>NC_056747.1:514544718-514597218 GCF_019279795.1 Protopterus annectens | reverse complement strand
ACCTATTACACCTAAACATATGGTTTGTTACCCATTAAATATTATTATTAGTTATCGTAACTTTATATTCATGCACCCTAAGTATAGGGAATGGAATTTTATTGTATTTCCTATAATGTATACTCAGGGTATGCTTTTGTCATCTACATCTGAAGGAACTCATTTAGCTATAGATAATGATCTAAAGTACTGGTATCAGTTGATATCTGATAATAAAGTTAAAAATCTAGATTTCTTAAAACAAGAATTTGATCTAAGAGAAACTTGCTGGTTAGAGGTTCAGACCTTTAGACAACATCTCATTAATAAAATAGATTTAATGTCTATAACTGTTAAAGAATCTATTCCAACACTGATTGATTACTTGATATTAAATTTACAACATAAAGTTTCTGATAAAGGTAAACTTTCATACATACATAAAGTTATCAGACAAGAAACTTTTACAGTGTAGATTCATACTGGAATTATTTCACTTCTATTAATGGGGACCCACCAAATCAACAAGATAAACAATATATATTGGAATCTGCTTATAGAACTACGTCTTCCATTGTCTGGAGACTTTATACATGGAAATTTTTACATAGATCTTTTTATACACCTTTGATGATGAATAAAATAAATAATAAAGATAATCTATGTAAGAGATGTAATGTAGAAATTAATGCTGACTGGGCTCATATGTTTTATGACTGTATAAAATTGAAAGAATATTGGAAGTCAATTAATGAATTTTTGCAGGCTCTTTTTACAGATAATTTCATTATTTCTAAATCTCTTATATTATTCAACACACCTGTACCTCAAAGTGTTAAAAAGGTTAAGCTTCCCTTGTTATGGTCTATTCTAGCAGTGGCTAGGAAAATAATAACTAGAAATTGGATTTCAGATACACCTCCTTCATTCAATGAATTTAAAAATGTTATGAATATAGTGTGCCATATGGAAATAAACACAATTAGGACTAGAACAAATAGAAAAACATCTTATTTTATTGTATGGGATAATTTACAAAATTTGTTAAAAAAATTTTAATTTCAATAGCATGGTATTTTAGTTTAATTAATTGATCTGATTGTAGTGGATGTCTTTGTAAATACTTTAGTTGTTTTGTTGAATATTATAATAATACCTATTTTTAATTACTTGTATAAAATTGTTATGATATTTCTCTTATATGTTAAAACAATAAACCTGTTTTGAAAAAAAAAAGAAGTACCTTTTGGTTATTTCTGCTTGTCTGCCATTAAAGTGCCTCTTCCCACTGCATTCCAAGTAAAACAGTTTTTGAGAGTAGTTTTGTGTATCTCATTCAAGCCTATAGTGCCATTTTTGTATACTTCCAGTTCACACCCATACTGCCTTATGGTGTCCAGACCTTTTTTAGGCCTGGCTTCTTTAACCAAAGGACTTATCAGCTAATAAAGGGCAGTATTATAAACTGCAAAGCTTATTAAAAAAAATACATTAAGATTGTTAGTTTAGGATATCCTGCAGTAGAGACATTAATCAATTAATGTACTTATTCATATTTTCATACTTATATTCATGTTTTCATAGCTGAGAGCCCAACATGTTATTGAGGCATATCGTATGAAATGCCATGATGGGAACAGGAAAATTCATTGTCAATGTCAATTTATATCACATTATACCTGAGATATTGCTAGCTGTTTGCTAGTAATTATGAAAATAAACAATATTTCCATATGTACTTAATATTTAAAAAAAAAGTGACTTATAAACTGTTTCAAGACATCACGTGAAACCTCAGATCCTCTTGAAGAAAGCTATCTTTGATATTCACAGTGTTAAGATGCACATCTTTAGAGATATTCAGTGTTATTTATATGACTAATTATATAATTATGCATATGTTTTCATATTTCTGTAAATATTTCAATAAACACACACTCATAGAAGAATTTATTGTTGTCATGTGAAACTTGGTTAACAAAAATGTTCTAACAATATATGTTGAGGTAGTGCCATTTCTAAAATATGGCAATTTGTTTGCAAAAGTACAAAATATAATTGGGGGTTTGTGTGCATTGTAGTACATTATAATATTTCTGTAAAGACTATGAATGCACAGACTATTATCACTGCAAAGAATACTTCCTAATGATAACATTGATATTGTACAGTTTTAATAGCTTTTATCATTCACAAAATGTTTATCTTATGCTTTTTAAGTATTTTTCAGATAATGCTCTGGAATGCAAGATATGTGTAAGCTGCTAAAGGTGTGACATTCCGCACCACGTAAGTGTTGATGAGATATTAGACCAAAAAAAAAATGTTGCTTTCATCCTGAGATCTTAATTTTGTGTTGGATAAACTAAATCTGTCTCCCCTGAACCCACAGCCGGGTTCTTCCTTATAATTTCTTAATTGTAAGGTAGCATTACTTATTGCTCTAACATCGGCTAGATGAATGCCTGAGTTGCAAACCCTTGAGTTTTCTAAGCCCTTTTTTACATTCCATAAGGACAAGTTGACTCATAGAGCCAACCCTGCCATCATGCCCTAAGTTGTTTCTGAGTTTACTTTGAAATCAGTCTTTTTACTTCCCTATGTTCTTCCGTGAACTCCAAAACAGAGGGGATAGAATTCATCATCCTACCTGTACAAGACTAAAGATTTCAGAATGTCAGATGGACTCCTTCCTTCTTCTGATATCAAGAAAAAAAGATCATCCATTTTCTATGCAAACATTTTCTAGCTGGCTGTCTCAGGCTATTCAGTTCTGTTATTCTCATTATGGAAAAGCCCCTCTCAGAATGTCAAAGCTCTCTCCACTGCAGCTGTGGCAACTTCTGGAGCATTTTGTAAAGGGGTGGACTCTAGAGGTATTCTAGAAGCAGCAATCTGATCATCAGTACTCACTTTCACTATAAAATTGATCTGATCATCAGTACTCACTTTCACTATAAAATTGACTCCTTTTTCAGAACCAGAACTGGATATGCTAGATCTATTCTCCAGGTGTTTCTAGACTCTGGTTCATAGGTTGGTACTAGGCTATCGGCCCTAGGGCTTATACAAGCCTAGCCATAACAATTCCCTGGATGTTTCTTCCCACAAAATTTACTTCCTTGGACACCTGTCTATCAGGGCGACTGACGTGATCCCTGGGGTGAATTTCCTATCTGCCATCCAGTCATCAAGGTTCTTTTTGAAGAGGGCCAAGGAGGCGCTCTGCTTGACATGTATGGGCAGTCTATCCCAGAGTACGGGGAGTCTCTGGGTAAGGAACCTAGCCCTCCAGCATATTTTGATCATTGTGATGACAAGGTTTAGATCCCTGGAGCGTGTGGCTCTGAGGGATTGGGATTTCTTTAAGTGGAGCATGTGCAGCAGCTCAGGGTTTGACATGGCCTTGTATGTTAAGCAGAGATCACCTCTGAGTAGACGATATGCCACAGAGTATAGCTGGTGTTTTTTTAGATGGTCAGCATAGGGCATCTGCTTTAGGCCTGTGATTCTTTTAGTGCGGTATTTCTGCGGCCTTTCCAGCTGTTGCAGATGTCTTGTGAGGTACATACCAAACAGGGCATTGTACTCTATAATGGGTCTAATGAGGGATGAGTACAGTGGGATGACTACCTCCTTTTTTCTGGATGAAAAGCCCTTAGTGATGAGGTGTGCCACATAGAAGGATTTCCTGACTGTTGTGGAGATGTGGTTATCGAAGGTGAGACCACTGTCCACCTGTGTCCCTAAGTCTCTCATCACACTTTCTGTGTTTAGTGTATTGCCACCTATGTGGTAATTCATGGGTACATGTTTTTTCCCAAAGGGGATAACTATACATTTCTTGGCATTAAGCTTGAGTCCATGGCTCTAGAACCAAGCATCTGTTTCTGTAAGGCCCTTTTGTAGAATATCCACATCATTTAGGGATTCAATAATGGCTCCCAGTTTGCAGTCATCTGCGAACTTTGTTAGCCAGAGTCCCTTAGTGTTGGCCTATATTTCAGAGAAGTAGATGCTAAACAAGAGCGGCCCCAGGACTGAACCCTGAGGCACTCCACTCATCACCTGTCTGTAGCTGGATTTCAAGTTGGCTACTTTTACAGTCTGGATTCTGTCAGTAAGCCAGTTGGCAACCCATCGAGTGACGTAGGGATTTATGCCTGGTCCTGTTACTGTTACCTCCACCCTTACTTTGGCAATCATCCCATATAGATGCATGCTACAACAACATTTATCTAATAATGAACATAGTACATTTGTGTTAAGTTAACTTGCCATAACAGTAGATGTTCAAATAGATCGCTACTGCAGTACTAATAGACTTCCATTTTCCATCTTTTTATTTTCGTGTCTTCCCTGCCTAGGGTGGGTTGTTATCACCTTTGTGTCTTTTTTATGATATGATATTTTTCTACTGCACAATTGCACATACATTTTTTCTAGTGCCTTAGGCTTAGTCACCCTTTTTAGAGAAAGAAAGCTTTGAAATTTGGTGCCCATACATCCTTCTTAGACTAGCATATTCAAGCATTGGAGTAGACATATGGTATGAGAAGAAGGCAACCAAAAGCTGTAGTAGACTATTCAGATGTCTGATACCCTTGTCAGGATACGTCCAATATAGCTATATGCTACTGCAACTGTGATCTAATCGAGCATCTACTGTTATGGTAAGTTAATTTACACAACTGTACTTTCATTTTGTTAAAGCTGGTGTGGTAGGGGGATGGGAAAGAGAGACAGCGATTGTGTTAAAGCAGTTTCACAGTTGAGGGTGGCATGGAAGCTCACAGAATTAATATGGAAGGTCACATAAATGTAAATAGTTTCTGTTTTGCCTGGGTTGTAAATTATATTTTAAGGTTTCAGCATCAAATATTACATGTTTTACTTTTGGTTGTGATATGTTTTAACCTGCCTACTGTAGTGAAATTGCTTGCATGGAACTCTTTTCACTGTCTATATATTAAGATATATAAATGTGCATAGTACTATAAAAAAATGTGAGGGACATCATAAAAAATGCTTATGGAAGGGAACATGTGTAGGTTATTGTAACAATGCTTAAAATACTATCTTGGAATGTTAACAGGCATACAGACTATAATAAAGTGAATAAGGTATTAACTTATATAAGGTCAGTTAAAACCTCAAATAACAGTGTTACAGGAAACACGTTTGACCACTGGGGAGCATGTGACAATTATCTGCAGAGTCTGATGAGGCCAAAAAGAGAGATATGCTAGTGCTACTAGAAAAAAAGGGATTTTCTAGGTATTTTACATGACATCAAAGATCCACAGGGGAAATACATTTTAATAAGGGGATCTGATGTTGTCAGTCTTCACTTAATCCTTGACTGTGGGTTTGGTTCCGAACCTCAGAACCAACTCGGACATTATAAACAGCTTGTACCTTCCAAAAACCCTCGAGCTAAGCTCTACCTATAATGATCCTCACAAGATTACCTCAGATCCAAGGGAGCCCGCAGGATTTTTTGCAGGGGGGTGCAAACCCTGACCCCTCCCACATAGCCCCGCCCATGCCCCACCCACACAGCCATTCCAGTCTCCCATTTCTTGGCCATTTCTCCCCAGTTGCCATAAACACTGTTCAAAACTCAGTGTGCATACCGTTGTATGCTTTACTTCTAAAATTATTACAGATATTTCGATTTAATTTACAACTTTTATAGCACAAACACTGATAGACATTTGGTAAACAAAGTGATAGTCTTACAATGAAAACAGACTTGGGCATTAAAACTTCTCTAACTTTGAAACATTCAAAGAAAATGCATCTGACCAGTGGCGGGTTAAGTTTACTGTTGGGCCGTTTTTAAATCATAGGCCCCTTGCACACATTTTTAGGACCATGCAAAAGTTCTTTGATTCACCTTCCTGACTGTATTAATTATAATATATAATAATCAAATTACATCCCTTGTATAATGTCACACCACTTTGTTTTAAATTTATAGTTTTGAACTTTTTTCCAATAAGCAATGAAACAAAACACATGAACCAAAAAAATGACAAACTGCCCAATTCAGAACTTTTCAACTATAAAAGGCTAGTCAAAATTCTGTCATTACAATCCACCAATATCAGTCAATATGCACAATCTCTGCAGAAGTAAGTCATCTGAATAATTCCACATTAAAGAGATCTGAAACTAATGACAAGGTTGTTGCTAGAAAACAACTTTATATTTCAGCGTTTCGTCTACAAATTCAGTGTCTGCTGCCCTTGAATAATAAATTGCCTAAGTTAAATTAAAAAAAAATGGTAAGCTGGTATATTGCAGTAGGGAATGGGTGGCAAGCTGAAAAACAGGTACTTAGTTACTAGGCATCTCATCCAAAGGAGGACATACTCAGGACTGCAGCACCACACCCCCTTCAAATACAAATCTACATGCTGTGGGAGTAGAACTTATAGCTCTCTGCATCAAGATGCAAGTTTTTTACCTGCTACTAATACTGCTTTAAAATTCTATATCACAATAATGATACCATTTGCTAAACAAAACAGTTGCACATTTTAAGCAGACTTAGCAAGAGCAGCAGTAAACTTCTCTTCCCTTGAT
Source organism: Protopterus annectens (assembly GCF_019279795.1). Classification (NCBI taxonomy): domain Eukaryota; kingdom Metazoa; phylum Chordata; order Ceratodontiformes; family Protopteridae; genus Protopterus; species Protopterus annectens. The sequence continues at coordinate 514,590,648 of NC_056747.1, read as the reverse complement.
GCTCACAATTCCTTGAAAATGCACTTGAACATAAATTCCATCTGCTAACTCTAAGCATTTCACTCTCTGTCTCACACACATGCACACATGCACACACGCACACACACACCTTTTAAACACAAACACACATGCACAGCATAGGCGCCAGAAGCTGTTAAAGGCTGGGGGGTGGAGGGAGACAGGGGCACTTAGTGAACTAAAAAGGATATTTTTTATAACTATTTGCTACCACAACATAGATTCACTTGGAGGACATTTTGAGGTTAGCCATTTCCCTTTTGGTGCTTGAATTAACATTTTCTGATTGGTCTTAGCTATCCCCATGGCTGATAATAGCCCTAGTGAGAACAACTGTGATCATACCATAGATAATTTGAGGGGGCTATGTAAGGGATGCAGCATTTAGGAACTGCCTCTATCCATTAGTGGCATGAGGGGAAATCCTGGAGTACATTTTCTATTACCCATCCTTAGATCCAAGTTGTATTTGAATATGGATGGATGAGCTTTGCTTTATTTTTATGGGTAGTCTGTTCCGGAACAGTGGTAGCCTCTGTGATATATATCCATCTCTCCACAACATTCAGTTTAGATACCTGGACTGAGTACTTCTGATGCCATTTGACTTGTTGATGTTCACTAGGTCCATCTGTATTATGTCGGAGGATGCTTTGTGTCCAGACATGTCACCTCTAAGCACTCTGTAGGATACTGAGTATAATAATAATAAATCTTTGAGGTAGTCCATGCAAGACCTATTGTTTAGGACTTGTATCCTTTTAGTGAGGTATCTCTGAAGGTATTCCAATTGTTGCATGGGGCTGGACAGATACATGCCAAAGTGGGCATTATACAAAATGATTGACATAATGAGAGCTTTGTAAAGGGGGACAACAACATCTCTAGATCTAGTCACAATCAATTTGTTTATAAGCTGTGCAATATAGAAAGGCTTTATGATGCAGGGCACATGTTGGTCCAAAGTTAGGTCACTGTACACACAAGTTCCCAAACAATTGGATCAGTTCTCAGAGGGCATTGTCATGATTTTGACACCAGTTATTATTTGGGACAAACCTTCCTGCATGATGGTTAAGTCATTTGGGGATTCAATAACTTCTCCTAGCTTGCAGTCATCTCAAACTTAGCTGGCCAAAGCTCTTTGGTATTTCCTTTTACTTTTGAGATGTATATGCCAAACAGAAAGTCTCAGCACCGAACCCTGGGGGACTCCATTGTTAACTGGTCTCTTCCCCTGTTTTGATCTCCTGCATCCTGTGAGCCAAGTTGGCAATGCAGCTGGTGATCTAAGTGTTTGCTCCTACATTATTCATCAATGCAGCTGGTGATGTAAGTGTTTGCTCCTACATTATTCATCTTTTGTACTACACCTGAGTAGGGGATTGTGTCAAAAGGCTTGGCCAGGTCAAGTTAATGTGGTGTGAACTGTTTTACCTTCATCCATTGCTTTGGTAACAAGAGTAAAGCTTAACATTTTCCCATGATTTTGAGCCTTTCACACTTTCCTCTGGGCTGTTTTCAAGCATATTTTTAGGGCCATGCATACATGTATGCATTCCTTGATTCACCTTCTTGATTATATTAAATAATATTCCTTGTATAATACAGCACACATTAGACTTAAGTTAGAGCCCATTTTAAATTTATTGTTTAAACATTTTCCAGTAGGCAATGAAACAAAAATCCATTAACCAATAATGACAAAACAGCCCTAGTCAGAACATTTCCATCATAAAGGTCTACTTCCACACACAACTCCATTTTAAATTTATTGTATGAACATTTTTCCAGTAGGCAATGAAGCAAAATGCATGCACCAGTAATGACAAAACTGCTCTATTCAGAACATTTCCATGATAACAGTCTACTTTCACACACAATATATAAATACAGAATCAGTAGTGTAAGCCATAGGCATGTTAGCTACAGTAACCTTTGTGAGATACTCTGCAGGTGTGGGTATGTCTGTCTAATAGCTTACAGCTTACTGTGAAAAAATCAGTACTTAAAATGACAAGAGCTCTGTATCATATACAGCAAAGCAGCAGTCAATCCCCTGCACCCTGACATATAAAATAAGCTCTTTTTAATCAAAAATATTTCAGTAAATTCTCAGCTCCTACCTGCATTATGCATGCAATGAAAATGTTTGCCAGTCTGGAAAAAGGTAGGGTCTAAGACTTTGAATCTTGGGGGTACTATAAGTAATTATAGCCTGTTTTAAAAGGAGCAGTCAAAAAATGTTCACCTTTTTTATTCAAGAAATTTGGGCAAAACCAAAAATAATGGACACAGTCCCAAAAAGGAACAAATTTTAAACATTCTTTTTTATTTGTAAACCAGGTAAGTCTACTGAGAAAGGTAAGGAAAAAATACCTGCCCCAAAAAAATGAAACGAGCAGCTGCAGCTGTCCCAATGCACCTTGCCTTGGTGTGCTGTGTTTTCATAAGTGGTGTGCATGTTAAAAGAAAAAACACTTGTTTAAAGGGGAAAAAGTTAAAAGAAAAACAGTTTGTGGCGCAAACAGCAGTAGGTATCCAGCTACACATTTACCTGAGAAGTCAGTAGCCACTGGCAGCCATCCACATAATTTATATTATAATCAACCACTCCCTCTGTTTCTGTTTTTGTTAAGCTCTTCTGAATGAAAACAGAGCTCAGTGACTTCACTTCAGCAAGCTGGTCTTCAGTGTGCTGAAGAAAACACCTTGTGTCTGTATGTTTTTATATAAATGCATTTGAAGTGCTGTAATGCATGAACCTGATCACTGTATGTTGAAGCAGTACCGTTTTTTCTATAATTAATTTAAATTGTTAAAAAATATATATTTTTGGAAATAATTGCTGCTTGCTACACTTCCTTTTACATCTGGGTAATGCATCTTTTTTTTTGGTGTGGGGAGGGTAATATTTTCTACTCTTTGCTTCACAACAGTTGCTCATTAAATCAGAAGCACTGGTGAAAGAACACTGCTTCAGATAGTGCATGCCCTAAGTATATAAAAGCTTGAGTGAAGGCAGCATTTCATTAAAAATGTACAGCTACTCTTAACATCTATCAAATCCATAAAGACAGAAAATCAGATGTCAGCTACGACTATGAGCTTTACAACAGGAGTAAAGTTTGCATACTAAAAACACCCATCAACATTGCCAGCAGCCAGTAGCTGAAGTGATGCACACAACGAACAAGTATGCTGGATCAGCCAAACACATCAGATATTTACTTCTCAGAATGTTTTTTACATATAAATTGGTTCTACTGTGAGACGGCAGCTATGTGTCCCTGGTTTCTTTCTCTTTTACAAAGTGCTGTGCAACCATAAAAATGTATAAGTAAGAATGCACTGGGGCAAAGTCAGTCACATGGATGAAGTATGGGGACTCGCTACATTCACAAAAAAGAATGCTTATAATGAATTCTCCTGCATTCTAAGCTGGTGCATCTTTCAGCATGATTGCTGTATCCAGCATCTTTCCTTGCACTCTAAATTTGACTTTTCGTAAATAGATGTATACTTTCCCAGGTACAATAGTTACTCTTTCAAAAGTACAAATAAGAAATATGCACAGTGTACATTGCCTTAACCTGGGCAGCCTATGTATCTAAACAGCACAAAACAGACATGCAAACAGATTTAAAATACAAAGCTAAAACACTTGGAAACCTAAGTGCAAACATTCTGCTTGGCATGTATGCAAATAGGATTGAAACCAGTAGGAGAACACCAAACATTGCACAATTTGAACAGCAGTGCATCATTTGTTCAACTTTCACAGACATAATGTAGTAACTATGTTTGTAATGCAAGTGAACAAAAGTTCTTTATACAGGAATCTTTCTCTGGGAAAAATGTGATACGAAGAAGAGCAGGAACTTCACCAGCATAAATCAACATTTAATATTCATTACACTTTTTTTCTGTTACATCCTTCACATTATTTACTGCACATCATCCTGTACTGTTGTTTTGTTCCTACATGTCAGACTAATAACTGGAATAAATCAGAAAAAGGTGGTCAAAATCAACAAACACATTTCTCAGTCTTTTGCTGCTTTCATCTATGCAGAATAATAGTAGAAATGATACCAGTCATTCCACTTGGCAGCATTTTTCTTTCATGTACCAAACAGAATGAATAGTGTGAGTTTTGTAGGAGGTTGAAAAGACATGATTAACCTCAAGTCTTTTCATGAGACTGCATTTAAGTTATTGTATTTTTACACAACCTCACATTCTTTCAACATCTAAACGACATTCAACCACATCAGCAAATAATACTTGCTTTCTCTAGATTGCTCTTATTACCATTCAACAGTCTTAATTCTTGCAGAAGAGATTAATAATTAATCTATTAAAAGATAGCCAGCAGTAACATATATATATATATATATATATATATATATATATATATATATATATATATATATATGCAGCAAGTATAACTGAATAAAGTATGTTTAAATGTAAACATTTATTAAGTTATTCAAGTTGTACATCATACATTTTGGTGTAGCATTATTCTTAATATGGTTTAAACTAACTAAAGATATACAAGAAAAGTTTATAAGTTATGCTGTCATGCATTTATCTGTCAAAGGTCCTCATCTGATATAGATACAGTTTAACATCCCCCAGTATTAACAAATGAAGTGATTTTAGAATAGGTACAGGGTCAGATTCCAAATGGAAAGGGTATAACACAATGGAGGGCTTCTGCCATTATGTAATGAGACCCATGTTCCTTTACTTTGTTTTACAACACTTACAATGATGTGTAGACATGGTGTCGCAGTACACATGAAACTTGGCTTTCAATTGCTATGAACACCTCTTGCAACATTCTGCACTTTATAATGAATAGGTCATGAAATTCAAAAACATTCTGTATTTATGAAGTAAATTACTTTTTCCTGACAAAGTCTGGCATATTACAAGCCTACTAAATTTCTGACTTTATAGATTCAAGCATTTCAACAGCACACGGTCACCTATTAGTAGAGCCAGAACTGCAAACACCACAGGGAAAGCAGTTTCATACCTTCAATACTATGGCTTAGATGCTAGAAGAGGCAAGCTGTGAACGTATGAATGTGTTCCCCAAAGCATTTGCTACTGTATTTTGATTACAAAGCCATCCCATGTTTATGAAGAAGATGAAAATAGGCTTTATCAAACTGGACATGTATGTGCATGATGTCCAGTAGTTTTGAATATAACACCAGCATTGTGACATGCGCTACTGTATGTCACCCATACTGCTGCAGGTGTAAGAGCATTCCAAATGTAACGTCTGCACTTCTGCTGCAGACATATAGGTATAGACGTCTTTACTGACATCACTGTTATCAGTATTCCTGACTAGCAGATAACATACCTCCACCTGTATGTCATCAGCAGTTCTACAGCCTTAACAACATTCCCCATTTAATGTTTACAGTGGTATTGACGATCTATAGAGGGAGTACTAAGTTATGCTAAAGTTTTTGTGGAAATATTTGACTACAGCACTGATGGTTAAGTATACATTTGTATATACTTCTGTAGGTTTCAAGGTTTGGATACTCAGGGCAACAAGGTTATAACATTTGTCAGACATCTAGTACCACCCATCTTAACTTTCATTTCACATCTGTATACTATGAAAGAGAAACCATAGAAAGCTCTCTTTTAGGATCATGCATGCTTCAGTGGGTCTTCAGATGTCCCTGTAGCATGCCACAAGCCATTTATTTATTTTTTTAATTCAGGCTCACTAAATGATGATTTATAACATAAATGCATTTAATGGAAATATATGTAGCCCCCATATTTATCTCTCTGTCTCTTTCATCACATGAATATATCTGGCAAATATTAAATTCAGATAAAAAAAATATCTGTTATAAATTCATTATATATTTTTTTTCTTCTAACAGCTGTCCTTTTCCTATACTTAAACTAGTTCTTAAGTATGACTCACTATTTACTAATATTCATTATACCAAAAATTGTATTTTAAAATATCATTGTTTGACATTTCTTGAATTCATTTCCAAAACTGTTTCAGTGTCTCTGTCTCCTTGATATCTCCAACATTATATTACGTTACAAAATTTCATTGCAGAAACCAATTCACCTTCAATACAATTAGTGATCATGCTTTTAGAAGTTTGTTTTACCTTTTCCTGAAACAAAGTCAACAATTTCTAAGAAACACTCTTAGTTTTTGAGTCATCAAATGTTGGGGCATTCTCCATTCTAGAGATATATTATTATTATTATTATTTTTTTAATTTGATGGCATGTTCTTATGTATTCACATGTTTATAAATAATCTTTGTAGTAACAGGAATATATGTGCTTCATCTGATTTACATATTTCATGAGTGTCCACACTATAGTTGTAACATTCTAGTAACACATTTAGCACATATTTTACTATACAAATCCTATGTATGAGACATACATTCTCAGTTTGTATATTACCTGGCTCTCAGTAAGCCTCAAAAAAGAGCATCACAGAAAATAATGACTTGTGTATTTGTTACTCATTCCACTATAGAACACTAAGGTAGTAAACAAATACAAATATAAATCTCTTTCTAGTATGGATGTACACACACACACACACACACACACACACACACACACACACACACACACACACACACACACACACACACACGGCAGCTTATTCGCTCTGAAAAGTGAAAAGCGTCCAGATTCTGCAGCACAACTGTTTCCACTCCACTCCATCTTCAGTCAGTCCTCGCAAAAGAAAATCCATCAGACCATCAGCAGAAACTGTTTCTCAAACCTTCCGTTTCAGTTCCTGCTCACGCCATGCGATGATGTCAGCATACTTTTCGCCCATAGTCCACTCTGGAATTCAAATTCCTGATGCAGAAACAGGCTGCAAACACCTGTTGCGTCTGTGCGATGGGACAGGATGCAAAGGGCGCTCTTAAAGAGGAACACCTGCCCTTTAAAAAAAAAACTTTTTTTTTTATGAAAATAAAACTAATCCCAACTAGCCAATTCCAGGGGGGTGCAAGTGCACCCCCTTGCACCTGCCTGCAGGCTCCCTTGCTCAGATCTCATTTGCTGCTTCATAGTGCCAGAGACGCTCTCTCCTCAGCGCTCTCGAGCGACAGCATATATATAAAAAAAGTAAGTTTCTTATAGCTTTTCTGATAAAACCTTATTATTTGTTCAACTATCTGCTCCTCTTAGTGTCTATCATTGACATCTTCTTTTTCTTTCTCATTTCCTACCATTTCAGTAAATCTAACGTACTATTGCTGGTATTTCTTCCTTTTACCTTAACCGGTATTTCTTAAGTACCATTGTTGGTACAACTTTATCTTTTTTGTGTTCTAGTCATTAAAAAAAAAAAAACTTCTCTAGCTCTCTCAGCTTTGTGTGTGTGTGTGTCTTTGCGAGACATGTGAGATGAAAAACCTAAAGAAACTTCTGCTTTCAAAAGATGCCAGAAATGTGACAGGAAACTTTCAAACTCTGATGGACACTCTCTCTCTGTGTCTGCTGTTTGGGTGTAATACGTCTGCAAGAAGACTGTGCCAATTGTCACAGTTTTAATCATCGGGCTCTAGTAGACCGTAAAAATAAATTGATTCTGAAAGGACTGCTAAAATCTGATTTTGATGAGGCCTTAAATGGATCTAAGACTGATATCATTTCTGCTTCCTCTTCTTCCTCCTCTACCATCAAAGGATAAGATCGCAAGTCAGCCAGATCATTCGCAGAAAGAAGGTAAAAGCAAGGCTCCTTCTTCAAAATCTAGGATCAGTGGAAGCCTATATCTCTCTAGTTCCCCTGGTGAGATATCACATGCAAATTCATTAATGGATCATGATGTCTCAATGGTCCTTACTGAATAAACCAAATTCCCATTTGGTCACAATCACCAATCGTCTGAAGGAAGATATGATTTGGTGGCTCCATTCCAACAAAATTTTGTCAGGTCGTCCCTTTGTCCCCCATCAACCTTAAGCCATAGTGACCACGGATGCATCCCAGATGGGGTGGAGGAGACATTATCTGGGAAAGACAGTCCAAGGCACTTGGTCCCAACTGGAGGCTGGTTTGCATATCAGTGTTCTAGAGACGAGGGCAGTGCTGTTAGCACTGCAGGCATTTCAAGGAACCCTGCCCTTGGGAACAATTGCAATACAAGCAGACAATATGTCAGTAGTTTGGTGCATCAGCAAGCAAGAGGAAACTAGGCCTTACCCTCTTTGTTGAGAATCACTCAGAGTATGGCAATGGGCAATTTCTTCTGGCTGTTTTCTTCTAGCAATGCACATTCCAGAAAGTTCCAAAATGATTGCGGACAAATTGAGCAGGACAACCCTCATACCTCACAAGTGGTCTCTCAATCCGTTGGTGGTAGGTGAGATTTTCTGCCACTGGGGCCAAACCTGCTGCGATCTATTTGCATCCCTCCTGTACAACAAGTGCAGCAGTTACTTTGCCCTAATCCCCCCCTCTGGGGGAGTCACCGAGAGATGCTCTCCTTCACGATTGGCCCCTCAGTCTATTGTATGCCTTTCCCCCATCTCCTTGAATATACCAGTTTCTAAAGAAAGCCAACAGGTTGAAGAACAGAATAATTCTCATTGCCCCATTCTGACCTCGACAGGTCTGGTTTCCCTTCCTTTGTCCTCATCTAATTCAGAAACCTTGGATGCTGGGCCCAGCTCCAGATCTACTGTCCCACCCGGAAGGACTAGTTCATCTGAATCTTCAAAATCTCATGCTCACTGCGTAGCTTCTCCAGTTCCCATGATTGCCAGGCGTTCTTCCCTAACTTCCTCAGTTCATCACATTGTTCTAGCCTACCACAAATCATCAACAAGAAAATTGTACCTTAACAAGTGGCTAAAGTTTACTAAATGGACTTCAGAATCGAATCTTGACCCATATTTTGCACCTATTGATAAAGTCATGGAATTCTTAACTTTACTTTTTGAAGCAGGAGCATCTGCCTCTACTATTTGAGTGCATGTTGTTGCAATCTCTAACTTTCATATTGGCTTAAATGATTCTTCCTTAATGTCCCGTAAACTTTGCAAGGCTTTTTTGAAAGGAACTTTAAGGCGCAGACCTCCATATAAAGAACCCTCTGCACCTTGGGATTTGAATCTGGTGCTTCAGTCTCTAATTCATTCTCCTTTTGAACCTTCCACAAATTGCGATTTGAAGTTTTTGTCCTGGAAAACGTTATTTTTAATAGCTATTACTTCTGCTAGGAGGATATCCTTGATAAAGGCCTTATCTTGCAAACCACCCTATCTTATCTTTTATAAAGACAGGGTCTCCCTGCGAAAAAATCCTTTCTTTTCACCAAAGGTTCTATCAGAAACAAATAATGAGACTGTACAACTCCCAGCTTTTTTCCCCAATTTCTCGAATAAAGGTGAATACACTTACTAGATGTGCATAGACAATTACATTTCTATCTTCACAGAACAAAGGAAATTAGAAAATCTGATCAGCTATTTGTTTCCTTTTCTTCAGTTGCTATGTGAAGACCAGTTTCTAAAGTTACTCTGGCTAAATGGCTTAGAGACTGTATCACTTTTGTTTATAACAAAAAGAGATTGCATCTACCAGGACTTGTAAAAACACATTCAGTCAGAGCATTAGCCGCTTCTGCAGTTTTTCATACCGAGCTTCCTTAGATGATATTTGTGCAGTGGCGGCATGTGCATCTCCTCATACATTTATTACGCATTACAAACTGGATCTGGTCTCTAGAGAATGTGCATCATTCGACTCGATGGTGCTCAGAAATATTCTTCTGTGAGACCTCCCAAGATTCAAGTAGCTAGGGACTCTGTTCTGCAGGCAAGGATTAAGTGAAGATTGACAACATCAGATAAAGAAGTTATTTCTTACCATAATATTCCATTTGTGTAGTCGATCTTCACTTATCCTTGACATCTTCACTTATCCTTGACATCCCCACTCTCCTTCCCCCTGCCTTTTCTCTCGGGTGATTGGATCTCTCCAAAGATTGGCTTTCATTATAGAGATACAGATATGGTCTCTGATTTGTTATTTCTTGTCTGTCACTGTTGTTTGCAAACTCGATCTGAGGTAATTTTGTGAGGAGCATTATGGGTAGAGGTTAACTCGAGAGTTGTTTGAAGGAGCGAGCTGGAATAATGGCTAAGTTGATTCTGAGGTTTGGAACCAACCGAACCCACAGTCAAGGATAAGTGAAGATCGACAACACAGATGGAACGTTATGGTAAGACATAACTTCTTTTTATTGGCTGGGGGATAGATTTACATTATATAACATTTATATTTCACCAAAGGCAAAGTTAAAGAACTAAAAAAGATATTAAGTGAAGTGATAACCTTAGATCAAGGGATTTTACTGGTAACTAGAATATAGTTACTTCAAAGGATGATATCAGAATGGCCTCAGGAAAGTCGTTCTAACCCAGGAACAGATGATATTAACAATGTATGGGAAGAATTCTGCCAAGGCTACCATACGTCCAGCCAGTACACCTAAGCCTGGGCTCTTTCCTGTCATGCTGTATGTCTGATGTATGCCCAAAACAAGTGAGATCTAAGCGATACATAAGGGACATATGGACATTAAAAACTTGAGAAATTTCTTCCCTCCAGCATGAACAGTGTAATGTACTTTAACTTCTGAATGTCCATTGTGCCGCCTCTGCCATTTCTGATTGCCTTGGGCAGGTAAGTATGCCTGTTGGGGAATCTTCCCCTTTCTTTCATTTTTTGACAAGAATATTATTTTTTCATGTAAACTTGGAGGGGAAAATGTGTTTGAAGGAGGCAAATTCTGTTGAGGGATAGTCCTACCAAATGTTTATTTTGCTTAGGATCCTGTCACAACTATAGAAAATGAACTGTTTACCAATCTTTATTCCTAAAACTCTTATGAGACATTTGTTTGTGTTAAAAGAACTTGCATGGAGTAGGATGGCTTCTGAAGCTTCACAGTCAGATGCTCCTTTCCAGCCAAAACAAGAGGCTGAAGCAATTGAAGCCCAAAACTATAGTTAGACCTGGATGTTTCTGCTGTGGCTCAATGAAACCTCAGACTGATCAGGTGGCCGCCTTGGCTAGAAAGGAGGAACCACTGTTATTTATTTCTCCGTGACAGGAGAGTATTCCTCAGATTTTAGCATGGGAAGAAGTCTTTGATTCCCTTATTGAGGTACATCAGGGAGTCCCACCTTCCCCATTTAGTTCTCCTTAATGTAAATAGAAAAAAAAGCAGAAGAGCACACATACCTCTCCTTCTATTCTTGCTGCTCCAGGGACCCACAGAAAGACTGGTTTGATTTTTCCCAGGGACGGTTTCAGGCTATCATGTCCACACATTTCTTTTCTTCTGCTTCTAATTCTTCCTGTTCTTATAAGAGAGAGAGAGATTTTTCTGCTGAGGATGATGAATCATAATCTGAAGTAGCTCCCTAGTTTATTCTTCTCAGATTAATTACCCCTTTTGATTTCATATCTGGGGAAGATGACACCATGACTCCTGATGGTCCTTTAGAGGAATTTTCCTTTGGTGATAGTGGTAATGTCTTAAAAATGCAGCACTTCTAATGGGAGGGCAGGAACATATCAAATGTGCAGAAGAGGTATTATGACCTCATATATAGGAGTCCCTAAACTTTCAGACATGCCTCCAGTGTTGCAGGCAGTACCAGATATTATTACCATCGCTTCCCTAAATCCAGAATCCCAACCTTTGCTCCCCAAGACAACAATATAGTCTGCAAGGTGATTAATTCTCATAAATATCTCTATAAAAAATCTCTCAACTAACCATGCTGTAATTCCCCTGGAGTCTAACAAATCTACCAAGCTGCTACCGTCATCAAATGCATTGCCTAATGACAAAGATTGCAGGTGTATGGATAGGTAAAAAAAAGAAGCTGTACACATCTGCTTCACTTTCTTTCCATGTCATTATCTATGATACACACATAATTAGGTATCTTTTATCTATTTTGGGAGACATTGATATACTTATGTCAGAGATGCCAGATTCAGTCAGTAAGACTTCTGTTATTTCCCTTTTGAATTCTGCCATCCAGGCTAAGCATTCCATTAAATGCAGCGGTGATGCAGCAGATTCATCATCCAGAACAGCTGCTACTGGTTCTGTTTTTACAATTTATTCCTAGCTGTAATAATGATCTCTTTCAGAGGATGTCAAGTCCAAACTTGTAAATGCCCCTTTGAATAGAGAGACTCTATATGGTCTTGCTGCAGCCGAGATCTTCAAGAATTTATGGGAGAGAGGTAAGATTAACAAATTTCAGATCAATTATCCCCCTAAGACTCCCCTCTTTTTTGTAAGGAGCAAACATCTCTACAAAATGGCAAAATGTTTACTAGAAAGAAATTTCATGACAGACTAAAACATGTCTTCGAAGGACCTAAATCTTCCTTTCCAGACAAGATTGCTAATTTGTGACTATAAGCCCTTTCCTCCCATTCCCTCCCACCTCAGCCTGCCCTTCCTCCCACCCTCTCTCTGCCAAAGAACCTTTCTTTCTCTTTGCCTTCCTGTTTAGAAATTAATAAATTAAAACAGGTCATCAGCATCATAAACAGGGGCAGCAAGATGTTTTGGCTCATTCTACCAGTAAATGCAGACATTCCTGAGGGTCCTTCTAACCAACGATCCTTGTTTTTACCTCTTCTGCAGGAGTTGTTTCATTAGGGAACTATACAGACAGTTCTTCACAGTCAACAGAAAAAAGGCTCCTCTGAGCCCACAAGAATGAGGGAAACTATAAACCCATTCGGGATTTGTTAATTCTCAATACCTTCTTAATTGTTAACCATACAAACTCTGTTTCCAATGATCCTTCCCCATGTTTTAGTTACTCTAGATGTTAAGGATACATATCTACACATTCCAGTTTATCCAGATCACAGGAAATTCTTTTTATTTTTTTAGACCACATGAAATTCTTGAGATTCTGTCTGCTACGATGTCATTTTCAATTTTCTACTTTGCCGTTAGGTCTTTCTACTGCCCCAGGAGTGTTCATAAAATGTCTAGTTCCTGTCATTGCCATTTGCAGATTTCAGGGGATACACATTTACTCCTTTCTGGATAACATTCTTTTCCAGGCTTCATCAAAGGACAAGCTTCTGACAGATCTCAACATCTCCAAAGACCTTTTCACTGCCCGGGTTTCACCATAAACTTCAAAATGTTTGTTCTGCTTCCATCCCAGGGTCTGGTGTTTCTAAGCTGCAGACTCAATACTGCTTCAATCACAGCTTTTCTACCTCAAGACAAGACACATTTCCAAATTGTTTACCTTCAGTCTCTCCTTCCATTAGACTTGATTTCAGTAAGATAGATTTTAAGAGCCTTGGGGTACATGGCTTCCACTGTACAAATGATACAGTTTCCCTGATTCCAAATAAGGAAGATTATGTGGTACCGCATGTGTATTTGGGAGAAAACACTGTCAGCCCCTGAAAATCCCAGTTCCTCTCTTGTCCTTCATCAAGAAGGAATTTCTCTGTTGGAACAACCAAGTATCACTTAATTCAGGGGTGTCCTTTCTTATTTCCTCTCCTTACTAGGAACTTTTCATAGATGCTTCAGATCTGGTATAGGGAATGTTCTATGAACATAAAAGTCCAGGGTGAAAGATCATATAAATGTCAATGAAATGAAAGCATTGGTCTCAGCTCTTCAGTTCTTTCATCACTTTTCATCTCCAGGCCTTGTCCAAGTTCTGATAGATAACACCACTGTGATGCGATACATAAACAAGCAGGGAAGAACAAAATCTATTGCCTCTGCAGACTGACTATGTCTGTCTCTTTAGCCATTTAGTACAATCTCTCCTTGCAGGCAGTTTACATTCCCTCAGAAAAGAATACTGTGGAAGATTACTTGAGCAGATCCAAAGCAGACCCTCAAGAATGGATTCTGAACAGAGAGGTCTTCTTCCAGGTCATCCATCAGTGATGTACTCCTCAAGTCAATCTCTTTGCTTCCACTGTTAACAAACAGCTCATGCTATTCTGCTCCACAGGACCATGCCCAGAGGTTTGGGAAATAGATACCTTGTCTATCTCATGGAAGAGAAAATTCCTCTGTGCCTTTCCTCCCCTTCATGTCATTCCCAAAGTCCTGCTCAGAAGCAAGAAGGAGAAATCAAACATCTTGCTTGTGACACCTCCTTTTGGCCCAGACAGCATCGGTTCTCTTGTCACTCGTCTGGTCCGGGCAGCGCAGTGGTACAGCAGTTAATGTTGTTACCTCAAAGCAAGAGGTTCTCCGGTTCGATTCTCAGCTGGGGTGCCTTCTGTGCGAAGTTTGCATGTTCTCCCTGTATTCGCGTGAGTTTCCCCCAGGTACTCTGGTTTCCTCCCACAATCCAAAGACATGCATCTGGAGCATTTCTCCCCAGGCCTCCGCTGAAAATAGCCTCTGTCCTAGTCATACTTTCCCGGTCAACAAATGTTAAAAAAATAAATAAAATAAAACAGGCAAACAGTTGTGGGTTTGGTTCAAGCAGCTTTATTACACACAAACACACCAGGACTGAGGCTTAGTAACTTAAACTTAAATAAGCTTATAAAAAGACTGACTACTACACTCATACATGTTAACACTCTGACTGTTCTCTCAAAATGGCACTGCTGCCTGCACATGCTCACTATTTATATGCACGTGCTTACACTTGGAAATGCTTCTTAAAGTTACAACACATGCTCTGTTCTAAATCCTCCCTCTTTGAGGAATAGATCATACACCAAATGACAGTATTCACTGACATGCAATTACACAGAAATGATTCTTTGACATGCAATTATACAAAATTAAACACATATATCACAATCATGTCTAGGTTGCTGTGTATTTTACACTAGGTCTAGAAATATGATCATGTAACATAAAAATCAGAATTTGATCTAGCAACGGGGACTGTCTTCAAAGAATGTTCAGCTTTGGGGACATCTGGAACATCATCAGGAACGGGATTAAGTACTGGGTTATTCTTCAGTATGAGCATTGTCTGGATTGCTCTGAGATCTAGAGTCTGTATCACAGGTACAATGCTGCGATATCGATTCAAACACTGGAAGAAGATGCCTGCAGTTTCTATACCCTCAGATTCCACTAAGTAGATTCTCGGCTCGGCACATATACCTCTCACTTGACTCATTTGATCAAAGCCTTTCGCAGTTTGCATCCTCATTGTCTCTCCTTCTTTCAACAGATGAAAAAATCTGCTCATTTTATCATAGCTGGACTTCTGAAAAGAACACGTCTTAAAGAGTTGGGCTTTGATTGCTCTGGTGTTTTTAGCATTAGGCACCAACAAACTAGAACTGATAGGCAAGGTTGTTCTGGTTTGCCTAGATGGAAGTCTCTGAGCAGGCGAGCCAAGTAGGTTGTCATGGGGTATATTTCTGAGATTAAGTAAATTCAAAAAGATATCGGTATTGTCATGCTTTGACCTCTCTAGTAATTGCTTTGCACTCTGTACTGCACGTTCAGCCAGGTAGTTTGACTGTGGGTATTCTGGACTACTAGTAATATGGATAAAGTCCCACTCTTTTGCAAATTTCTGAAATAATTCACTGGTAAACTGGATACCATTGTCAGAAATAACTTTGTGTGAACTATCATGGACTGAGAAATGACATTTCAACTTAGTAATAACAGCACTGGACGGTAGATTAGGTAGCAAACTGATCTCAAACTAGTTCGAATAAGAGTCTACCAACACTAAGTAATGCTGATTGTTCCACTCAAATATGTCAGTGGCTACTGTTGACCAAGGTAGTTCAGGAATCTGGGTCAGCTGAAGTGGTTCTTTTTGCAAATGTGGTTTAGTACTATTGCATACTGAGCAAGATGAAAGCGCTTTATCAATGTTTTTTTGACAGAGAAGGCCAAAATACTAGTCCTTTCACCCTTATTTTGGTAGCTTTGGAACCTGGGTGGCCATGATGCAAAATCTGAATGCATTCATGTTGTAAGAAAGGAGGAACAATAACTTTTGGATCTTTTAAAATGATACCATCTTCCATCAGCATCTCATCTCTGTATGGAAAATAAGGTTGCACTTTTGGCATTACATAAGATTGCTTTGACAACCATCCAACATTGATGAAATGGTTGAGCTTCTACAAAATTGGCTCAGTCTTCGTATGATCTCTAATCTCATCAAATCTCATGGTAGAAAAATTATGCATTTCCATGACATCAAAGTCAAATTCTCTGCATCAAGCTGTTCTATGGTATGTCTGGGCGATCTGGATAAGGTATCAGCCAGATAAAGACGTTTGTCTTTGAATACACCATTTTGCAGTTGTATTTTTGTAATCTGAGCATCAGTCTTTCTAGTCTTGCTGGAGCTGTATGCAAAGGCTTCTTTAAAATAGTGACTAGAAGTTGATGATCAGTTTCATTTTGGATAGCTCAGCCATAAATCTAATCATGGAACTTTGAGCATGCGGACACAATTGCCAGAGGTTCCTTCTCAATTTGAACATACTGCACCTCAGTTTGGGTAAGAGTTCTAGATGCATAGGCAACTGGTCTGCCATCTTGAAGAATAACTGCACCAAGACCAAACTTTGAAGCATCACAGGAAAGAACTACTGGTTTGTGGACATCATAGTATCTCAATGTAGGTGGGTAGGTAATTTTCTGTTTGAGGTTATCAAATGCTCTCTGGTGCTATTCCAAACATGACCAGGCAACATTTTTGCATATCAGCTGTCTCAAAGATCCTGATAACTCACTAAAGTGAGGGATAAATTTGCCCAAATAGTTAGCCATACCAAGGAAACGCTGTAGGGCTTGGACATTGTCTGGAGCTGGCATCTCAAGAATGGCTGCTTGTTTGGAAGGGTCTGGTTGTAAGCTTGTACTGGTAAATAAATGACCTACATAAGTAACTTCTGGTAGCCTGAATTTACATTCCAAAGGATTGAGCTTCAAGTTCACCTCACATGCTCTGTCCAGAACTTTCCTGAGGTTTCTGTTATGCACTTGTTCCCCATTACCTCCAACCAGTAAATCATCCACTATTATAGCACATGGATAACCTGAAAAAAATTTGCTCCATTGCATGCTGAAACACTTCACTGGCAGAATTTATTCCAAAAGGCATTTTGAGAAATGTGTAGCTACCAAATTGTGTGTTGAATGTAGTCAGTAATGAAGATTTGCAATCAAGCATTACTTGCCAAAATGAACTCTTTGCATCCAGGATAGAAAAAACATTAGCACTTGGCATGATGGCAGCAACCTTCATAGGATGATGAGGTCTCTTTAATGCCTTGTTCAAGTCTCTTGGGTCAATACATATTTTGATTTCATCTGACCTTTTCTTGTGAGCAATTATCATGGAAGATACCCACTGAGTTGGTTCTATGACTGGACAAATCACACCTTGCTGTACCATCTTATCTAACTGGACCTTGACTTTGTCCTGCATAGCTATTGGAACTCTCCTCACTGGTCTGACCACTGTACTGACCTCTGGGTCTACTTTCATGGAGTACACAACTGGAAGTTCACCTAGCTTGTCATCGAAAACATCAGCATACTCTGAGAAAATAGCATCAGTTAAGCTGGAACTAGGACATGTGCTTACACAATGGACTTCTTTGGTAAAAGAAAGCAGTTTCATTCTTAAACTGTCTCTAATGACTGCACAGGTCTTCTGACTACATAAAATTGCATGCTGTAACTGTTCCCAGCCGAATAGCATGAAAGCACTACTGAGCCTTCGGTTTGAATCTCTTCAACTCCATAAGCAATAAGCTTTGCACAGTTAGCCAACTTAAGTTGTTCACCAGCTCTTACTCTAGCAAATGTTTCTGCTGACATAACATTACACTTTGAACCAGTGTCTACTTTGAGCTCTGTGAGTTTACCATTGATGAGGCCAGTACCAAGCACTTCATTCTTTGCCATCAATTCTATTGTATTAACCTTTTCACCAACCACTGATACACCATCTACATAGAAAGTAGGGTTGCAGCTTTCTACATGATCAACTTGCTTTTTTGAGTGACCTTTCTTAATAATTGAATGGCATGGCTGACCAAATGCTAAGCACATCTCTCTTTTAGACTCATGATTGGCACCACAATTACAACAGTTAACAATAAGACTTGACTTGAGTTTGCTGACTCACCCTTAGCATGTCCGTTTTGCTGAGCTAGTCTTGGAACTTGCTAAAAAAGTTACGGGTCCTCCCTGGAAAACCTGCAGGGGCTGCAGCTGCCATGTGCTTAGGCCTGCTTCTGCTGGCCACATGCTGTCTACACTTGCTCTAGAGGCTGCTGAAACCATGCTTTTATCACTTGCAAGCATACTTGTGTGCCTTTCTGTGAGCTCATGGATTTGACAAATCTCTATAGCTTTGCTCACCATTAAATCATTGTCATGAAGCAAATTCTTTCTCACTGCAGCATTATTAACACCACACACAAGCCTGTCCTTTATTAACTCATCTTTCAAGTCACCATATCTGTTTTATTTCTCAAGTTGGTGTTATTAGCTGCAAAATTTTCTCCTGGCTTTTGGTCTCTTGTATAAAATAGGTGCCTCTCTAATGTAACATTTGTTTGGGGGTTGCACATCTCTCTAAATTTACGTTTCAAGCACTCAAGGTCCTCTCCTGATTCAGCCAGTACAAAAATATGGTGCTTTTCCCCTTCTCCTGCATATACTGCTGGTGCATACATGAACACTCTTTCAATGGCTTCTGACCCCAACTAAGTTAAGCAAAATAAATGCCCTCGTAGGTGCATCTTTGTCAGAAAAAGCTGCTTGTATGAAAATATCATATTCCTACTCGAATACTCTCCAATTCTCTGCAATATTATGATCAAACACAAGTGAACTGGGTCTGCAAAATGCCTCTGCCATATTAACACACAGTAGTGAAGGTGCTTGAAAGTATGTTTGAACATACACACACATATATATGCCAGAACTTGTAATTATGCCTAATAACACAACAAACTCTTTGAAATAATTGCACTTTGCCAAATAAGTCTCCGTGGTACAAGAACACTTAAAATCACTGTACTTTGTGAAACTACCATTTATCAGTATAAAAAATACTTTAAAATAACTGTACTTTGTGAATGAACTGTATACAGCACAAGAAGCTCAGAGTAAGAAACATTTCGAAATGAATGCACTTTGCATATGAACTGCATAAAGCACAAGAACATTTCAAAATGGCTGTACTTTGCAAAATAACTCTGTACAGTGTAAGAAACATTTTGAAATGGCACTCTGCGAATAAATGTACACAACACAAGAAACTTTTCAAAATGGCTGTACTTTGACTGCACTCTGCAAAATAACTGTACTTTGCACACAGCAAACTCTTCGAAATAATTGCACCATAATAAGGCACATACACACTGCAAACACTTTGCGCACACTGAGATACTTCAAACAACTCTAGTTATGCTTTGAATGGCTTCGGTCAATGCAAAATAGTAGCTTATGCCAAAACACGGTCGTTTACTAAAAAACATGCAGTCGCTTTGCTTTTCTAAACTTATTTTGCCCTTTTATTGTACATGTTATACCCATTTTAACCTCTTGTCATGCTCATTATACTTTTCTTGTACTCCTTTTACTGTAATATGCTCATTATGCAAACTGGTGATAGTTCTGAACCCCACAGAAGTATTTCTGATAGTTTTATCAAATATCATAGTTTCGAACACTTTGTTTAATTAATAATGCCTTTTGTGCCTTTAGTTTGATTAGTAATACATTTTGTGGTACTCGTTTAATTAATAATGCATTTTGTGCCTTACAAATGCTTTGTATCATCTCCTTTGCAAAATAAATCATTTGTGCAAGTTTTGGTTACCTGAAGTTTGTTTCTGGCCCTTTTTAATCGTTTGAGCTCTGTATCATCCACCCTGCTCAATATACTTTTACCGTCAACTCTGCACCTCATGGCTTGAAGAAGATGCACTCTCAATCCCGGTTCTGACACCATGTCGCTCATCTTGTTAGGATAAAACAGACGAACAGTTGTGGGTTCAATTCAGGCAGCTTTATTATATGCAAACACATAATGATTGAGGCTTAGTAACATAAACTTATAAACAGACTGACTACTACACTCATACATGTTAACACTCTGACTGCTCTCTCAAAATGGCACTGCTGCCCTCATGTGCTCACTATTTATATGCACGTGCCTACACTTGGAAATGCTTCTCAAAGTTACAATACATGCTCTGTTCTACAGTTCTCCCTTCTCTTCCATCCTGCCCAGGGCAATCACCACAAGTTACCTGAGAGAATGGCTCACACAATACAAGGGCTCTCTCATCTACCCAAACCAAAAAATGTAAATCTAACACTCTGGAAGATCAGATGCCATTTGGACACCTTATATCTGGTGATGTGCTACAAGTATTACAGAAATTTAGAAAATGTGCTACAAGAAAATCTAATCCAAGTAGTAGAGATTTTTTACTTGGTGCCGTAAGAAAAAAAGGACCATAGCATATCCGTAGCCCTATCATTCTCTTTTACTTGTGTGAGCTGCAGCACTCAGGGCTGGCATATCTCTCTATAAAAGCACACTTGTCATAAATCTCGGCATGCCTGCCTTTAGATCCAGCTCTGTCTGCATGTTTTGAAGTCAAACAGTTGTTGAATATTGTTCTTAACAACACGCCACCAAAAAAATCTGTTCCTCCTCTTTGGGACATAGGTTCATGGGTGTATACTAGGCTAATGGCCCTGGAGCCTTTACAAGCCAAGCCCATAGGATTACCCTGGTATCATGCCACCCTACCTTAGTTTCCAGTGTCTCTGTTGAGTAGAGCCACTGGAGTGATCCCGGGGTGAATTTTATATTTCTCATCCACTCATCAAGATTTCTCTAGAAGAGGGCCAATGAGGGGCTCTGTTTGACATGTATGGGAAGTCTGTTTCATAGCATGGGCAGTCTCTGGCCTATGAACCTGTCCCTCCAGCATGTTCTGTTGATTGTGGTAATGAGGTTGAGGTCTCCGGAGTGTGTGGTGTAGAGGGATTGGGATTTCTTTACATGTAACATTTCTAACAGAGCTGGGTCAGACATGGCTTTGTAAGTCAAGCAGAGATCGCCTCTAACTAGGCGATATGAGACAGAGAATAGTTGGAGTATTTTGAGTCTATCTGTATAGGACAAGAGTTTAAGGCCTAGGATCCTCTTTGTGAGGTACTTTTGTGGCCTCTCCAGTTGTTGCAGGTGTCTAGTGAGGTACATCCCAAATGGGGCATTGTACTAGATGATTGGCCAAATGAGGGAAGAGTAAAGGGAGACAATGACCTCTTTCTTCCTGGATGCAAAACCCTTAATAATGATGTGCACCACATAGAAGGGCTTTCTGACCACAGTGGCAGTGTGGTAGTCAAAAGAGAGGTTGTTATCTTCCCTGTATTCCCAGATCTCTTATAACGCCTTCTGTGTTCAGTACACTACCATCCATGTGGTAATTCATGGGAACTGGGTTTTTCCCAAAGGGGATGACGACATATTTTTTTGGCATTGAGCTTAAGGCCATGGTTCTGACACTAGTCATTGGTCTCAGTGAGGCCTTTCTGTAGGATGTCAACATCACTTGGGGAGTTAATAATGGCTCCCAACTTGCAATCATCTGCGAACTTTGTCAGCCAGAGTCCCTTCATGTTGGCCTGGACTTCTGAGAAGAAGATACCAAACAGGAGAGGACCCAGGACTGATCCCTGTGGGATTCCACTCGTGACTGGTAGGCAGTCTGACTTGGAGTCTGCTACTTTCACACTGTGGGTTCTGTGAGTCAGTTTGCAACCCACCTAGTGATATAGGGGTTGATGCCTAGCTTAGTGAGTTTTTCTATGATTCCTGAGTGGGGAATGATATCAAAGGCCTTGGCCAGATCAAGGTAGGCTGCATGAACCACCTTGCCTTCATCCACAGCTCTGGTGACTGACTCAAAGAAGTCAACCAAGTTGAGCAGGCATGATCTACCCTTCACAAAACCAAACTGTGTGGAATCCAGAGTTTGGAGAGTCCCTATATCCTTGTTTATTAGGTCCATGATGATGCGTTCCATAGCTTTGCATATCAGACTTGTCAGGCTAATGGGGCGATAGTTCCCAGGGTCTATAGTCACGCCTCCTTTGTGGAGAGGGATGACTATAGCAGTGCACTATTCGGTAGGGCAAAGCCTGAGGTGAGGCTGTGATTGAACAGGGCACACAGGTGAGGTGCCAGTTCACTCTGTAGTTCCTGTAGAACACAGCCAGAGATATTGTTAGGTCCCATAGAAGCTGTATTCTTGGCCTTGGACAGTGCTGTTTTAACATGTGCAGCAGTAATACTGGGTACCTGGCAATCTACTGGCATTGTGATTGGTCCTTTGGGGGGAGTGGTGTAAAGTTGGCACTGAATCTGTTGGCCAGTATATTGGCAATATCTGTTGGCTCGGTATAGGAGGTACCATTGTGCAGTAGCTCAGAGCAAATCTGGGTATTGCCATCGAGATTCTTTACATAAGTATAGAAGGCCTTCTGGTTGTCTTTACTATCTGCTGCAATTCTGTTTTCATAGCTAACTTTAGAGGATTTGATGAGGAGATCTCAGATTTTGTTGAGGCTGATAAGGGAGTTTTTCCAATCTTGGTACTTCACCTTATTCTGCATCAGTTTCCTCTTTCTGCTGTAGAGTTTGTTTATAGCAGGGGACCACCAGATTGGCTTCCTTTTTTTGGAGCAGAGCATCTTGGTTCTATTGGGTATGGCAAGATCCATGCATTTGTGTACGTGTTCATACAGTGCATTGGTGTATGATTCAGTGGTCATGCAGCTATTCTCCATTTGCATGGGTGCCGTGAAGTTAGCCACCTCTGTTTTTAGGAGCCCAAAGTTAGCTTTGAAGAAGTTTTTCATGGTGCTTACCTTTGCGGGGTGGGGGTGGGAGTGGGAGGGATGTGGATTTCCAAGGTGATTAGTTTGTGGTCGGATCTAACCAGGAAGGAGTTGACTATTGGTGTAGAGCAATGGTCACCCATGTTAGTAATGACCAGGTCAAGGATGTTGCTACCTCTAGTGGGGGTGAGAACAACTTGGTCCAGGGCACTGGAATTAATGAATTCCAGGAAATGTTAGGCAAGTGTATTGGTACATGAGTAGTTTTCCAAGTTAATGGAGGGGTAGTTGAAGTTGCTCAGTATGAGAGTGTTAGTTTGGACCCTAATATTCTCCAGGGTGTTTAGGAATGTGGAGTTAGTGTCTTGGGACATGGTGGGGGACCTATAACAGGCTACGACCTGATTCCCTGTCTTACCCAATGTTAGCTACACCTGAAGTATCTCTGATGTGTTAGGTTGGGCCATACCTCTCAACCTGGAAACATCAAAAATCTGGACAAGACCCATGAAAAATAGGTACAAATCTGTATACTGATTAACATAAAATTAGCATACATAATTATGTAACCCCCACCGACTCCAATGGAATTGTGGGATACCAACTTTCAAACGCAAACTGAAGAACCGACAAACACAATATGGCACCAGAGTCCCCCTGCACCCATTTCAATGTCCCATTACCTTGCTATTTTGCTCCATTTACCATAAACATTACTGTGCAGACTGCTTTACTTCTACAATGATTATTTGAATTTTATATTTACATTTTATAGTACAAAGCACAAATACCAGTACACATCTGCTAAACAAAGCAATACTGTCACAATGAAAATAAACTTAGTATTAAAACTTCTCTGCCCTTGAAATGCACATTCATTGAAACAGCATTGAAATCAACGCCACATCCAAGGAAACTGCATCTGGCCAGTGGTGGATAAAGATTACCTTTGGGATGTTTTTAGGTCATAGGCCCCCTTGTACACAAAACAAGAAACATACATGTGCTCTTTGATACACCTTCCTGACTTCTAAAATTATATTCCTTGTATAACACAGCATACTTGTCAGACTTACAGTTACAGTGCATTTTAAATTTATTGTTTGAACATTTTTCCAGTAGGCAATTAAACAAAATGCTTGAACCAATAATGACAAAACTGCCCAATTCAGAACATTTCCATCAGAACTCACACACACACACATGCTTCGGAAAGCACATTTCTGCAAGTTAATTAACTAAGCTACTTCTGCACAACTGTACTTACACAGCAGCATATAAAGCTTTTTGCACTGAAAACGGAAAGCACACTTCTGTAAGCTACTTCCGAAAACAGAAAGCACATTTCTGAAAGTTGATTAACTAAGCTAATTCTACACAACTCTATTTACACAGCGGCATATAAAGCTTTGCACTGAAAACGGAAAGCACACTTCTGTAAGCTACTTCTGAAAACAGAAAGCTAAAACTCTGCACACACACTGTTAAAAATGGAAAACTCTACTTATACAGCAGCTTTTTGCACTGAAAATGGAAATTACACTTTGTAAGCTACTTCCAAAAATGGAAAGCACATTTCTGCAAGTTAATTAACTAAGCTACTTCTACACGACTCTACTTACACAGCGGCATGTAAAGCTTTGCACTGAAAACGGAAAGCGCACTTCTGTAAGCTACTTCCAAAAATGGAAAGCACATTTCTGCAAGTTAATTAACTAAGCTACTTCTGCACAACTCTCCTTATGCAGCGGCATATAAAGCTTTGCACTGAAAATGGAAAGCACACTTTTGTAAGCTACTTCCGAAAACGGAAAGCTAAACCTCTGCACACATTGTTAAAAATGTAAAACTCTACTTATACAGCAGCATATAAAGCTTGCACTCTAACTTAAGGAAATCTCTGAAAATGGAAAGCACACTGCTAGCAAGGAACTTAACTGTACAGCATAATACACACCATTAAAAACTCTGCAAAACAGCAATATTTCTCTGTTCTCGAAAAAGGAAAGCTAGGAAACTTAACTCTGCAGCATTTCTCCTACTTGTGCAACTATTTGTGTCCATTCTAACCTTGCTGCTCGCCCCGAGTTCCATTCCTTTCGTCCTGCAGCTTAAACATCAGGAGTTCCATTCCCTCGTACCTGGCTATAAATGAACTCACATTATTGTTTAAACTTAATTCCAACAGGCTGGAAGGCTGTTTCAAGGGGCTGACGTCATCGCGCACGTGATGACATCAGCTCAAAAGCCGGGAAAAGAAAATTCAAATAAAACATCTGGGAAAATCGGAAATGAAAGAGTGCCATTCAGGAATCATGGCACCCCATTATTTGGACCCCAAAACTCGGTAAAAACCGAGTAATTCAGTACAGTTGGGAGGTATGGGTTGGGCTACCAGTCTGGAGGTGTGCACATCCTTTATGAATATGGAAACACCACTGCCTTTGGAGCTTCGGTCCAATTTCTGGGGCCGAAAGGTGTGGAATGAGTTATAGCCTGGTAGTGCAGGGTTGCCTCCTGCTGCCTTGAACCAGGTCTCTGTTACAGCACAAATATTGATGTTCTCCATTTTAAGGAGTGCTTTGAGCAAGTGCATTTTGAGATTTAAACTTCTAGCGTTGAGCAGCATGATTTTGTTTGTAGCTGTTATGGTGGTAATTTGGTCTTTTGAACACCACCTAAAAGGGCACTATAGGGGTGGCAAGAGCCTTGGCCAGTATCTGGAAGCTTAGCAGTGACAGATGCAGGCCATCTCTGGCAAAGCATCAAGGTCTGTCAATCATGTCATCCCAGGCAGACAGATACTGGATATCCTTTGAATGACACCAGAAACTTAGCCAATTGTTGAAATCAGTCATTTTCTGCTTGTACTATGGTATTATTCTGGGTGATTGTAGGATGCTGCTCAGGGCTAGGGTCGTACCCACCTGTGCTACATAATCTGAGAGTTCCTCCATGTCTCTTTTTCATGTAGTCTAGGGAGGTACATCTCAGGTCATTCACACCCACATGTACAATGACAGAGTCATAGTTGTACCTGTTGTTGAGGGATCTGAGTGAGTGTGTTATGTGGTGGATCTTGGCACTTGACAGGCAGCTGACTGTTACTTTCTCCTTATTCAACCTAGTGAGTGAGACATCAGTGTGCCTCACTATTGAGTCACCTATGCCTAGTGTGCTGGGCATGCTGTTTTGCCTTAGGGGCTTTGGTTGAGTGGCACACTGTTTAGAAGAGTTATGTGTTTAGTGTTGTGGTGGCCGAGTGCATTTCTGCCTTGGAGGTCTCTGCTGTTTGGGTAGATTTTTATTAACAGCCTCTGTGAAGGTGGGTGTGCAGTTTGTGTTTTTATGTGAAGGCAGTGCTGGTGTGTGTTCTGGAGGGCTATGTGTTCCATGTGGTGTAGTGCAAGTGTTGACCTTCTCCTCTTGACCAGCTATTCCGGTCTTGGCTGGAGAGTGCATGGCTTCCAATTTGGATATATAAGTGCATCTCTCGCAAGTATGAGTGTTGGGAGGTAAGAGGAGAGGGTTGTCGGTGTACATGAGGCAGTTGCTGCATTGCCTCAGGATGCTCAAGTTCACCAGGTTAATAGGAGAAAGCACAGGGAACTGAGGTTTAGACATGCCTGGAGGGGTGGGCATTAATAATAAGTACTGGAGCTGTTTCCTTGTAGAATGTTTAGTGCTGGTAGCACTTTTTTGTGCTACAATAATTGCTACAAGAAGTCTGGATTGGTAAAGTGCTAGACTAATAAGCTAGTAAAAGTGCAGAAGAGGAGAGAACTAGCAGCTCTAAGGGAAAAATTGAAGAGCAGACTTTGGCACCACTCAGAAGCTTACAAACAGTCCTGGATACAGCAAATCTGTATCTGGACAGGAAAGCCAGGAAACAAGCTTAGATTTTTTTTTATACAGAAAAGCAGCTAAAACAGCACTAAAAACAATTCAAGTGCAGTGCAACCTAGCACACTTGAGTGTGTAGCAATATTAAAGCAATTTATACAAACTGTATTCTACTTACACAGCGGCATATAAAGGTTTGCACTGAGAACGGAAAGCGCACTTCTGTAAGCTACTTCCAAAAATGGAAAGCACATTTCTGCAAGTTAATTAACTAAGCTACTTCTACACAACTCTCCTTACGCAGCGGCATATAAAGCTTTGCACTGAAAACGGAAAGCACACTTCTGTAAGCTACTTCCGAAAATGGAAAGCTAACACTCTGCACACATTGTTAAAAATGTAAAACTCTACTTATACAGCAGCATATAAAGCTTGCACTCTAACTTAAGGAAATCTCTGAAAATGGAAAACACACTGCTAGCAAGGAACTTAACTGTACAGCATAATACACACCATTAAAAACTCTGCAAAACAGCAATATTTCTCTGTTCTCGAATAAGGAAAGCTAGGAAACTTAACTCTGCAGCATTTCTCCTACTTGTGCAACTATCTGCGTCCATTCTAACCTTGCTGCTCGCCCCGAGTTCCATTCCTTTCGTCCTGCAGCTTAAACATCAGGAGTTCCATTCCCTCGTACCTGGCTGAAAATGAACTCACATTATTGTTTAAACTTAATTCCAACAGGCTGGCAGGCTGTTTCAAGGGGCTGACGTCATCGTGCACGTGATGACGTCAGCTCAAAAGCCGGGAAAAGAAAATTCAAATAAAACATCTGGGAAAATCGGAAATTAAAGAGTGCCATTCGGGAATCATGGCACCCCATTATTTGGACCCCAAAACTCGGTAAAAAACGAGTAATTCAGTACAGTTGGGAGGTATGGGTTGGGCTACCAGTCTGGAGGTGTGCACATCCTTTATGAATATGGAAACACCACTGCCTTTGGAGCTTCGGTCCAATTTCTGGGGCCGAAAGGTGTGGAATGAGTTATAGCCTGGTAGTGCAGGGTTGCCTCCTGCTGCCTTGAACCAGGTCTCTGTTACAGCACAAATATTGATGTTCTCCATTTTAAGGAGTGCTTTGAGCAAGTGCATTTTGAGATTTAAACTTCTAGCGTTGAGCAGCATGACCCTCAGATTGCATTTGTTTGTAGCTGTTATGGTGGTAATTTGGTCTTTTGAACACCACCTAAAAGGGCACTATAGGGGTGGCAAGAGCCTTAGCCAGTATCTGGAAGCTTAGCAGTGACAGATGCAGGCCATCTCTGGCAAAGCATCGAGGTCTGTCAATCATGTCATCCCAGGCAGACAGATACTGGATATCCTTTGAATGACACCAGAAACTTAGCCAATTGTTGAAATCAGTCATTTTCTGCTTGTACTATGGTATTATTCTGGGTGATGGTAGGATGCTGCTCAGGGCTAAGGTCGTACCCACCTGTGCTACATAATCTGAGAGTTCCTCCATGTCTCTTTTTCATGTAGTCTAGGGAGGTACATCTCAGGTCATTCACACCCACATATACAATGACAGAGTCATAGTTGTACCTGTTGTTGAGGGATCTGAGTGAGTGTGTTATGTGGTGGATCTTGGCACTTGACAGGCAGCTGACTGTTACTTTCTCCTTATTCAACCTAATGAGTGAGACATCAGTGTGCCTCACTATTGAGTCACCTATGCCTAGTGTGCTGGGCATGCTGTTTTGCCTTAGGGGCTTTGGTTGAGTGGCACACTGTTTAGAAGAGTTATGTGTTTAGTGTTGTGGTGGCCGAGTGCATTTCTGCCTTGGAGGTCTCTGCTGTTTGAGTAGATTTTTATTAACAGCCTCTGTGAAGGTGGGTGTGTAGTTTGTGTTTTTATGTGAAGGCAGTGCTGGTGTGTGTTCTGGAGGGCTATGTGTTCCATGTGGTGTAGTGCAAGTGTTGACCTTCTCCTCTTGACCAGCTATTCCAGTCTTGGCTGGAGAGTGCATGGCTTCCAATTTGGATATATAAGTGCATCTCTCGCAAGTCTGAGTGTTGGGAGGTAAGAGGAGAGGGTTGTCAGTGTACATGAGGCAGTTGCTGCATTGCCTCAGGATGCTCAAGTTCACCAGGTTAATAGGAGAAAGCACAGGGAACTGAGGTTTAGACATGCCTGGAGGGGTGGGCATTAATAATAAGTACTGGAGCTGTTTCCTTGTAGAATGTTTAGTGCTGGTAGCACTTTTTTGTGCTACAATAATTGCTACAAGAAGTCTGGATTGGTAAAGTGCTAGACTAATAAGCTAGTAAAAGTGCAGAAGAGGAGAGAACTAGCAGCTCTAAGGGAAAAATTGAAGAGCAGACTTTGGCACCACTCAGAAGCTTACAAACAGTCCTGGATACAGCAAATCTGTATCTGGACAGGAAAGCCAGGAAACAAGCTTAGATTTTTTTTTTATACAGAAAAGCAGCTAAAACAGCACTAAAAACAATTCAAGTGCAGTGCAACCTACCACACTTGAGTGTGTAGCAATATTAAAGCAATTTATACAAACTGTATTCTGAACTGAATTCAATTATTGTTCAATTCAAGTCTGAACAATTAAAACGTGCCAAAAATATACTTATCAGCTGAGAAGCACACTCAATCAGAACACAAGGAGATTCTAGCAAAGATTTTTTTTTTTTTTAGTAAAGTAGAAAGGGAGAAAGGAGAAACAGAATTATGTTCTGGAAAACCTGACACTCCCTCCTTTTGAGCCTGCTCACTCTTCCTTTCTTACATGTTGTAGGTTCATAGGATGATACTAGGCTATTGGCCTGGAGGCCCTTATAAGTCTAGCCAAGAATTTTGCCCATATTCCGTCAAAGTCAGCACCTGTTTCCTCTGTCCAGCAGGGACACAGGTGGGATCCCAGGGGTGTATTTTCTGTTTCCCATCCAGTCGTCCAGGTTCTTCTTAAAGGGAGCTAGAGAGGTACTCTGCTTGACATGGAGAGGGAGTCTCTTCCACAGATGGGGGAGTCTTTGGGACACAAATCTATCCTGCCATGAAGTTCTATTAATGTCACAGACCATCAGGAAAATCCACACAAGATAATTCACTCCCAGCTCGTAAAAGTTAGCAAAATAAATCCACCGGATATACTTAAAAGCACCAAAAATCTGTTTAATACAAATGTTTAGAACAAACAAATTCGATCGTCAAGCGCTTTCACTAGGCTATGCTAGCTTCATCAGAACAATTAAAACAATTAAAACAGCTGATTACTCTTCATTTTAAATGAAAAATGGCGCCAAAGATAAAAAACATCCTTAAAGCAACATACTATGATTAAATTCATACTTGTACATATATATTATAAATACATTATTTAATAATACAAATGCCAATATTAATATTATGAAAAAATATATTGTGTATGTTGTGTAAATAAATAAATGAATGGATGAAGAAATAAATAAAAAAATAAATAAATTTATGTACTGTGGCTAAAGGTTTATTATATTTTATATGCCTCTATTAATTGTTTAACATCAATAGGGGCTTGATAGTAAAATAATCATTGATGCCTGGTGTTCTTGTGGCATCTGTTAACACTTGCCAATAAAGTTCTCTATAAGCTAATACATTTTTTGTATTACCTCCTCTAGGATCACTCTTGACTGCCTCTATTATGGCAAATTTAAACTTGTGTTCTTCCCCTTCATCTATAATGTGCCTAGCAAGTGCATTTTTCAAATCCTTGTTTTTTATGCAATATAAATGTGCATATATCCGCTGTCTTAGTAATCTTTCAGTCTTCCCCACATAAAATGAGGGGCAGACTGTGCACATGTCTTTGGAAGATAATGTTTAAATAGAGGATACCTATTTCCTGCTACCGATTAGAAAATGTATTGAGATTCTTAAACAGCCATTAAAATAATAGGAACTTTTAACACAAGAAGATGGTGGTGTCCCTTTCTCTCTTATTACTTGCTGTGTACCTGGAACCATGCTCTCAAAAAATAGGCAGACATGAAAGGAGTTACTTACAATGAACAGCAAGGAAGATTGTGCTGTTTGCCAGTGACATAATAGTATACTTATCAGATCCTGTCCAAGCCATACCAAAATTGTTTAATATCTAAGGAAATTCACAGTAATTACAGGATACAAAGTAAATGTAAGACTTAAGCCATTGCAATAAATTTCACTCCAACTCCTTAGCAGATCGAACAATATCAGTTTTTGTGGGTCCATTTTAAAATGAAGTATTTAGCAGTGCGGATAATGTCTAAAGTGCAACAAGCATCATTAGAAACACTGATTGAGATTAAATAAAGGATTCTGAAAATGCCAGGAAAGAAAAAAACTTAAAACACCCTGAAAGAAAACCATCTAGAAAATGTGAAGAGAAAACACTGACTGTAAAGAATCCAACAGCTGTTCAAAAAAAAAAAAACAGTTCAAGCTCCAGCTTTGATACAAGAGATGGCTTCCAGGAATTTAGAGGAAAAAATAAGTCAGCTATGGTTAGAAGTGATTAAAATAAATGAAACACTGAAGGAGTATGTCAACTCAAGTAACAAAAGACTGGAAAAATGAAAAATGGGAGGAGGTTTAAATTGTGTTTCAGATGACATGATTAAACCGGAAAAATCAGAGGTAAAAATAAAGAAAAGGCTAGATGAGTATGAAGTTGCTCAAGAATTGCTGGTAGAGTTAGAGGAAAGACCATGCAAAGAAAACCTGAGATTTTCTGCAGTACCAGAGTAACAGGAAGGAACAGACTGTATTAATTTTATGAAAGAACATATAAGTAACTGGACTGGTATTCCACAGAAGAATTTGTTAACTGAAAGAGTACACTGTGTATATGCTCTAAACCTGGCCATGAGAAAGCAGCCAAGACCTGTAGTAAAGATACAGTCATAACAAAATAAAACTGTGGCAGAAGGGCAAAATATTAAAAATTGGAGACAGTAGAGCATTTGTGGAAAGTGATTATTCACTGTTCACCAGGAAGAAGAGAGGAAAATGTATTCCAGTAGTCAGGGAATGTTGAGAAGCAGGTGTGAAATTCAAGCTGTCTTCAGATTATTTTTCCTGGAGGACCAAACTTATTTTTTGGTGCAGAACAGGCTAAGGGAATATACAAAAGTTTATACAATACAGGTGAGCCATCAAGCATGCTTCTTATTCTTCTGATGGTAAGGGTCATAGAGAGATTTTGCCAGTGAAACCTTTTAACCTTTTTCAATGTTCCAAAGGTAAATGCTTGCGAGACAGAAAAAAGCACAGGAGTTGACTAGGAGAATTGGGAACACTTTGGACTTGAATTGGAGTCTGGGTTTCCTCCCACATCCCAAAGACATGCTGTAAGTGGATTGGACACTCTAAATTGGCCCTAGGTTTGAGTGTGTGCATGTGTGTGCCTTCTGTGGAAGGTTGGGTGCTGGGCTGGCAACTCAACGCCATAAAACTCTACTGCCAATCATGAGCGGACAGGTGATCTACTGTGGTGACCCCTAACCGGGAAAAGCTGAAAGAAGAAGAAGAAGAAGCCTTAAGAGAGATTTAGCTTCAAATTTTTTTTTTTTTTTTAATGAGGGGGCTAGTTTCTCTATTATTAAAGTACAGTTGGCTGCCATTTCAAACTTCCATTCAGATGAAAATCATTCTCTAGGTTGTGCAAGGCCTTTCTGAAAGGCACCTTCTTACTTAGGCCCCCAGTCAAGGCCCCTACTCCTCCGTGGGACTCAACTATTTTGCTTCAAGGTCTGACCCAAGGCCCCTTTGAATGTTCAGCTAAACATTTTTTGCCCTGGAAAACTATTTTTTTTAGTTGCGATTACCTCAGATAGATGAGTATCCAAACTCCAGGCTGTTTCTCCAAATCTCCCTACCTGGTTTTTCATAAGGTTAGAGTTTCCTTACATACCAATCCATCTTTTTTGCCTAAGGTAGCTACTGAGTGTAACATTAATCAGTTCATTAACCTCCCAATTTTCTTTCCAAGTTTCTCTAATAAGGGAAGGTACATGCTCCATGTTTTGGATGTGCACAGGCAACTTTGATTTTATCTCCCTCGGACCAAAGATTTAAGGAAAATTGACCAATTGTTTGTATCCTTTTCACCAAACAGATTGGGCATGGCAGTTTCCAAATTAAACTTAGCCAGATGGATAACTGATTACATATCCTTTGTCTGTAGCCAGAAAGGATTGTCTTTGCCTAAGCCCCTCAGAGCACATTCCACAAGGTCTATGGCCACTTCTTCAGCCTTTCGGTCAAGAACATTAATAGAGGACATTTGTGCTGCAGCCACTTGGTGCAATGCTCATACCTTTACTGCTCATTACAAGTTGGATTTGGTTTCTAGGAAAATAACTACCTTTGGCTCCACAGTACTCTGAAATATCCTTCCATGAAGATCACCCAAGATTCATCTGGCTGGGGACTCTGCCCCATCAGTTGAGGAATGAATGAAAATGACAACATCAGATACAAAAGTTATGTACTCACCATAATGTTCATCTGTGTTGTCCATTTTCATTCTTCCTCAACTTCTTGTCCTCCTAACACCCTTCCCTTTACTCCTGGAGTTACCTAAGGGATATTACTTTGGGAACTATGTTTCCTTGTTTGAGCTTCAGTATTATCTTTATTATCTCTGCTTCACAGATTCCTTATGTTATCAGCCATGTACTACTGGGAGCAGCAAACTTGATCTAAGATATGTTAGGTTAGTGGGGCATTATGCATAAAGGGAGGAGCTCGAGAGTTGGATCCATGAATCTGGAAAAAGAAGTAAAGCCAGATCCGAGGTGAAATCTGAGAACCATCAGTTGAGGAAGAATGAAAATGGACAACAAAGATGCATCATAATGGTGAGTATATAACTTTTGATGTGATGTTGTCCTGTCTCGCCTTCATTCTTAGCAGGTTGGGTTCGGAACTGAGCCTTGGTTCCGACTCGGCCTTATACAAAAGCTTGAGGTCTTCCACTAGCTTGTGGCTAAAACCCTATCCCATCATGCACTAGGAGAGCTCCCCAGATCTCGTTTGCCACTAAACAAGATTGGGTGCTCTTCCTGCTGGCTCTGGCTAAGTAGATTTTTTCTTCATATTTGAGAGAAATTATTAGTTATTTCTGTCTTACTTTGTTTAGTTTGTTTACCTTTCACTAAAGTGAATTGTGTTTTCTGCTTTTTCTTCCTGAGTGTTAACTGCTGTTGGCCGTTGTTTCCTCGCAAGGTCTTTTCTCCCCTATCCCGACTTTAAACTTAACTTTTAAAAAGCCTGTTTTAGTTAGAGGGCTTTCCTTTTCTTTTCCTTTTCTCCTTAAGGCTGGTTCAATTAAGTTAGAGAGCCACCTTAGCCCATTTAACTTAGAGGGCTTTTCCCTTTCTGTTGGGTGTTTTCTCCTTATTGTAATTGTTGTTACTATTGTTGTTATTATTGTTGTTCCTACTGCTTAAAAAAAAGTAGAGTTTAGATATACATTGTCTGCTTGTTAATTGCTTTTCTTTTTGTTGGCTGACTAGTACTATGTCTTCCAAAGACTCCAAAGAAGCTAAACCCTCGGGATTTAAAAAATGTGTCAAGTGTAGTCAAAAAATGTCTATTAATGATGGACATACCATTTGTGTGTACTGCCTTGGAGTAGTTCACTTCCAAGAGTCCTGTGCTGTCACTCTTGTAGCCACAGGGTGTTATTAGAAAGAAAAAAACTCATACCAAGAGGCTTGTTGAAGAACCCTTTTTCTGAAGCAATCGAAGAAGGTCAGGGTTCTTCAAAGTCAGGCCAATCCCCTTCTTCAAAGTCAGACTAGTTGGGGAAAAGGTTCTCATCTTCAAGTGCTCAGTTGGAGCCATCTAAAAAGTTACCAAAAGTTTCATCTTCAGACCTGAAGGCTGTTGGGCCCGAGAAGCTTTCTACCTCGGCTCCTTCAGTTTCGGTGCCGTTGGAATTTCATTTGCGGAGCTGGTGCCCTGAATTGGAACTGGTATCTCCCACTCTAAGGTCTCCATTGTTGCAGTCCTCCAAATCTCTTGCTCCCCCTACTCGATCTTCCAGGATCCTGTCTGATGATGATGTGGATCATGCAGTACAGAGGCTGTTAAGGACACTGGCGCTTGCCAGACTGTTGTCAAATCCAACCCAGAGGGCTTTAGAACCAACCAAAGCAACCCTTTCACCATTGATTCCTCCTCTGATCCAATATTAGATCTTGGAGCCAGAATGTCCAGAACTGATTATAGTGGAACTGTTGGAACTGAGACCTATCACAGGATCTTCAGGTCCGATTATTGCTCCGACATCCTTGATTCCATCTGAACTCGAGGAGTCCAGGAGCTGACGCTCTCCAGTCAGGTCCAGGGAGGGGAGTCGGATCGGACAGTTGTTGGATCCAAACTTCCCTCTCGGGGCATCAGCTTGGGTGAGCTTGGCTCCTACCTCAGCTTCGGAGCCAATCCACCCTTGGTTCCAGGGATTCCCTCTGGTTCTTTGGAGACAGGGGTTTCCTTGGACCAGGGGTAGGAAGCTTTCGAGGTGACGAGGAGAGTGCTGTCTCCACAAACAGTTCCACTCTCATGTCAATACATTCTTCTCCCAAAGGCACCAGTGTCTGTTTTGGTACCACTACATCCACAGAGACGCGGAGGCTCTAGGCCTCAGGATGCCCCCATTGGGTGACCCCCTCTCTTCTGAAACATCTCCAGAATACCCTTCTGAGGAGGTCCCTCTGAAGAGGCTATGTAATAGGAATCATTTAGACTCCCCAGAGGAGTCCATCACATCCGATACAGATCTTGATGATTCGGAAGGGTCCTCACGGTCGCCTTCTAAGGATATCTCCTTCGTGGACATCCTGGAAATACTAAAACAGAGAGGTGACTGGAAGTCCATCAACCCTTCTGAGGAGGAGTCTGTATACCTGAATGCCTTTGGGTCTCGCCCTTCTGCCACATGGGTGTCTCCGCCTTTCGACGAACTGATAGACCTAGTTTGTCAAAACGTGTGGGAGTCTCCAGATTTAGTGGAACCTGTTTCTCAGAGGCCAAATAAATTCATCACATCACCAATGGACAAAAAGTTTCTAACCAAAAGAGTCCCAGTAGATGCTATGGTGGTGGAGGCAGCCACCAACAAGGAACTCTCAAAGACATCCTCTTCTGTCCATCTGCTGAACAAAGAGTCTTGTACGATGGACGGATATGGAAAGCACATCTTTTCTTCAGCAACTTTTGCACTTAGATCGCTGAATTATCTGACTCACTTTACTAGATTTTAGTCAGATCTCCTGAAAGAGCTAGGAGATACCCTCCAAGGTTCAGTAGCTGAAGCGGTACCAGAGAAGATTTCCCCTCAGCTCTCCACCTTAAACATAGTGGTCAACTCCTCCATGAGACTTATTTATTGTGCAGCGGATGGAGTGAGCAAAGCAGCTGGTTCAGGAATTTGCCTAAGGAGACATTCCTGAATGTGCTGGTATGATTTTGTGGAGCCCTTTGAATCTTCTTTTGTGAACGCCTCTTTTGATAGCTCGACTTTGTT
Organism: Protopterus annectens; assembly: GCF_019279795.1. Classification (NCBI taxonomy): domain Eukaryota; kingdom Metazoa; phylum Chordata; order Ceratodontiformes; family Protopteridae; genus Protopterus; species Protopterus annectens. The sequence goes on along the minus strand of NC_056747.1, from coordinate 514,554,273 downwards.
TGGGCCAAAAGCCAAAGACACACTAACCAGGTGTGAAAAAGAAGGAAAGACTCTCTGTGCCATAGGAGTCCATTTTCCCTACCTACCAGACCTTATCCAAATGGCCAAAAAGGAGGAAAAATGTAGTTTTCAAAAATCCCAGAGAGCATTCCAGGACACATGTGGTGATTCTTCCCCCAGGGGCAGGGGGGAAGTAATAATGGATGATGCTGACCACACGGCAGAGGGGGTCCGCAAAATCAGGGCAACAGGAAGTTATTTCTTGGTAAGCTCTTTCAGTGCTCCTGAAAGGAGGCCCACCTGACCATCTCTGGAGGCAGTCAGGGTCCGCTTATCTTTGTACCCAGAAGCCTGGCTAACAATAACAAACGACAAGTGGTTACAAAGCATAGTATCCAGAGGTTATTCCATACCCTTTTCTTTCCCTGTCCCAAACATAAAAAACATCCTGGATGTTCCACCCAGTCAAAGGGAACAGACAACTCTAGAAATACAAAAGTTGCTAGACAAAAGAGTCATCTAAACAGTCCCCGCAGATCAAACAGGATCCGGAACTTACTCAAGGGTCTTTTTAGTTCCAAAGAAAACAGGGAACTGGAGACCCACCCTGGATCTCAGCAAATTAAACAAATCAGTAAGAAAGTCAAAGTTCTGGATGGTAATGTTGCAGTCAATACTCCCTTTTCTGGGACAAGATGATTGGATGTTCTCTACAGACTTCCAGGATGCGTACTACCACATAAAAATGTACAGGCGATCCAGGAGTCATTTGCTCTTTTAGCTAGGAGCCAGTGACTACCAGTTTTGAGCTCTGCTCTTTGGCCTCACTACAGCCCCCAGAGTGTTAACCAAGTGTATGGCAGTAGTTGTGACTCACTTGAGACACCTAGGATTCCGAGTGTTTCCGTACCTAAATGACTGGCTCCTAACTGCCACCACTGAGCATCTACTGTCAAAAGCGAGAGACACCACCTTGCATCTCTGCTCTCACCTAGGAATTACAATAAACTATGAAAAATCTGCCTTGTTGCCAGCTCAGCGTATCATTTGTATAGGAGCAAATTTAGATACAACAAAAATGATGGGCAAACTTCCTTCCAAAAGGGTTCAAGTTCTACGACGCCAGGTCCTAATCCTACTTTCCAAGACAAGAGTACAAGCAAGAACAGTCCTGAAAGTCTTGGAAACAATGGCATCAATAACCCTGAATCCATTAGCACATCTACACATGAGAATTCTACAGTGGCTACTGTTCACTCAGTGCTCCATGCAGGAATTACCCATGTCCCACCAAATTTGATAACAGAACCTTACAAGAAAGTCCTTCATTGGTGGCTTTACTCCACTCATGTGACATTAGATCGACCCTTTGTCCTTCCCCAGCCATTAGCCGCAGTGACCATGGACGCTTCTCAGATAGGGAGGGCAGGGCATTATCTGGGAAGGACAGTCCAACACACTTGGCAGGATCATGAGGCCCATTTGCACATCAATGTCCTAGAGATGAGAGCTGTGTTTTTAGCATTGCAAGCATTCCAGGACTCTCTTCCACTAGGAACTATTGCAATACAGACAGACAACGTCAGTTGTGTGGTACATAAACAAGGAGGAACCAGATCCTATCCCCTTTGTTGGGAGGCCCTGAAAGTATGGCAGTGGGCGACCTCCTCCCAACACTTTCTGGTAGCAATGCACATCCCAGGGAAATCCAGCGTGATAGCAGACAAACTCAGCAGAGCTATTCTAATGCCTCAAGAGTGGTCCCTAAAACACGAAGTGACTCAAAATATTTTCCACAAATGGGGCCAGCCTTGCTGTGACATTTTTGCTACATCCATAAACACCAAATGCAGCAACTACTTCGCCCTGAACCCCCCTCTGTGGGAGTCACCAAGGGATGCCCTTGTCCACGATTGACCCTTGTGTCTCCTCTACACCTTTCCTCTCTTTCCGTTGATACCCAGAGTTCTTCAGAAAGCCAGTTGCTTGGGAAGGAACTTGATACTCATCGCCCCTTACTGGCTTCATCAAATCCAGTTCCCCTTCCTGTGGCCTCATCTCCAGGAGTAGCCATGGATTCTGGACCCAGTTCTGGACCTCCTGACTCATGCATCAGAAACACTCCACCCCTTCTTGCAAACCCTTCGATTGACAGCTTGACTGCTCCATTCCAACCATAGTCAGGCTCCCTAAGCTTTCTCCGTCAGTAAAACATATCCTGATCTTGTCTCATAAGGCTTCGACAAGAAAATTATATAAAAGCAAATGGAAAGCATTTTTCTTCATGGGTCTTGAGTAATCACATTGATCCCTTCTCTGCCTCAATAGCTTCCATTCTTAAATTCTTAGCAAAGCTATTTAATGAAGGCGCAGGTGCAGCTACTATTCGAATTTAGTTAACAGCGATATCTAATTTCCATTTAAGTGAATCAGGCCCCAATGTGATGTCCCACAAACTTTGCAAAGCTTTTTTTAAAGGTACTCTTTTATTAAGACCACCTATTAAAGCCCCTCCAACACCATGGTACTTGAATTTTGTCTTATCCCATTTAATTCTTCCCCCTTTTTGAGCCTGCATCATCCTGCGATCTCAAGTATTTGACTTGGAAAACGATTCTTTTGATAACGATTACTTCTGCCAAAAGAGTTTCAGAGCTGCAAGCATTGTCAATAAAGCCCCCTACATGCTTTTCCACAAAGACAGAGTATCCCTATGTACAAACCCTTCCTTTCTACCCAAAGTATGCTCAGAATCTAATGTGAACCAATCCATAGAACTACAATTTTTTTCCCCCAACTATAACTATAAGGCAGAAAATATGTTGCGCCAACTGGATGTACATAGACAATTACTTTTCTACTTACATAGGACAAAGGACTTCAGAAAATCTGACCAGTTATTTGTATCCTTTTCAGATTCAAAGAAAGGTGCTCATGTGTCTAAAGTCACACTTTCAAAATGGCTATAAAATTGTATTACCTTTGCTTACCAATCTCAAAACAAAGAACTTTCCCATAAAGTAAAAGGTCATTCTACAATAGCCAATGCAACCTCTTCTGTCTTTTGGGCGAGACTACCTATAGATACCATTTGTGCTGCAGCAACACGGGCAAGGCCTCATACCTTTATCACTCATTACAAAGTTGATTTGGCCTCCAGGAACAGGGCCTCATTTGGGTTCACTGTTCTGAAGAATATTCTCTCTTGAGCCACCCAAGAAAGATGGTGCTAGGGACACTGTCCCAACCTTCTAAGAAAGAAAGAAAGCGAGATATGACAATATCACATAAAGAAGTTATGTACTCACCATAATGTTTCATGTGTGTTGTCCAGCTCGCCTTCATTCTTACATCCCACCCTCCTTCCCTCAGCCCTTTGCTCCTGGAAGACCGAGCCGATGCGATTGGTTATTAATGTTGTCTGACCTTCTAGATTGCTCTATAAGGTATTCAGTGACTTTTATTTAGTATCTTAGTTATATCTGCAAACAAGATTTGGGGAGATCTCCTTGTGCATGATGGGATCGGTTTTAGTCACAAGCTAGTGGAAGACCTCAAGCTTTTGTATAAGGCCGAGTCCGAACCCAACCTGCTAAGAATGAAGGCGAGATGGACAACATACATGAAACGTTATGGGGAGCACATAACTTCTTTTTTTAGTACAATGATACAGGATAAGTAACAAGCTACTCAGTCAGCAGTAACTAAAAGAAGGGTAGACTCTGAATATAAAGAAGTTACAGACTTTCACGGTAAATCCCAGAAACTGTATAAAATATATGACAATATATTTAACTCTAAAAAGGGATTGAGGCATACAACTGAAATGGCTTCAGAGAACTGAACTAGTTTATATATATATATATATATGGGTCTGCTTCGTTTGTACGAAGTTTCAGTACTTCGAAATCCACTTGGTCGAGACCAGTTGTTCGAAGTATGGAGATCACAATACAGCGCGGAATGGGAATATTCCCTTTTCCTCGCTGTAGTGCGATCTCGGAGTTGGTATATTTAAGTAGGGAGGGTGTGGGGGACACAGTCCCCATATGGGGGGTGCAGGGGGGGGCTTGTTTTTTTTGTTTACAGTCAGCCGATCCAGTGACTAGACTTCAGCGAAAGTGCACTTTCACTAAAATGCAGTTTCGCTGAAGTTTGCATCTGCTTTTCTTTTTCGAAATAATGAAATTTCGACAAAGAAAAGTAGACCCATATATATATGGGTCCCCTTCATAATGTCAGCTTTCCATTTAGTTGACTTTCAAAACCTCAAGACAAAAACATCGTAATGTTACAAATACGAACTCCCGGAACTTCACATTTCCTCTCCGGGAAAGTAACCACTTGGCCATTATGGTGAACGTTGTCTTTTCTCCACTGTAGTGCAATCTCAGAGTTGGTATATTTAAGTTGGGGGGAGTGTGGGTGTAATTTGCTTCTGTTTGTTATTTTATCATTGGTGGCTAAGTGGTTATACGATGTTCTGGGAGTTCATGCTTGTAAACTTACGATATTTTTGTCTCAAGGTTTGAAAGTCGACTAAATGATAAGTCGATGTTATGAAGGGAGCCCATATATATATATATATATATATATATATATATATATATATATATATATATATATATATATATATATATCAACCTATCCACACACTCACCTGGGGCAGCAGTATCCTAGACCTGGTCATTACCAACATGGATGACCGGTGTTCCACACCAGAGGTCAATTCCTCATTGGTCATATCCGACCACAAGCTTATCACCCTAGACATCTACATCCCCCCCCACCCCCACTAGGGAGACCACCGTAAAAAAATTTCTCCAAAGCCAACTTCATGCTTCTTAAGACAGAAGTGGCAAACTTCACAACACCCATGCAGAAGGACAAATAGAGGTACGACTGCTAAATCCTGCACAAATGCACTTTATAAGCACTTACATGAGTTCATGGATCATGCTATCCCTAACAGAACCAAGATGCTATCCTCCATAAAAGGAAGATAATCTGGTGGTCCCCTGCCATAAACAAACTCTACAACAGAAGAAAGAAACTGCTGCAAAAAAGAGTAAAATCCCATGATTGGAGGAACTCCCTGGTCAGCCTCAGTAAGAAGCTGAGACCCTCATAAAATCCTCCAAAGCTAGTTACGAAAACAAAATTGCCACTGTTTATAAAGGCAACCACAAAGCATTCTATAGCTATGTCAAGAATCTCAATGGCAACACTCAGATCTGCTCTGAGTTACAGCACAATGGCACTAAATATACAGAAAAAAGAACAGTGTAAAGATATTTATTTAGGAGAACATAAAACAAAAAATGGAGCAAGCTGTCCGGTTTCAGCTGTCTAATCCAGCTTTCTTCAGTGCATTAAATCAACAAAGCATACAAGCACATATTTATAGTATAGCCCTACCTGAAGTTACCTGAATTAAATTGCACCATTCATTAAAAATATTCATTCAGCCCTGGAGAAAACAAGGCACCTAATTTGATAATCTATTTTTTCTCCATATTGTTTAGTAACTGATGCTGTCCTGATTTGTTATTTTTGTTTCCCTGTATTCTATCAATAACTGTGACTCTAAACATGGTTTTTGGGTGTTTCTGTGTATGTTTATATAAAGCACTTGTTTTTTTTTAATTCTAATGTCACTTAGATGTTCTGATATCCTGAATTTTACACGTCTGGATGTTTGTCCCACACAGAAGGCTGAACAGCTACAAGAAGCCATGTAAATAATCCATTCAGACTGACAATTTGCAAAGAACTTTATAAAGAACACTTGTCCAGTGTTTTTGCTAGTGAATTCTTTGGTCTTCAACATGCTTTTACAGTGGGTGCAATGTCCGCATGGAAAACAGCCCTGCAAGGGCCCACCACCCAGTGTTGTTTGTGTAGGGCTATTATCAAATCTGTTCCCTTGTTTGTACTGATTCATAAATGAACCAGTGTTCTTGCCTCTCCTGAAAGAAAAGTGGCATGTATCATCCACAAGTGTACTAAGCTTGGTATCAGCCAATAGAATATTCCAATGTCTGTGGACACTGTTGATGAGGACATCCGTGTTCCTGCCATAGGTGGTTACTAATCTGATTTGGGAAATGTTACTTGGAGTTTTATCCCTGTATTGGAGTAGACTTTTCCTATCCTGATTGGCAGCCCAACATCTGCCTTGAGGGATGACCACTTTCTTGTAACCCCTATCATTAAATCTTCTGACCAAATCTGACTCATATGTATGGTAAGTCTCACTATCCAAACAAATCCGCTTCAGGTGTAAAAATTGTGACTTTGGAATGTTTCTGCATATATGAGGAGGATAAAAGCTGGTGGCATGAAGCAAGGAGTTGTACTGGGGGTGTTTGCGATAGACCTCAGATGTCAATGTATGGTCTGCATTCCTGGTTACTAATACATCCAAAAAGGTGATTTTGCCGGTATCAAATGTAATCATAAACTGAATACCCCATTTGTTTTCATTCAAATATGTAACAAACTCCTTGAGATATACAATATTAGACCTCCATACCAACCAGCAATCATCCAAATATCTCCTCCATATGTTGATCTCATCAATATATATATTGTGGGTTCTATCATAAATGATCTGTTCCTCGATGTAAGCCATAAAGAGATCGACATATGTTGGAGCGAACGAGGCCCCCATTGCAGTACCTTTGATCTGTATATAACAGTTAATCTCATAATGTATAACATTTTTGGTTAATACATGCTCCGCCAAGCAGAGCAAAAATGTATTGAAGCCAGGTGGATATAGTTTGGACTTGGATAACCAATGTTCCAAGGCCTCCAGACCTGCCCAATGGGGAATGTTCGTATATAATGCAGAAATATCCAAAGTGCACATGTACCACCCTGCTTCCAACTGCATATCTAATATAACACATAGAAACTCTGTGGTATCTTGTATTCTAGCTCTGACACATTTGAGCAATGGTTTCAGATGTAACGTCAAGAACTGTGATAGTGGTTCAGTAATTGAACCCTTGCCCGAGGCAATAGGTCTGCCAGGAGGGTTTTGTAAATTTTTGTGAATTTTAGGTGAGAAATAAATATATTGACTACAAGGGTCGGAAACTGTAAGATGGTGAATAATATTGTCTGTTATAATCCCCACCTCCCTGACAGAATGCAAAAAATCATATATTTGTCTCTTGAAACCAGATGTAGGGTCCAATACCATATGTGTGTAATACCGATTGTCCGACAGTTGTCTCATAGCTTCAGAATTCTATAGAGACCAATCCTGTACCACTATTGCACCACCTTTGTCAGCTGACAACATTACCAGTTCCTTGTTGGCTGCCAATTCATGTATCATGTCCAGCTCATTCATGGACAGATTATTATGTCTTGCATGAGTTTCCCTGAAATTACAATGTAGATCTTTGAGAACAGAGTTGTAAACCATAGACACATTCGGATGCATAGGTGGAATAAAGTTTGATTTGTGATATCTAAAACTTGAATTTGGTTCTGAATCTGGTGCTGTCTGAAAAAATAGTTTCAGGTTAAGTAGTCTACAAAAATCAGAGACATCTTTAGCAAATGTGTTCAGGAATAAAGAAACCAGGTATAAAATTAAGACCTTTATTCAATACTTTTACATGTGTAGGAGACAGTTCGGTGGATGATATATTTAACACATTGTTTACTTCTGTACTATAAGCCTGGACAGCTCTTCCATGCTGCCCACCCCTGTGTCCCCCCCCGCCTTCGCTTAACCCTAAAGGGGTGGAGGAATTCCTCCTTTTGGATACTGGTGAATCGGGGGCGTGTTGTGTATTGGACTCTAAGGCTGAAGAGGATTCATCCCCTGATTCATCACAACTGGATGTATTGAATTTCTTGAGGATGGAACGGGGTCAAATCTAACATGTTTATTAGTCGAAAAGGGATGCCCACCCTATAATCGGTGAAATCTCGATGGAACTTCCTCATTTTCTTTTCTTTATGTTTGCTCTAAGGTTAAGAGATCTTGACCTAGTTTCTTTAAGTTGTTTTGGTAACCCTCCTGCATCTCAAATTTGAAAATTTCAATACACATATCTGTGATTTCTGAAATGTTCTTGTCAATTACCCTATCATAATACAAGGCCAAAATCTTAACAAATTCCATTGATGTTTTATGCTGGGCTGTAGCCCATTGTTCTATCAAGATGGAATCCGCATCAGGGACTAGAGGTTGTGTGCAGACTCTAAGGCCTCTAGGTGATATATCTTTTGCTATATAAGCCTTAAAAAGTTTAGCATGCCACACATTGGCCCTCAATGTCCTCATACTTTTGTTCAATTTGTGAAATGCGACCTTGCATCTATTTGTTTTCAAGGTGGCTTTATTGCCATTATGTTCAACCTGATTGGAAAGACCAAAAACCGTCAGATCATCTCTATCAGATGATAGGCCTTTCAATAAATCTGTAAGTTCCATTATAGACTGGACCAGTAAATGTTTATTATAAAAAAAATGTTTATATATGATATTCTGTTGACTTGTATGTGATAAGGAGTGGCAAGCAGGAACAGTTCAAAAGAATCTGTGGTACCAAAATAATATTACGAACAGTCAGTGCTAAGCCCCCAGTCAAAACAACATATATTCAACACCACTTCACTATATAGTATAAACAGTGAGGACAATATTAGCCCCTGCTGTCATATATAGTCCAAAATAATATTCAGAATTGTGAACAATAATAGCTCCTGCATAGGGTTGTTTCCCTCTATAAATAAATGCAGTGCTATGTCCACGCTAGATCCTCAAGACTAAATAAAATATATATAAACAGAACAATATTAGCCTCTGCAGTAATAAAGACAATCCTGCAGTGCTAAGTTCTATAAATATTATCCAATTTGGTATCAAAAGTGCCACCCCATATCATACAAGAATGTCCAGAATCTGTCTAACATATATATTTGTTACAGAAATATTGATAGGACACCATATAACATCTGTATGTTAAAAGTAATAAAAATCATAAATGTCACATGAGTGAGATGAATTGCCTAAAAGCATAAACATAAAGCATAAATATACAGAACCAACTGATATTGCCAACATCCTGGCAGATAGGTTCAGTGCTAACTTTACCCCCCTCTCGCCCCCTAAAGGGCCCATCTCTTTAATTGGAAGAATGCACGGGTGCACAGGTAAAAACCACACTCTCCAAAGCCAAGAACACAGCATCCATGGGACCTGACAACATCCCAGGCTGCGTTCTACACAAACTACAGAATTTACTGGCACTCCACCTAAGTACCATGTTCAATCGTAGCCTCACCTCAGGCTTTGTGCCCACTGAATGGTGCACAGTGACAGTTATCCCACTCCACAAAGGGGGATCCACCACAGATCCCAAGAACTACCGCCCCATTAGCCTGATGAGCCTGGTCTGCAAGGCCATGGAACGTATCATCATGAAACTTATAAACAAAGACACTGGTAATCTCCAAACTCTGGACCCCACCCAGTTCGGGTTTGTAAAAGGCAGATCATGTCCTCTAAACCTGATAGACTTCTTTGAA
>NC_056747.1:514274718-514539718 GCF_019279795.1 Protopterus annectens | reverse complement strand
ATGATAGCTGTTAGTTTGTACTCCTCTGTGAACTTGGTCAACCAAAGCCTTTATCTCCAAGAAGTAGATGTCAAATAGGAGTGATGTTAGCATGGAGCCCTTATGTACCTCACTGGTGACTTGTCCATTAGTGGAGATGATCTCACCAATCCTGACTTCCTGGATCCTGAGAGCCAGCTGGCAATCCAGCGAGTTTTGCAGGGATTTATGCCTACGTTGGTGAGTTTGTCAACTATACCTGAGTGCAATATTGTATCAGACACCTTAGCCAGGTCCAGATAGGTAGTATGCACTGTTTACTCCTCATCCATTACCTTGGTGACATTCTTAAAGAAGACCAACATGTTTAGTAGGCAAGATCTTCCCTTGACAAAGCCAAACTAGGTTGGGTCCAGTGTCTGATGGTTGCCTATGTTTCTGTTGATCATTTCTATGATAATTCATTCCATAACTTTGCATATTAGACAAGGCAGACTAATAGGTCTGTAGTTTATGGGGTTAGTTGATGGCCCACCCTTGTGAAGTGGAATAACCATTGCAGTCTTCCATTCTAATGGTACAAAGCCTGTTTGAGGATATAGTTGAAAGGTGACTTAAGTGGTCCTGATAGGTCATGTTTCAAGCTATTTTGTATGCATCATATGATATTGTCAGGGCCAACTGAGGCTGTCATTTTGGTGCCATCAGGATCAGCTGCCTGTTAATAGTTGGGTAGGGTATGCTATTTGGTATTTCATGTTGGGAGACATTAGTTAGAGTGGGGCAGAGTTGAAGTTTGAGCTGAATTTGTCAACCAGTAAATGTATTATGTCGCTATGCTCAATGAAGGTGGCATCAGTGATCACCAGTTTGGCATACTGATGTGTGGAACTTTTGAGTTTTTGGACATAACTATAGAAAGCCTTGTGGTTATCTTTAGCCTGAAAGTCTATCTTGACCTTGTAATTAGCCTTTTTTTACTTAATTAGTCCTCTTAGTTTCCTGTTTAATTTATTTAGAGAGCTCCTATTATTATAGGAGTTTCTCTGCCTGGTTTTAGCTATGATTTTTTCTTTTTTCTTTTTGTTGCATAAAGTTATATGACACGGGGGGAGGGGTCAACTCTCTCCCATACTGGTGAATATCAGGTCCAGTATATTGAGCCTGTGGTGGGGGAGTGTTTCATTTGGTTAAGGGTATTTGTGTTAATAAAGTCCGTGAATTGTTGTGCCTGTGAGCTTCAGGCAGTGTATGTTTCCCGGTCTATAAAGGGGTAGTTAAAGACTCCCATGAACAGGGAATTTGGTTTAATTGTGAGTGTCTGCATGTATGAGCTATGGGATTCTAGAGACATAAAGGGTGACCTATAGCTTGCTAGGATATGGTATGGGTCTTTGTGTGTGGTGATCTACACATGGTTAAATTCCAGGGCATCGTCTTGCTTAACTAACCTAGAGTTATGTTTGGTGCTATTATAGATTGAGTGTCCTCCACCTTTTGTCCCTGTCTGTGCAGCTGATGGTTTAAATTTGTAGAAGGCAATGAAGCCTTGCACTGTTGGAGTACTTTCTAAGGATTTAAATCATGTCTTAGTAACGGCACAGATGTCTATATTCTCCAGGATGAGAACTTGTAGGGTGTGGAGTTTCTTGTTTAGGATCCTAGCATTGAGCATTAACATCTTTAGGTTTCTTAGGGTTTTATTTGCTATGTTAGTAGGTTTGTCAAGTGCCTAAAAAAGGCTCTAAGGGGATGGTTAAAGGTTTGCCCGGTGTTCAGAAGCCTAGGGGAGACAAGTGAAGACCATGCATTGCAAAGCAAGATGGTTTGTTAACTATGTCCTCCCATGCTAATAAATATTGAAACCTCCTGGAAAGATGCCAGAAACTAATCCAGTTATTGAAGTCAATCATCTTTTGTTCATACTGTGGCATCATCCTTAGTGAAGGTAGAATGCTGCTCAGTGCAAGGCACATACCTGCCTGAGATACATATTCAAAGAGATCAAAAATGCCTTTCTTCATGTAGTCCAGGGAAGTATGTCTCAGGTCATTAATGCCCATATAGATTTGATTAATCATACTGGAACCTGTGGTGTAGTGACTTGAGTACAAGCATAACTTGGTGGATCATGGCTCCAGTTAAGCAACTAATCATTATCTTTTCCTTGTTCAATCTGGTGAGGTAGGCATTGGAGTGTTGTACAATGGAGCTCCCTATAACACTGTGTGTCCACCACAAACTTTAAGAGTATTTCTCCTCAATGTATTTTAGAGGATGTTTACCTTGGATTTATGTCTATGCTTTTACTATTTTAAGCTAGACACTCCATCTCAAGGTAGGATGTGTTTTGGTATGACTGTATTTCAAGTAATACCGTAACTCTTCCCCACTCAGAATTATAGGATTCTACTGAAATGTTTTGATTTACTATTGCAGTGACCCTCTCTCAAAGTAAGTAGAATTGTGTAAATACACTCACTGTAAAAGGGGTATTTAAGGATAAAGTTATCATATCAGTAAAAGTACTCACCCTTTGTCCACTGTTACTGTTTTGCGATCTCTTGAGTAGTTATTAAAATTACATATGACTAGTATCTGTACATCGTTCAGGGCATTTTGATCACATGCCTCAGAACTTTAGTTTGGATATTGCAGACATCATGATTCCCTATAAAGATTTCTTGTTGAAAAGAAGCAATCTGAGACTGTGTCAGTGCTGCTTCTACAGGGACCACACACAGAAATTAAACTACCAAAATTGATGTTAAACCGTTATTGGCCTATCCAGGCTGAACATAAAATGGCCAGAAACAATCCTTCATCATTGTTAAATAAACCCTAATGTCATGATTTACTTGTACACTATAAAAATTAACAAATACGCCAGGTGTCCAACACTAGAACTCCCATAGCAGCAGCTCAAACATTCAAAATAACCACACTACAGGTTATTATTTCGTATTAGTGCATTTGTTTTATATATAATAAAACTTTATCAGATCTAGATTGTAAGGATTCTGTGGTGGCACACCCTTAATTAACTTCCCCGGTGTCAATTCCTTTTCTGGGAGCCCAGGCTTCATGGACTATCTCCATCTAGGCCTGAGTGGGCCTTCTTCTCCATGACCTTTTCATCATTGTCAATGAATATCAGCATGCAGGAAGTAAATCCCTTGTGTCATTGTAGCCCTTACACATATACTTTTCACTGGTGGGGTGGGTCTGTTTCGACTAATTTACAGCTGAGAGCAGAGTTCCAGACCTCTTTACCTGTTGAATCTCTGTTCTTCTGGGGAATCATTTGTTTTGGCTTGGCATGAGGTCTGTTGCTTGATGCCTTATCCATTAATGGGGCGTGAGACTATTCTTCCTTGCAAGGACTGCAAGAAGTGGTTGTTTATTGGATGCGTTTTTAAGGCTTAGATTTCACACTTTCAGCAGTTCAAATATGTATGAGTAAAGACACACTAATGATTATTTAGAGGTGCTACACACCCTTTCCTGGACTTGTAGCTTCATAGGTTGGTACTAGGCTATTGGCCCTAGGGCCTACACAAGCCTAGCCATAACAATTCCCTGGATATTTCTTCCCACAATATTTACTTCCCTGGACCCCTGTCTAGCAGGGTGAATGACATAATCTCTGGGGTGAATTTCCTATCTCCCATCCAATTATCAAGGTTCCTTTTAAGTTGACTATGCTGCCACCAAAGTGATCACAGTTTATTTGTTCATTTATTGATTGATGTATTGATTTATTTGCTTATATATTTGCATTTTTTAGTAGAATAGTCTAAGCAAAAGAATAAGAACTAATATACTATACAAACTAAAGATGAGGCGTATAATGTATGGTAGATGCAAGTATCACAAGAAATTCCATAGAGCATGTTATTAAGATACAAGTACTAGAAACATTCCATAGATATTTTTTCTTCAGATGGCCTTCAAAATACAGACTAAAATTCACAGGCAGCAGAAAGTTTGTTGCCAATATAACATATTTTTTTACCATAGACTTTAAGAAAGTGGAAAAGAAAAATGTCACTATGTAAATTAATTGCATTATGGCATACTCCTCAAATACTCTGCTTTATGTACAGTGCTCTGATTTTACGTATTAATGGAGTAGCTGCTCCATGATTTAATTTGAGAAATGACTGCTGTGCTATCTGCAGTCTCACTGGTTCAGCCACAATGTGGCAATGAATGGGGTCTGGATGGAGAGAGGAAAAGTCAGCAAGCAAAGGAGAGGAGTAGTAGTGCTGAAATTGAATTCATCCTCAAGTCTTGGTGAGTACCTTTGTGGGGGGGGGCCCTGTTTTTCACAAAATCTCACCAAGGCGACACTGATATATAGACTGTATTTATATAGCATATATCATGGACAGAAGTAAATCAAAAATAAAAAAAGATAGCTGGGTGCACAAGACCCAGGATAAAAAAGTGCCCAATCGTGGTAGGCACACTGCTTTCAGGTCTGGAAAATATGACAGTGTAGAATCCTCAAAATACAGAAACATTCCTACAATGGAGCCAGGCCAGGCTCAGGGGGAGGATGGCCCCCCTGTTGTAGAAGGAAGTAGCAGTCCACAAAAACAACAAAAATTGATTGGCCAAAGAAGAGCCATAAAGACGACAGAGTGGACTATTGAGGATAAGAAAGAAATTATGTATTGTTACTATTATGCAAAAAGCCCAGAATTTCCAGGCACAAGATATACAAAATGATTAAGACAGAAATTAGAGGAAAGAAAAATACTTCCACAGGAAAAACTGTCAGAAGCTTCAAATACAAATGTGCTTTCATTAATACAACAGATTTTCAAAAAACAATATATAGATCAAGTAACTTTGATCTCTTTGGAAAAAGAAGCCTCTGAGGAAGTGAGAAAATATAAACAACAAAATCTAGAGATATTTGAAAAATGTAAAAAAGAAATATGGGCATGGGAAAGAAAGAGAGATTTTATATGGTGCAATATTTGTGCAAAGGATAAAGCCAAGTTAACTAATATGAAGAAGGCAGTCTCAAAGATATTCGAAGAAAAATATAGGCAAAGGCATTCAGGTATGGAAAATTTCACAACAAAACGACTAAAGGCACAAAGATTCAATGTAGAAAAGATGATTAGTAAAGCAGAAGTTAAAGAAATAGAAGTTGAAGTTATGGAGTGCTTACGAAGTGAAGGATTTAATGTAGAAGGTCTAAAACAGATTATATTACAGCAGGATGGAGTGAGTCCTCAGAATAAGGAAAAGCAAGATCAGGAGACACGTGAAGAAGAAATATGGACAGGGGAAAGGAAAAGAGAATTAATATGGTGTAATATTTATGCAAAGGAGAAAGCAAAACTAGCTAATATAAAAAGAGCAGCACCAAAGATATTTGAAGAAAAATATTGGCAAAGGAATCCAGATATGGAAAACTTTACAATACAAAAAAATAAGAAGACTAAGAGGAAAAGTAGAAAAAGAGATGAGTAATGGAGAAGTCAAAGAAATAGAAATTGAGGTAATGGAACAACTGCAAAGAGAAGGACTCAGTGTAGAAAATCAAATGCAGAAAGCATCACAACAGGATAGAGCAATGGATATCCAAATTAAGGGGAAACTAATGGAACAGGAAGTAACTGGTCAGGTTCCATATCAAGATATTTTAGAGCCTTCCACAGGAAACCAGTATAAACATTCACTTGAAGCTAGACAGCAAGGAAAGGAACAGGAAACTGTGGAAAGTCTGATACAGTCAATTTTGAGGAGAGAGAGGCCAGTAAGTTCCCATATGACAGAACAAGAGAGGACAGAGGATGAAATTGAAGAGAATGTGTCACAGGAAGATGCTATAGAACTTTCTATAGAATGCCCACAGGAAATGGGAAACAAGGGATGTGCCCTCAGTATGGAAGAAAAAGAGATAAGAGAAGAGTTGCTTGATTTAATTGACAAAGATAGATATATCAAGATTATTGAGAGAAATAGACTGCAGAAGGTTAATAAAACCCCAAAAGTCAGAAGCTTGATAAAACAAATGAACACAGTAATTAGGACTGTTCATAGAGATCCATGCGATATAACAGAAGTAAACAGAATATATTACTGTGATGCTAAATTAATAACTGATAAAGTTCTACCACAGGAACATAGGGTAGCGAGGGAAAAGAGGGGAAGAAAGCGAATACCATCATGGAATTATCGAATAGAGAAAACTATAAAGCAGTTAAGACAAGAAGTATCATTGTGAGAAGATTATAGAAGAGGGAACAGATCAACAAAAATATTAAGAAAGATAGATGTGATAAAAGCAATGTGCAGTATTAGAACAGACCAGGATCTGTTATGCACTATTGGAGATAAACTAAAAATTTCAAAAACGGGCGGAAAGACTTAAAAGATACAAAGATAAATATAATGGAAAAGCACAAAATAAACAATTTACTGATGACCCAAAAAAGTTTTATAGAGAATTGGGAAATAAGGTAAAAGGAATTGATAGACCACCAAAAAGGTAGTAGATACATTTTGGAGAAGTATCTATGAAGATCCTGTGGAACATAACATAGATGCTAAATGGATAGAAGAAGTAAAGGACAGAATAAGAAGTTTAAAGGTACAGGATATGAAATGGGAGGAAATAGTCAGAGAGATTAAAATAAAGTTGAGAAAAGCCTCTAACTGGAAAACCCCAGGCCTAGATGCAGTGCCTAACTTTTGACTTAAAGTCTTAACTTCTTTGCACGAGGATTTAGCCATGAGTAAGAACTATTTATATATGCACCCCGAACATATACCGCACTGGTTAACAACAGGAAAAACAATGCTCTTACTTAAGAGTGAACCTGTAAGCTACCATAAAAATTATAGACCAATAACTTGTCTTCCGACGACATACAAAATATACACAGGAATTGATGCTGACAGAGTTTATAGTCATTTAGAAGAAAACTCAATTATGGCAATAGAACAAAAGGGCAATAAAAGAAAGTCATAAGGAACACAGGACCATTTGTTGTTAAAGTTATAGTGGAGAATTGTAAGAAGGGGAAGAACCTAAGTATGGCATGGATTGACTATAAAAAAGCATTTGATAGTATCCCACATTCATGGATAAAAGAGTTCTTAAAAATGTATAAGATACACCCTACACTGATTGACTACATTACAGTAACCATGAAACAGTGGCAGACCACTTTGCAATTAAGCCATGATAAAGGACAGATTATTATCCCAGGGATAAACATTCAAAGGGGGATTTTCCAGGGTGACTCTCTGTCACCCTTGCTATTCTGCCTTGCCATTAACCCATTAGGCTGTTTACTTAACAGCTTAGGTCATGGCTATAAATTGTCTTCTAGAAAACAATGAAGTCTAATGACGTCTCATCTTCTTTGTCGATGATTTAAAATTGTATAGCTCATCAGATGAGGAACTGAAAGCACAACTGCAGGTTGTCAAAACTTTTTCAGATGATATTGGAATGTCATTTGGTCTTGATAAATGTGCAAAGCAACCTTTAAAAAAGGAAAATTGCAGCACCAGGAAAACATCAGTTTGGGACAAGAATGTGATATAAAAGAACTTGAGCAAGAGGGGGGTGTATAAATACTTGGGAATTGATGAAGGATCAGCAATAAAACATGAACAAATGCAAATAAAGCTTAGTAAGGAGTACTTTAGAAGACTTAAATTAATCCTAAAAACAGCACTGACACCTAGGAACAAGTTCCAAGCTATAAATCAATTTGCTCTTCCTGTCCTTACTTATAGTTTTGGAGTGATTAACTGGCCTCATAAAGTGTTGGATAGATTGGATATTAAAACAAAAAGGATGCTTCAGGCTCACCAAATTATTTATAAAAATCAGTGGCGGCCACGGTGGTGCAGCGGTTAGCATTGCCACCCCCCAACAAGAGGTTCCCTGGTTTGATCCTTGGCTGGGGTGCCTTCTCTGCATATCCTCCCTGTGATCGTGTGGGTTTCCTCTGGGTGCTTCGGTTTCCTCCCACATCCCAAAGACATGCTGTAGGTGGATCGGACACTCTAAATTGGCCCTAGGTGTGAGTGCATGTGTGCGTGTGTGTACCTTCTGTGGAAGGTTGGGCATCAGCTGGTAACTCGACACCGTAAAACTCCACTGCCAATCATGAGTGGACAGGTGATCCGCTGTGGCGACCCCTAACCTGGAAAAAGCCAAAAGAAGAAGAAGTGTATACCAAGATTATATATTCCCCGTTCTGAAGGAGGGATGGGCCTCCTTGAAATTGATTACATATATAGATCTGCAATCATGGGACTCCACATGTATCTACTGACCTCACAAGATCCAAATGTGGTGAAAGTTTTGAAACATGAGGAGAATAAATCTGAGATGACATCTCTGCTTAATTTAGTAGAAGCATATCGACATCAAGCAGGAATGGAAATCAAACCAGAAGTAGATAAAAACCAGGCAGCAACTGAATGTGCTAAAAAACAAAAGAAAGAATATAAGATGAAGGACCAGGTGAGAAGGCAAGAAATGTGGAAAAAACATAAATATAGTTGCAAGTATCGAAAACTTCGGGAAGAGCCTCATGTTGATCAAGAATGAACGCAGGATTGGTTAAGGAGAGGTGAATTTACATCAAGAAATGAAAGGTTAATATTGGCAGCCCATGATAGTGGGAAACGTACACGTTGGTTTACTAGGTCCATTGAACATGTGGGAGAAACAGACATATATAGGTTTTGTGGAACCAAATTGGAAACAGTCACACACCTTATTGCTGGTTGCGACTCTCTAATGGCAGAGGGACTGTATACTGAAAGGCACAATAATGTGGCGAGATTGTTGCACTGGAGATTGTGCAAACATTATGGTATCGAAGTGGCTGAAAAACACTGGAAACATGAGCCACAGAGAATCATAGAAAATGATGAAGTTTACATCACATGGGATCACCCAATATCAACAGTCCAAAAGATAGCTGCTAAAAACCGGATATAGTGGTCCAAGAAAAGAAGACAAAAGTAGCATTGATCATTGAAATCACCACACCTAGTAACTACAGTGTCTTGCGTACACAGAGACACAAAGTCGTAAAATACTTCGATATGCAGGCAGAAACAAGAGCCATGTGGAAGAAAGATACCCAGACAGTTCCAATCGTAGTAGAAGCAACTGGTCTTATAAAAAAGAATTTACAATCGTATTTAGATATGTTACCAATTCATGTAACACCGTACGAATTGCAAAAGGAATCATTACTGGGCACATTGTGGGTGCTGCGAAGAGCACTTTTGGCTAACATCAAAGAGTGAAACAATGCTAATTTCATGAACTTTAATCATACTTTGGCTTAGGAATGGGGTCCATTCCTGTCATGGTATTAGAAATCCAAAAGACTTGGAGAAATTAAAAATGGCACTGAATCAATGAGAAAATGACTTCTGGACTGCATCATCACTTGAGTGGTCCAATCACTAGCACCCTTGATATTCAAGTCATTGGGTATAGGATTTACAGGATTTATTTATGGATTTGTATGTGATTCTGAAGGTAGGAGGTTGAATGGTATGCATTAAACTTTCACTTGCAAATTAAAGACCGAGTTCCTTTACACAAGTTTTATTGGCAGCACAGTATTTGTATCTCTGCTGCTGTTTAATTCTGAGTTCTTATTTCATGTTTCCTTCATGTATACTAGGTTTTTAGTAGAGTTTCATCTTTTTTACAAACCCAGTAATATTGGATTGCCTTTGTGTAAATTTTTAGACTTGGTGAATGTTGCATAAATTATAACCATTTTTGTTACTGTGCACTAGTCTCTGAAAATCTTGAAATATCAGATTTTGCATTATTTAATGCAGACTGCCATTCTGCATTTATAACATGTATAGTGTCGTGTGAAGTATGAACTGTATTTTCAGCAAACAAAAATAAAATATGTTCCACTCGCTGTACATCTCTAATGTTAAATGATAACCTATGAAACTACGAAACTATGTGTAAAGGTTCAAAAACAAAATGGAGCATATAATGTTATAATGTTAAAGAAGTCATTCTGGGAATGATGCAGTATCTTGCAAATAGTTTATGTAGTATGGCAGACATAACTATGTCTCAAAGAAAGCTATTAGAGAGGTAGCTTGCAAATTGAATTGTGAAAAGGAAAGGAATTTTACAATGCTTAAGAAACTAATAACAATGCTTTACCATGTTGATAACAGATACTAGTCAGAATGGTATTGGAAATATGATCACTTGAAAAAGTAGACCAGTTACCTATGGGTCAGGAACATTTGGATCTGTGTCAGTCCTTCATTGCAGATTACTTTGAGAATTGATATATTTTAATACAAAACATCAAAAGCAAAGGATTTTGTTGAACCCAACATCATTAAAACATTTAAAAAAAATAAAAACACCTAAAACAGTGTTTTTCAGGAGAGCAAGCCTACATGTATAGTAACTCTGAGTCTGCATGCTATTGGGAAGAAAGAGAAATTCTCTTACTCCACAGACTGCTGGTTATGGCAAAAACACAGACAGCAAGCAAATAATCAGCATAAGTGAATGGAACACATCCATTTACTTACACTGATAAAATACATCAGTGTGCACTTACATGAGCATTTTGCAGTACTTGGAAAAATCATTTTCAAACTAATGCTGCAGAATGACTTTCAGGTAAACCAGGACTGATATAAGTAATGTAAGAGGAGCAGAATTTAAGACTGTGAGCTTTAGTTCCTGTGGTACAGGGTTTGATTCCCTCAGTCCTCATTTGCGTAATGTGTGATCTTGAACAAGTCACTTAACTAGATATCGCTCCTGTGTCACTCCTGAAAAGGGACTGTCTGTCCAGTGGGACTCCCTGGTTAACAAGCAGGTATTATTATTATTATTATTATTATTTTTTTTTTTTATTATTTTCATCTACAGATGTACAAGAGTGATATGTTCATAGTAGTGCATGATGTGAGCAATTCTGTAAATGAGTATGGTAGAGAAGCTTGGGTGGAGACAGACCTTAAACCTTTGTAAAACGTGTTCAAAAAGTCCTTGTATGTGGCACCTTTGAGGCTGCAGAGAGTATTAGTTAATCTGTAGAAGTATGATCCAAAAATGAACTACATGCCAGGAAAGGAACTACACATAGCAAATATGATGAGTAAAGCATATTTATCAGTGATTCAGGAAGCAGTGCTTGAAGAAGAAAAACTAAAGTGCAAAGAAAAAGGAGGATATATAATATTTTGGGCAATAATGTCAACTCATATAGAACAAGTAGTAGAGATTTGTGCCATCTGCAATGCATACTATAACAACAATCCAAAGGAAGAAATGCTAGCATACCTAATACCAGAACATCTGTGGAGTTGAGTGGGCACTGATTTGATCCAATTTAGATATGACATATGTATCATATGTATGGATTATTACTCCAAGTTCCTTGGAATAATTAGACTGACAAACACAAGAAGTACAAATTTTCAGCATTACAGTCTATATTCTTGAGAGAAGAGATACCTGATATTGTCATAGCTGACAGTGGTCAGGAATTCAAAAGATTTCTGCATGAATCGGAATTCATGGATTCATAGGTAGTTAGTAGACATTTGGTCCAAGAGACAACTGAGGAACCTAAGCCAGATTTGCAATCACCTTTGAGCACTATCTTGCTAATTGACTTGCTAATAGCCATACAGTAGGCAAATGAAGGCTGAAGAACTCAAACTCTGGACATCAGGAAGCAGCTTGTTAATACCTCATAGCCTTAATCCTCTGAAGTGTTTTATAATATCTGCTTTACACTTTCCTCAGTCCAATGGGAAAGTAAAAGGAAATATCCAGACATCGAAGAATATTAA
This sequence comes from Protopterus annectens, assembly GCF_019279795.1. Taxonomy (NCBI): domain Eukaryota; kingdom Metazoa; phylum Chordata; order Ceratodontiformes; family Protopteridae; genus Protopterus; species Protopterus annectens. The sequence goes on along the minus strand of NC_056747.1, from coordinate 514,527,883 downwards.
AAAGAGCTGTAGCAAAAGATATGAGGACTGTCCTCTTGCAAATTTTGGAATATAAGAATATACCAAAAAAAAAAAACAACAGGCCAGCACTCAGTGGTGTAGAAAATATCCTCTATTTATTGAAACGTGCCTTGAAGGAGTGCTGGCCTGTTGATTTTTGGAATTTGCTTGTCAGTGTTTTGGGGCCATGCACTTGCTGTACTGCAAGGGTTACTTTGCTGTTGGAATATAGGAATATACCCCATTACAGGGTTTCAGCCTTTCACCAATTCAACTCTCGATGGGCAGAAGTTTGAAAAGCACCTGTCCGCTTCAACTGCATTATGCCTCAAAATCAACATACAGTAAAGAAAAGGGAAATCAGTAATCAGAGACAAAATACTGCTATGATAGAAACCGCAGAAGGTTGCCAGAGTACATGTTGGAGACATTAAGAATACAAAAGCTATTTGAAAGTCCGCAGCCCAAAGATGAAGTTCACGGTCAAGCAGTCAACCTACATTCTCTTTTGTCTCATAGAGAGAATGGTAAGCTGTATTGAAGAACTAAATGACATTTGTATAAGACACATACATCAAAATCAAAGTGAACAGAAAAATGAGCAAAGAGAAATGTTTAAACTAGTCTTGCAAAGGGAAGTAGAGACTGTGAGAACTGTGATAATCAAGAATTGCAAGGGCATATATTTTAGAAGTTGTGTATCCAGGTGAAGCTGGAGTGCAGCAAGAATTTCCAAAAAAGTCCACTGTAAATAGATTTGCTAAATTTTCTAGATACCAAAGATCACTGGAGTAACAAGGCAGTTATACGAACAACTTCAAAATTAAAAACTATGCTAAAGACAGAAAGTTGCATTTGTTCAAAAAAATCTCTTTAAATGTAGACAAAATACATGGCCCATTACATGTTTACTGCATGTTGTGTAGTGTGAAGGTAATTTTGGAAGTTCAAGGTAATGTATTATGCAATACCTGATACACCTATGTCTCATTATCTTTTAAAAAGGTATGGAGAATATTGGGTATATAGCTTTAATTAAAATGATTGCCATCTCAAATGCTGCATAGTTTTTCCAGAGTCTGCTAATAGATATAGACCTCATGGAAGTTAGATTCCCATCTCCTGCATTTGTGTGCTATTAATTAAGACTCTTGGCATAATACTACCCTGATGGCGTACTCCTTGGGATTCAGTCCAACTAAAGATGCATCAAGGAGGGCCCTCAATGCTACATATAACACTTTCTTGTTGCTTCAGTTGACACATGAGGGAATCCTCGTTGATGGGTGTGGCATATGCTCCCACAATCTCCCTACAGGTAGATCCCCATCTCTTTATTATTCTTTCTTTATTTGCATAAAAGTGCTTGCTAGAGGCTGGGGTGAAAAGATAGACATGAGGAATGAGTGACCATATGTAGTTCAATGTTTATATCATAGCATGCATTCTCATGAGTATGTGGCCATCCCAAAGTGTGGAAACTTCAAAAAAATGCAAAATTCAGATTGGCAGAAAGGATGAACTCAAGCATAGGATCCATCAAAGAAGGTCATTTCATTGATCAGTCGATACAGAAAGACTGTATCTACCATTCATTGTGAGTGTACTTGAACAGTTTTTTCTATTTCTGGAGCTCTCTATATGAGCACCTTTATAAATGTCTGTGTTTGTTAGTGTTTTGTCCATGTTTACAAAACTGCCTCTACATGATTTTCCCATTCTTAATGACCACATCACTCTATTTTTTATGATTATATATTTGAGAGCTTTATTTTTATTATTGTCTTATTTCTTCTACACCAGTGTATCTAGTGAAGAACTAAGGTCTCACTCTTTTTTCATTTTACTCAAGATGTGTTTCTATTTTTAGTTGTAGATTTATATACATACTCAAATGAATATTACATTCCTAATACTTTTAAAATATGGACAGTTTCGAACAGCCTTTCCAATACAAAATGCATACTTGTCATTTGTGTTTGTTTTTTTAATAATGATTTACCATGGTTTTCTGTTTTAAAATCATTTATTTCTTCATTGTTGTTAAATTCTCATACAGTTTTTGACTACTTTTCTGTTCACATACCTGGAATTCCATGGTCTCGACTACGCTGCAGATTCAGTGCAGCAAGATCAAGACCCAGTCGATTAATGCTTTCAAAAAGACGGTCTCTTAGTTCTTCATTCATGATGTTATTCTGTACATTCCGTTTGCTGGGATTCGACAGAAGACCACGAACAATTGGATCCACACCACCTAAGAATTATAAAAAGTTCAGGATAATCCTATTTCCTCTTATCTTATTACGTACAACAGAAGGTTGAAGGTAATTGCATTGTATTACTTAAGGTGATGGTGTACTCATCCTAACTGAACAGAATTAACAAACAATTAAAAACATTAATAAAACAGGATTTGGTGGGTCCTGTTGAAATAAGCATCTGTATCTCTAAAACTACCATTCCATTATCACAGTCTGTACTAGAGGACATAAGTGTAATGTAATAATTATCATTAGACTCTGCATTGAAAACCTAACTGTACTGTATTTTCCTACACCACCCCGCATTACAGCAAATCATAATATTTATCTTATTAATAAGGAGATAACACATAATTCTTTGCTATTTTATGTTTTACTAAAATGTTCTTTAATGCACACATATAAAATATAAATCTCCAGTTTAGCCTACTATTCAGTGACACTTCAGACCTGTCCCCCTGCCTTAGCCTAATACTCACAAATTGTTGGTACCTGAATAATTTAATCAGTGTGCCTCCGACTAAGCAAACTTCACTTCTTTAATTCCTCCATAGTGCTCTTTCTTGTCATAAAAGCTGAAGACACTATCACTTAAACTCTGCCACCCTTTAGGCAACAGAAAGTCATTATAATCATCCATTAAAACTGTACAGAAAATCTCTGACCTTTGGGTAACAACATCCCTGGAATAAAAATCAAGACTCCACAGCTGGAAGCAGAAACTTTTAATCACATTACAACTTGTTCTGATGAAGCCTGACATCTGTTAGGTGAAAGTGCTTAACTGTTATTGTTTTTATTTTACTTAATTTTGTGTTGGGTCGTAATTGCTGTTGCCAACTGTTTCAACCTTGCATTGGGTTGATCTTCTGCTGCTATTGGATTTTATTGTGTGCTGAGTTGAACTGACTGCACTGTGATTAAAAGTTTCTGCTTCCAGCTGTGGAGTCTTGATTAACATCCTTGGACTATCACCTGACACAATAGCTGTGTTTTTGCTAATCTACTTAATTTTATAAGTCATTTCCTAATCTTGTAACCCTATATTCATTGCCAAATCTACCAGCTCCTCCTTCTTTTCCACAAAATTCATGGCATAATCGTCTAACATTTACTTCTGTTTAGCCTTCCGCAAAACCTCATCTGTTATTGTCATATTCTCTATCACATCTTTCCTTTTCTTTTTCAACACAAAATCTTCATATATATTGACAAACAGAACCTTATGATAGAACAATGATAGAGTATTTACTTATAAGCCTCTGCCTAATATAAAATTTCAATTTCTTTTTTACCCTTCCCTCTTTTCTATATATACTACACTCTACCATTCTGTAAAATCATCTGCAATTGAAACTTAAAGACAGTTCTTTTTTAAATCCCAAACCCTCTAATTCATTTCAAAATACAGTGCTTACTACAACAGTGGTTTTAAAAATCACATCACCATTCACAAACATCATCCTTCAAGGTATGCAGACTAACAACCCACCCCCAATGCTCAGTACAAAATTAGCAATACCGCACACATCTGCCCCTCCTTGCTACCTCCTCCTTACTATGCCTCTTATCTTCAGACTTGATTTACAACTGTACCTACACAAAATATAAGCTTGCACTACAGTTTATTTATTTATTAACATTTGTTTACAGGGAAGGTCTGAATTGGTCAAAAATACCCAGTTTCAGCGGATGCTCAGGGAAAAAAGCTCTACCATGATGTTTACACAAGATAATACATAAACAGGGCATTTAGTATGACATTATATTATTTATCGTAGAACATACAGTTTACATTATATTAACAATTATAATTATGATACATAGGTGAGAATGGAAGAAACATGCATAGTTACAATGTATAGTAGGAGTTAATAATTTACTGTGTGGAACATGATATTAGTTTATGGTATAGAAAAGAGTAAGTAAAAGAGATGGCTGAGAGTAGTAGAAGGAAAAGTGACAAACTAGAGAAAGACTATAAGGCAGGGCAATAATTAGGTAGGAATGATGAGATGAGATGTACCAGAAATTTCATTCTGCATAAAATTCATATAAAAAGTAATTTTATCACATAACCTGTACTGCATATAACACATGTACCCTGTTTACCAACCTTTACTAAATTACATCCTACTCCTTTCCCTATGAAGTCCATAGTAAAATCACTCCCAAATACTTGTTTCCTAGTTACAAAACAATGCACCAGATTCTGTCAATCAAATTTTAAAAGACGGATTTTCTTCATATATGTTAATCAGCCTAAATGGTCTTCCCATAACAGGGTATTTAATAAGTGTAACTTTCCTTCATGAATTTCTAACTTCCAGAATAGGGAAATCAGTTCATTCATTCAGCCTAATGGAACAACAAGAACACATATTTAACCCCTAGATGTAGATCTTAGTATATGTATCACTTCTTGATTACACGTTTCTTGGTGTAAACCAGTATTAAAGTCCTCATTCCGTAGCTTATGCAAAATCATTTCCTTTCCACCTGTATCCCTCATACTTGTAGTATCACAGCTTCAAATGTAAAGCCCTACCATGCCATAAAATGTTTCCATTTAAAAACTTTCTTCTTATAGTTTCTATTCAAACTTCTTAGCTTCACAGTGATCTGATGCTGCCCAGTCCCCCCCCAAAAGTTCTTCATTGCATTCACAAATCTCCATCCTGTTTAACTCCAAGTCACTAATCTGGCTAGAAGCCAAAGGCCTAACTGACTCACCTCTCTTTCTACACATTAAAGAATGCTTAGGTATCACAGACTCTTCCATCCCACCTTATTTTCCTTCCTCCAATCCTTTCTATCTCTAGCCTTCCTTTCTGTATTGGTGGAATCATCCAGACCCTTTTCACCATGCAACACTTCCTTCTTCTGCCCACTTGATACTTGCAAAACCATCTCCCCTTTTAGCAGTACTCCTTCACTAAGACTTTTTTCCATGCCGTAACCCAAAAGATATCCTTAAAAGAGTATTCTTTAGGTTCTAGGTCTTAAACCAAATTTTATAAGTCACAGTAAACACAACTATTATATTTGTAATATTTTGTAAACAACTTACATTACCTCAGCAACCACTCAAGTTATATACATGCTGTCAGCAGCATTTTTTTATCCATTTGAGAGCTTTTATATAATACTAAGCAGTACAGTCTGTGTTACTTGATTGTTGAGATATTTTGAAAAACATTAAATTTATAACTATATTAATAAATATCATGTGAAAAGCAATTAATATTTCTTATACCTCCATTAGACAGAGGTCACCTATCAACACAGTCGAGTTTGCCATTGTCTAAACTTTAAGATGCAATAATTTAATGCCTTTTATGTAGCATGGTTTTGGAATTATTGATGCAAATACGAACAAGCAATATTTGACACCTTGAGGCGTCAGTAGGATGTAACTGTAGAAGCACCTGGAGATGTCACTCGGCTATAATGAGATAATTCAGGCTAGTATGTTCTTCTTTTGTGCACTTAAAAATCAGCACTGCTTAATGCATGATGGATAACTATATAAACACACGTATAGCTAATCTTCTAGATAGAGGAGAATAACCTACACTACTATATTTCTGTGGTACACTGTTTAATGATGTTTGTCCTACTGTACAGTAAAGTAAGTGGCTAGCACACTACTGGACCCATCCAACCCCCCAGCAGCTAAAAAACAATTCAATAGGTACAGCTACATGAATAAATCTATCCCTTGGTCAAACTAGGCTGTATCTAGATTCTCACATTGTATTAGACTCTATGAAAGTCTGCACACCCCAGTAGACTAGGAAACTAGAATACTGACCTGGAATAACTGCAAAAATTTATTGTTTTTTGTTCTTGCAGTCAGCTGTATGTAGTGGCTCATCTTGCTCCATTTGCCCTTTGCTATGCTCGGGCTCACTCCGTTCCACTACCCTACCCCCATTCCCACCCACCCCCACTTTCACTAGATTTATACTTGTCAGACTCCACCCACATTCCAACAGCCAATCACAGCACACACTTCCACTAACTAAATCTATTAATCCTAACCACCATTACAACACCTACTCACCATAATCTACATTCATACACCACCCTTTCCGTTCCATTACCAATAATACCCTGTTAAAATGCTTCACCTTAATAACAAACACTTAAGCCAAGCAGCCATGTATATAATCAGTGTCTCACTGCTACTACTTTTTTACTCCCTCACACATACTGTACACCAATAAAAGGCTATAATTCCCCTCCCTGGCAAACCTCATTATTGTCCCACCAAAATATTCCATTTCACATTTCCATATCTCCAAACATTTTCCATACCAGCCACATAGCTTACCATGATAATAAAATCCAACTTCTAACTACATCATCCCACACCTGTCTAAAACACACCAAAGTACTACACAAAGTTACCAAGCTAATCTTATACCTTATCAAGCAATTAAACTGCCCCAAGGACATACACCCCAATCCTGGCCCAAACCCCATTCAAAATATAGTTAACAACTCCACCATAGCTAACCCAGGTCTATTACAGCAGAAACATAACACTTCCCTTCTCCTCCTTAATAGTAACACAAGAAGTATTGGCAACAAAGTACATGACCTGCATGCCTTACTCTCCCAATGGTTGTGAGGATGGTCTAATGGTTAAGGTATTTGCCTTACAAACACAAAGTGGAGGGTTTGAGTCTCACTAAGGGATAAATGGCTAGGCTTACAATGGCTTGCAAGGGCAGGTAGCCTAGTACTAACCTATGAACCTATTATTCCCTTGATATTGTAATACTAACAAAAACTTTGCTTAAACCCAGCAACAACAGCAATGAAATTGTAGCTCCCAGATACAACATTCTACATAAAGACATATTATGCAAAAGGGGTGGAGAAGTTGCTATCTTATTCAAAGATCACCTATTGGTTGACTGTTTACAATTAAGCATCCCCAACTTTGACAATGCAGAACTTATCTGCACTAAATTGACACTTAACCCCAAAAAACAAATTAACATCATAGGTGGTTATATCCCACCTGGGAATAATATTCCCTCACTAGAGAGTATATAATACTGGGTCTCTAATTTCCTACCACAGGAAACAATCCTGATGGGTGACTTCAATATTGATTGGCTGAACTGTTCCTCTCAGAATCCAACATCACATATTAACCTACATGGGTTCACCCAACTTATCACATCTCCTACAAGGACTGACAAATCCTCTAAATGACACTCTGTTCTGGACTGGATTTTAGTTAACAACACATCCCTGTTTACACAGTCAGGCTCCCTCCCTGATGGTCTGAGTGACCATATGCCATCCTTTCTGCTAAGATTCCGTACTCACCATGCCATCATAACAACCTACCAATTAATTAGAAGTAAAAAAAAGCCTCAACCTTCTCAAGTTTGTCGCTGCTCTCAATAGCTGCAACTGGGAATCTCTCAGACAGCTGCCCCTTGAAGACCCAGTCAACTATTTGAATACCACTTTCCTAGATATACTAAACTGTCATGCACCTGCTAGAACAATCAGAGTAAAAGCTAACTATGCACCCTGGCTTAGTAAGGAATGCAGATCCTTACTAAAGGCTAGGGATAAAGTTTGGGAACAGTTTCACAAAAACAAAAACTAAACAACAAGACAAACATTCTTAGAACTGCAAAATAAAGCTAAGAAGGCTGTGAGACCAAATAAAATCAACTACTACCACAATATCCAGAAAAAATACCATGATAATCCTCAAATATTCTGGGCCGCAATCAACAATATCCTTCTACCTGGCAAATCAGCTGCACCTACCCCATCAACCAACAACTCTGATAGCATAGCAACCCAATTCAATAAATACTTTACTGAAACTACCCAAACCCTAGCTAATTCTCAGACTACGTCCAGCAACCCTACCCCATCCACAGCCCAACACATCAACTCCCAAAATAGCAACAACTACACATTCCACCCAGTGTCTGTCAAGACCATAAGAAAACTACTAAAAAAACTGAAACCACATTGGTCGCTGATAACCTGCCAGCAGAATTTCTGCAAATCTCAGCAGATGCCATAGCATATCCAGTAGCCATACTCATAAACAGATCATTATCAGATAGCCTAGTTCCAGATATTTGGAAACTCTCCCAAATTATACCTTTACACAAGGGAGGTAACTCTACCAAACTTACTAATTATTGGGCAATTGTTATCCTGTCCCCCTTATCTAAAATACTAGAAAGGACGATATACACCCAATTAATGTCCCACCTTCAAACACACAAACTATTATGAAACACTCAACTTGGTTTCCACCCCTCTCACAGCACAACTACAGCTCTCATGTCCTTCATAAACATAGAGAACCACTACAGAAACAATGGACAATTTGTATCTGTCACATTTTTAGATTTATCCAAGGCCTTTGACATGGTCATTCACAACAAACTCATCAGTGTCCTCTCCACCCTAAATCTCAGTAACCCATCTATCACATGGTTTAAAGGTTATCTATCAGGATGGCAGCAAACCATCCAGTGGCAGCACCAACCCCCCTCCCCTTCTCCCCATTACCTTAGGGGTCCCACAAGGCTCCATCCTTGGACCTCTACTTTTTTCTTTCTTCACCAACCAGCTCCACACCACTGCACTACACGCCACTGTAATCCAATGTGCAGATGACTCCACTCTAACATGTACAGCCCCCTCCCTACATGACTTCCACACCATAACCCAAGACTCCTTTCTATCTATTGAATCATGGCTCACCAACTCCAAGCTCCTACTAAACTCCAACAAAACAAAGCTCCTATTCTTCTGCCCTACAAAACCCAACCCAGCTTCCCACCCTTTCAGTATCCTATCCAACAATAAAACCACTATCACCCCAACATCTCATACCAAACTGCTAGGCATAGAAATTGACAACAACTTGAAGTTCGATATACATATAGCACAAACCATTAAGAAGGTCCACAAGAAGCTAGGTCTTCTATACAGAAACAAACAATTCCTAACAAGACACACAAAAGCTACTATCACCTGCACACATCTTTTATCTTCCCTCCTATATGCCTCCCCAATCCTAACCTCTGTAAATCTGAACTAACCAAACTCTAAACCTGTTATAATAAAATTGCCAAGTTCGCCACTGATACCTCATACAGAACACATCACTGTACAGCTCTTAAACAGCTAGAATGGCTAAAACTTCCTTAACTGTTACACTTTAATCAGTTAACCTTTGCCCATAAAATACTGTATCAATCAGACAAAACCCCTGCCCTCCAAAAGCTGTTACAACCATACTCCACTTCTAGACCCCTCCGCTCTAAAAAAAATTCCTACTAAACACCACAAAAGCAAATAACACAGCTGGTGAATCGGTCTTCTCAAACTACATTCCTAAAATATGGAATAAACTGTCCACTAAAATTACTTCCTGCTGCTCCATAGCACAGTTTAAAAAACTCCTAAAATTGCACTTGAAAGACACCTGGCTCTGTTCTTGTAGCTCCCCTGGATTGGCCTCTAACTGTCTCTCTACCTCCTAACCAGTTTTTTTTTTTTTGCTGTCCTCTCACATCCTACCGATATTTCTGTCCACTCCTTACTCTAACTAGTATCTCTTGCTCATGATGAGTAGTAGAACTATGTTTTTATGACTGCTATGTATGTGTTTACTATTGCTGGATGTGCATTGTACACATTTACTTCTGTTGTATTATATTTATCACCCTGTAACTGTCATTTTAACCCTTTACACCTGCTTACAGGCAAGCCAAATTTATTTTGTAGTGTGTGTATGCTTTATATTCTTTGTAATTGGAAATTGTAAGATTCTGTAACTGGAGCTTTCCTCCTCGGGCCTCTGCTGAAAAAGGACCTGTGTCCAGTCAGACTTTCCCGGTAAACAAATATGAAATAAAATAAGTAAATAAATAGAGTGGTGTGCATTTGACAATGTTTCTCATTAGATCACTGTTAGAGTAGCCATAACTGTATGGGACATATCCTACCAAGGAATGAATATCTAGACAGTCTACAAAGCTTTGGGCTCCTACCTTGCACACCATACATCTGCCATTAGCAAGAGATCACATGTTGGTATAAGAGGGATATACTGGAGTGCTAAAAATCAGAACTTCCTGGCCTTACTGTATATGTGATTACTCTGACTTCTCACCAACTTAACATTTTGGTAGTCACCTTCACCTACAGTTTTGGGCAGCTAAGTATCCCCATTGAGGTAATTTCCTTTTCTGTGGAAAAGTATATATATAAAAAAATGGTTATGTTTGTCAGGAAGCATAAATGTTCATGTGGTAAACAGATTCCCTAGAAAGACTCCCATTCTGTCTGCTTTTTGTTTATTAACTCAAAACAATAGTAGATCCTGTCAGATTTGCCTTTTATTTACTCCTAAAAGTATTAGGAATAGACTAAATCCTCTTAAAGTTTTTCTAGAAAATAAGCACTTTATGGAATTGGCTTGACAGACCATGGTGACTGACTCTCATTTGTTAGGCCTCCCACCTCATGAGAAAAAGAAGAAAATTGTGAATGAGGTTTCCTAAGATAGTCAGACGTTCTCTTCTTTTCTGCAGTCAGGCTTTGATGTCTCCATTGAGTTGCTTTTGCAGTCCGGCTCTCCTCATCCCTCTTGGTTGACCCAAGTCTTGTCAGACTGTACATCAGGCAGTTACTGAGAAGAGACAACCTAAAATTGTTCTCTCTCTCTGAGGGTGATGAATGTATTCTCCAAGTTTTGGTGAGGGAGGACATCGCCAGATTACTGATGGAGATTCGAGCTCTGGATTCTACCCCTAAAACTTTAAGTCTAGAGTTCTTTAAAAAGAAGACTCAAAAAACAAAGCATTTGTCATCCCCTTCCATCTCAATGAAGAAAATTTCTCAAACAGATTAGAACAATTTTGCCCTGGGCCTGTTCAAGGCAATCCAGTCTTTCCAGTCTTCTCTTTCAGTTTCTACTCCATTCAAGAGAAAGAGATTTCCCCCTTCCTCAGAAGAAGAAACTCTATCTGAATCAGATCTTAAGAATCTGGACTATGCCCTACAGTTATTCTCTCCTGCTCCTTGTGTCTGAACCTGAAGATACCCTTTCTTCAGGCCGCCCCCATAATGAAATATCCTCTGGGTACCTTTTCTAAAATGAAAGAATATTTCAAATGGGAGGCTAAAGACTTATCAGGATCTCACAAGAGATATTATGAGGTATTCAGTATAAATTCCCCAGAATACCATTAACCATCCTTCCTGTCTTGGGAGCCTTAGAGGATATCCTTGCTTATGCCTCTGTTTCATAAACTTTCCAAACTTCTACTCCCAAGAAACCTGATTGTATTTTAAGGTGCCTGACACACATAAATTCCTTTATAAAAACCCTGTGACAAAGCCTGCTATGTTTTTGTTGGTGGAGATAGGTATTTGTGGGCTTTTTCTGCTTCTAACCCTGTACCAAATGACAAAGAAATGCATTTGGCTTTATTGGCCTGAATGTATCTATAAATAATTAAAAGAAAAATAGAGAGTCATGAACATTTGAAGGCCATATAGCTTGAAGCACTTGATGTCCTTAAGGGGTCATTTGCATATATCCCTTGGGCCTCTATTACAGAAGGTTTAAGGTATCACACAGTGAAAACTCTAGCTTGGCAAGGCTGCTGCTACAGGTACAGTAATGTGTGGTAATGCATGGATCAGATTACAGAATGTCATTAATGTTAAGACTCAGCTACTAAATGCATTTCTTGATAGGGACCATTTGCTTGGGAATTCTCTAGCTGAAATATTAAGGAAACTAGAAGAAAGGAGACAGTTGATGGAAGAACTCAAAAAATCTTTTTGTCCCCTCTACCTAAATGCCAAAGGAATTACCCTTCTTCCCCTGTTCCTTAAAAAATAATTTAAAGCCTGTCAGCAAAGGCCTTCCAAACAAAAATATCTAAAACTGGCTAGAAGATTCAAAAAGGGAAAGGATATGGATTCCAAGCACATCCTTTGAAAAGAAATCTTAGTAGTTAGCTATGCCTCCACCTTCCCCATTATCCCAGAGGCATTCTTATCGAACTGCAGGCAATCTGTCCTACTGCCTTCATTTCTGGAATCAGATTAACTTTAGTTACCTGGATTTTAAAATTGATCCAAAATAGTTACAGGCTGCAGAGGGCATCCCTTTAATCTCTAGTGGGAAATCCCTCCTCTCCCTCCAAAAAATCAGATTCCTTAAATCCTGTCAGGCCTTTCATCCCAGGGCATGGTGAAACAAGTTCCTACATCCCAAACAGGTAAAGGCTTTTATTCAATAATGTTAATGGTTCCTAGAAAGGGAGGCACATAGAGACCTATTTTGAACCTTTCCAGGCTAATCAACTTGCTTTTGGTTCAAACATTTAAGATGCCCACTTTGCAAATTATTTTCCCCTTTTTGCTTATCAAGGAGACTTTCTTTATCACTCTAGACCTGAAAGGTGCCTACCTGAACACTCCAGTTCACAAAAAGCACAGACATTACCTCAGATTATTTTCCTTGGGTTTGCACTTTCAGTTTACATCTTTGATTTTGTTTTTTATACTGCTCCAAGAGTTTTCAGAAAATGCCTAACCACATTCATAGCCTTTAGTAGACTTCAAGGCATTCATATCATCCCGTGTTTGGATGATCATCTTATTTCATTTCATTTTCATTTCCCTTTGTCCTTAGCTGCTCTTCTGTTCACTGTCCATCTTTTCAGTAGCCTGTGTTTCAAACTAAATCTGAAAAAGTATTGATTAAACCCATCTCACAGTTAGTGTTCCTGTGATGTCTCCCAGACACTTCCCTATCCACTGCTTACATCCCTCCAGACAAAGTTTCATAATTCCAGCTTCACTTTTTGAGTCTGACCCATCAAGACATATCCAACAATAGAGTTCCTTAAAATTCTGGGTTACATGACTTTATCATTCCTAATGGTCCATTTCACCAGACTACATATCAGGAAAATGCAGTGGTGCCTCAAATCAGTCTAGGTCCAGCATCTTGATTCCTTATCCTTTCAAATTCCAGTCCTCAGTTTCATCATGAAGGAATTCCTGTGATGGGCCAGTCAGGTTCTGCGTAATCCAGGCCTCCCATTTTCTTCCCCTCCTCCTGTTCAGTCAATCACTACTGACACTTTAGACTTTCCATGAGGAGCAGTATTGTAAGGCATCAAGGTTCAAGGTATGTGAGAGCTTCATTTCAGGAACAAGTATATAAATCTGAAGGAGATGATAATGCTGATAAAACCTAACAAAGCTCTAAATCATGTGTGGACCCCTGAACCTCTGTTAGTGATAACAGAAAGCATTACAGTGATATGGTATATAACTAAATAAGGTTGGAAAGAGTAATATCCCCTGTGCAGGCTAACCATTATTGCCTGAACTGGCAAACCAGTGCAACCTCACTCTGCAAGTAACATACATGCTGTAAAAGCAGAACACAATGGCAGACACTTTGAGCAGATCCAGGATAGACCCTGGCAAGTGGATGATGCACCCAGAGGTCTTCCAGAAATGTGTCCACCTGTGGGGAACTCTTCAAGATGATCTGTTTGCCTCCTGTCACAACAGACAACTTAACTAGTTCTGTTGAAGGACACCTTGTAGAAAGGCTTGAGAACAGATCCATTTTCTTTTCAATAGAGGTGTGCCTCTATGTCTCTACCCCCCTTTTCCATTTATATCCAGAGTTATTCTAAACATCACGACTGACTTGCCACAGATGCTTCTGGAAACTCTGTCTTTGCCCAGACAACACTGTTTCTCACTTCTCATGAAATCACCTAAAGCTTCCTCACAAAGCTGATCTAATTACACAGGACAAGGTGCCCCTAATCCACCTCAACATTCAAAATCTTCACCTGACAATGGACAGTTTTTTTATCACATTCAGACAGCTTTTTTTTTCCAGAGGAAGAGCAGCAGGCATTAAAGGAGGCTAGAAAACTTGCTACTAGCAAATCATACTTAGCAAAATGGAAAAGATTTTCTAGTTGCTGCCATGAAAGTTAACAGGCTCCATCCTAAGAAGAGGCAGCTCTGGTTCTTCTGTATCTGTGTGAATTGTTCAAATCAGACCTGGAGTACACTTTGATAATGCATACTGTTGGGCTATTTGTGCTTGTCTGCCTTTGTATCCACCCTCAGTTTTCCACCTTTCTAGTTAAACAAATTTTAAAATGAGTTTTGCATATTAGACCAGCTAGAAAAAAGGAGACACCTCCTTGGGATCTTAATTTTGTGTTACTGAAGTTAATTATCTAAAAATATCATCCCTTTTGAACCTGTATTCAGTTCTTTAAAATTTCTCACATAGAAGATTGTTTTGCTTATTGCTTTTACTTTAGATAGATGGGTATATGAATTACAGGTCCGAATGTCTAACTAACCTTTTCTGATTTTCCACAAGGATGAGTCTTAGAGGGGACTTCCAAGGTGGCTGCATATTGAGCAACAGTTTGATTCTAGCTCTCCCTGCGTGAAAAACAGAAAATTAACAGAGAAAGCCAGTGGACCTAGATGTCTGGGTATATTTCAATAACTGGTTAGTAAGTGCACTGCCTGGATACCAGGAAAAAGAAATACAGAGGACCTGAAGGAAAATCAGCTACAAAAGGTGACTAGGAAAAGTACTGCAGCTGTTCTGCAAAAAGCAGTACAAGCTCCAGACATGACTTCCAGTAACCTAGAGGAAAGTATAAGGCAACTGCACTTAGACTTCACTAAAATAAATGAAACACTGATGGAGTATGTGATGTCCGTGCACTGGCCCAGTAATCAAGGATCCTCAGTCCTCACCACTAACACCAGTGAGGGGCATACATATTCAGAAGGATAACAAGTACAGACACAGTAAAGTACAATTTCCCTTAATGACACACAGAGATCACAGTCAGTCTGAGGCTGGTTTCTCCCTTTCTCTCCAGATCCCCAAAAAGATTCCCCACTGGCACAGCTATAGGGTCCAGATCTCAGCCTAGTGGTCAGGCTAAAACCTCCGGCACCCTCTCTGTTGAACCACTGCTTCATGTCCCTGCCCAAGTAGCTGACACACACACACACTTTAAGATTTGATTTAGATACAAACACACAGACACTCCTGGGGAAGCCTGGCACAGGTTCTCCAGCTGTGTCCCCTTTTTGCCCAGACTATAAGGTAGTATCGACTGCCACCAACCACTAATATTAGCTACTGTAAAGGCCCTTCCCAAAGGGTGTCCAATTATACTGTGCAATATTATTATTATCCAATTGGTAAGTATGACTAAGTCTTGAAGGCTATTTATGAGTGGCTGACACAGTGTCCACCAAAGACATGCAATGCACTTTAAGAGCTTAAATTATCTCTAAACAAAACAACCACAGTTGAAAGTTTTAAAAATATTTAATAATAAAAACAGAAGACAATACTTCTGACTTTAACACAATGAAATAGAGTTCAGAGATCACAGGAAAATGCTTTAAAATAACACTGTAGAATAGTCTGACATAAATGTAGAAAATCTGGCTAAATTCTATCTACCTCTAAGAGAAATACTAAGTTTTAAATAACTTTACCTACAAGGTAGAGTGCTGGTCAGATGTTGTCAGCTTCAGACAAAATCCAAAATGCTTAATTTTCTCTCTCTGGGAAAGTCTTAAATTGCTAACACAGTACTGTTGAGTCATTTCACATTACATCATTGTTGACAATTCTCTGGTTTACTTTCCCATGCTCAAAGAACTTAAAAGTTTAACATGTCTTTGATCTTGCAGTTTCCAGGGAACCACAGGCATAAAAGACATTATACATGTAAAATCTAGTATTTAACTCTTGCCTTCAAACAACAGAAAGAATTTGCTAGTCCAGACTTCCTGTCTTTGAGCTTTGAGATCAAACACAGTTGTAATTTTTTATTTAACAGCTTTCTTCCAGCAGAGTGCACTGTGGTTACATTTTTGAAGCTCAGAACATACACAGTTTTCTTTACATTTGTCACAAGCCTGTGGATTATATTAATATTTACAAATGACATAGAATTATTTACAAAATTCTATCTGGCTGGGCTGGCAGCCCCTCCGTTTTTCACAGAGTATATCAACTCAAACAATAAAAGCCCGGAAAAAAATGGAAGAATCTTTAAACAGATATTCAGATAAGGTGATAAAACTGCAAAACTCAGATGTCAAAATGAAGAAAAGGCTGGCTGAATATGAGACTGTTCCAGAACAGATGTTTCAAATAAAGTAATAGAATTAGAGGACAGAGTGTAGGGAAAACCTGAGATTTTCTGCTGTACCAGAGAATATGGAAGGAATAGACTATATTAATTTTATGAAAGTACAAATAAGCAACTGGACTGTTATTTTAAAGCAGGAATTATTGATTGAAATGACACATTATGTGTATGCTGCAAACCCGTCTATGAGAAAACAGCCTAGACTTTTAATAGTAAAGCTGCAATCTTATCAGCAGAAGGAGTTGATTCTGAGAAAACTGTGGCAGAAGGACATAGTACTAAAAGTGGGAGACAGCAGAGTGTTTGTGGAGAATGACTACTTGTACACCAGGCAGAAGAGGAGTAAATTTATTTTATTACTCTGGGAATGTCAAGAAGCAGGCTTGAGATTCAAACTGTTGTATATCTTCCAAATATTTTCCCTGGAGAGACAAAATCATTTGGTGCACGGCAGTGGTGGTCCCGCTACACAAGGGTGGGGCCAGAACTGACCCTGGGAACTACCGACCAATAAGCCTGACTAGTCTGATCTGTAAGGCTATGGAGCAAATCATTATGGAACTTATAAATGGAGAGATTGGGAACCTCCAGTCGCTGGACCCCACACAGTTTGGCTTCGTCAAGGGCCGATCATGCCTCCTGAACCTGGTGTATTTCTTTGAATTAGTTACTCAGGCTATAGATAAGGGAAAGGAGGTACACACGGCTTACCTTGACCTTGCTAAAGCATTTGACACCATTCCCCATTCAGGTATTATTGATAAGCTCACCAGCCTGGGCATAAACCCTTACGTCACAAGATGGATCACAAACTGGCTCTCAGACAGATCCCATAAAGTAAGAGTAGCAAGATCTATGTCCGAATCCAGACCAGTAATGAGTGGTGTGCCTCAGGGCTCTGTCCTGGGGCCCCTCCTGTTTGGCATATACTTCTCAGAAGTACAGGCAAGCATGGAAGGGCTGTGGCTGACTAAGTTTGCGGACGACTGCAAACTGGGTGCTGTAATAGAGTCTCCGGCCGACATGGAGATCCTCCAGAAGGACCTAAATGAGACTGATGCATGGTGTCAAAGCCATGGTCTCAAGCTAAATGCAAAAAAATGCGTAGTAATCCCCTTTGGAAAAAACAGAGTAACCGCAAACTACAACATAGGAGGTAATCCCCTGAAATCTGAAGAAGAAATAAGGGATCTAGGGACCCAAGTAGATAGTCAGCTTTCCTTTGATAACCATATTGCCAAAGTGGTTAGAAAATCCTTCTATGTGACCCATCTGATCACGAAAGGGTTCACATCAAGATCTAAGGATGTAATGGTGCCCCTCTACTCTTCCCTCATCACACCCATTATTGAGTACAATGCACCAATTGGAATGTACCTGGCTAGACATCTCCAGCAGTTGGAGAGACCACAAAGGTACCTAACCAAGAGGATTACTGGCCTCAAACAGTTGCTCTATGCAGCACGATTGAAAAAGCTAAGACTGTTCTCTGTTGCATACCGCTTTCTCAGAGGCGATCTCTGTCTAACGTACAGAGCCATGTCCAACCCAGAATTGTTGAACATGCTCCATCTTAGCAAAACCAAATCTACTCGAACTACACCCTCTAGGGATATAAACCTCAACACAACAATGAATAGAACATGCTGGAGGGATAGATTCCCTTCGCAGAGACTTCCCTTACTATGGAACAGGGTCCCGATCTACATAAGACAGAGCCCCTCACTATCACTCTTCAAGAGGAACCTTGATGAGTGGATGGGTAACAGAAAGTTCACATCGGGGATCACACCAACAGCACTACTAGATAGGGGCCAAGGGTATTATCTGCTAGTACAAGGGTCTAGGGAACTACTAAAGGGGTGGTGAATACCGCACAACATGGCTGGGCTAATATATGCCTTTGGGCAGATAGCTCAGTACCAACCTATGAACCTATGTGATGAAGTATATGCTAAGGAAGAAATAAAAAAGTTTGTCCAACAAAAAGTGAGCTGTGACACAGAAGATGATTCTGCTTCTTGTTCTTCTGGTAATAAAGACCACAGAGAGACTGTGCCAGTGAAATCCTTTCCAGTGTTTCAATGGAAAATGCTTGAGAGAAGGAAAACAAAGCACAAGAGTCAACAAGAAGAATCAAGAGCACATTGGAAAGGAAGCAGAGACAGGATTCGGGAGATGAAGAGGAATAGAACAAGAGACTCTGGAAATATTTGACTTTCTTGGACTTTAAACTTGTAAGGGACTCTAAAGCATATGCCCTACTTCATGTCATTAATATTTGGAGAATAAAATCAGTAACTTGGAAATTGACAAGTGTGGGATTACAAAGCAATACTTATATTTGTGAAACAGGACAGAACAAGAAAATCTGGAAATATTGGACTTTCTTGGACTTTATTCAACTTGCAGGAGACTCTAAAGCATATGCCCTACTTCATGTCATTAATGTTTGGAACAATACACAGGACAGGGGAAGAGAATGGAGAAAGTTTGCTGTAAGTAAAACAAATTTTGTTCTTAATACTGCTATTTTAATGGTGCATGATTTTATGTTATAAAGTAAAGTTTTCTGATTATTTTAAGTGTAATGGAGATACTAATGTAAATAGGTGCTCCTGTTTTTTTTTAATCCCCCTTCCCTGTTTATCCTTTTTCAATTTTAAGAAATGTAGGCACTGCAATATAAAAAAAAGGAAGAAAAAGAAAAATGTTATTAAAAGAGTATGACAAAATAAATATTAGTGTGTTTTTTCTCATTCTTGCATAGTGGAATGATTGGGTTAAGGACATTAATCTAGTAACAATTAATGAAGCTAAAACAAAGGCAATAGCAGTAAATGATGTACCCACATATGAATTTGTTCAGCAATGTCCATATTTATGGGGACATGATAAAATGAAGCATTTAGGAGTATGGATTAAAAATTATTCTGGTTTGGCAGCTCATAATATGTGGGAAGAGACTAAACAAAACATAATAGAAAAACGGAGAGAATGAAAGCTCTGTTATATGGATTTCGATAGTAAGGTACAAGCAGTTAAAATGTTTTTAGTCCCTTTAGTCTTATACACAGGTCAGGCATATTTTTATGAACTAGAGGAGAAGTTATGGATAGCAATTAATAAAGAACTGAAGCATTTTATCTGGGAGGGGAAGACTGCAAGAGTCATTTGGGATAAATTGATTCTTCCAATAAAACAGGGTGGATTGGGATTACCTAATTTGAAGTGGAATTTCAGTGCAACACAGTTAAAGCTCCTATACATAGCACAAGCAGAAAAATATAATTCAAACTGGAAAAAGATAATGATGAAACAGGGGGAAGTGCAAGAAACAAGGAGAGACTGGGATTTTGAATGCAGACTTTTAAGAAGAATAACAATATCCATACAGAATAAAGTATTCTAAAAACTAAGCCAACACAGGAGTGGAGAAAGGACATTCTGCAGGTAGGGATGACTGCAGTTAGGGATGCAGACAATATGCAAGAGGGGGCTGAAATGTATTGGATAAAACTGGCAGAGGAACCAAGGTATTGGGAGCAAATATGTAGAGAGGGAAACGTAATGGATTGGGAGGATGCCAAGAATTTATTTGGACTGCAGGTTAGAGATTGCCTTCCCTATCAAGGATTGATATCAATTTATATGCAAAGAGAAAGAAATGCAGTGGATATAAAAAGTTCCACACCCCTGTTAAAATGACAGTTTTTTGTGATATAAAAATGAGACCACAATAAATAATTTCAAAACTTTTCCCACCTTTAATGTGACCTATAACCTGTACAATTTAATTGAAAAACAAACAAATCTGTTTGGGGAAAAATATAAAAAAAAACATACAATAAGCTGGTTGCAAAAGTGTGCATACCCTTAAACTAATACTTTGTAAACGCATTTTTTTTTAATTTAATTACAGCATTCAGTCTTCTTGGGTAGGAGTTTATCAGCATGGCACATCTTGACTTGGCAATAGTTGCCCACTCTTCCTTGCAAAAGTGCTCCAAATCTGTCAAATTGTGAGGGCATCTCTTGTGCACAGCCCTCTTTAGGTCACCCCACAGATTTTCTATTGAATTTAGGTCTGGGCCATTCCAAAACTTTAATTTTCGTTTGGTGAAACCATTATTTTGTTGATTTGGATGTATGTTTGGGGTCATTATCGTTTTGAAAGGTGAAATTCATCTTCATCTTCAGCTTTCTACAGACGCCTGAAGATTTTGGACCAAAAGTGACTGGTATTTAAAACTGTTCATTATTCCCTCCACCTTGATTAAAGCCCCTAGTTCCAGCTGAAGAAAGCCAACCCCAAAGCATGATATTGCTACCACCATGCTTCACCATGGGGATGGTGTTCTTTTGGTGATGCAAAGTGTTGTTTTTGCGCCAAACGTACCTTTTGGAATTGTGGCCAAAATGTTCAACCTTTGTCTCATCAGACCATTACACATTTTCCTACATGCTTTTGGAAGACTTGATGTATTGTTTTGCAAATTTTAGCTGGGCCTGGATGTTTTTCTGTGTAAGAAAAGGGTTCCATCTTGCAGCCCTACCCCATAGCCCAGACATATGAAGAATACTGGAGATTGTTGTCACATGTAGTACACAACCAGTACTTGCCAGAAATTCCTGCACCTCCTTCAGTGTTGCTGTATGTCTCTTGGCAGCCCCATGGCCAGTTTTTGTCTTGTCTTTTCATCAATTTTGGAGGGATGTCCAGTTCTTTGCAACGTCACTGTTGTTCCATATTTATTCCACTTTATGATGACTGTCTTCACTGCGTTCCATGGTAAATCCAGTGCTGTGGAAATATTTTTGTACCCTTCTGACTGATACCATTCAGCAATGAGATCCCTTTGATGCTTTGTAAGCTCTCTGTGAACCATGGCTTTTGCTATAGCAGGCAACTGAGTACATGTCAGTAAAATCCTACCAGGACAGCTGAACTTTATTTGGGGTTAATCAGAGTCTCTTTAATTGATGGCAGGTGTGTACTCAAGACTGAATGCTGTAATTAAATCAAAAGGTACTTCCACAATGTATCAGTTTAAGGGTGTGCACACTTATGTAACCAGCTTATTGTATGCTTTTTATTTTTTATATTTTTTCCCCTAACAGATTTGTTTTTCAATTGAATTGTACCGGTTATAGGTACCGGCTATGGGAAAAGTTTTGAAATGATTTATTGTGGTCTCGTTTTTTTATCACAAAAACCTGGCATTTTAACAAGGCTATGTAAACTTTTTATATCCACTTTAGGTGGGTCCTTAATGAAAGACCAACACTGGTAGAGTTTCTAGTAGAATCTAGAACAGAAGCTGCTATTAAAAAAGGAATAGTTAGTACAGCATGTATAATATTGCATGATAACTATAAGAATCAATCACAGAAGGTTAGAAAGGATTGGGAAGAGAGATTGGATAAGCAATTCAGAAAGATACAATGGGGGGGGGGCATATTTATGTCTCCCAAATATAAAACAAAGCTTAGAAGATTTAGGATCTTTGCTTGGAAGTGTTCACACAGGTATTTTATACCCCAAGTAGACTCCAAATAATTTTTCCTCAGGTAGACAGCAAATGTTGGAGGTGTGATGGGGAAGAAAGAGATAACTGGGAACATATTTTCTGGGAGCGTAATGAGTTGGCAGGCTTTAAAGAGTCTCTGCAGACTGCTCTGTCAGAGATACTGGGTAAGCAAATGGGTGTAACTAAGGAAATTATTTTTTGAGTCATGATACAGAATCAGAGTTGTCTATACATAGTAAGCCCATGTTGAGTCTAATTATGGTGGCTGCCAAAATTCAATTACTAGAAAATGGAAATCAAAGTCTAAACCAACTGTACTAGAAGTAGTGAATATATATAGTAACTAAGATAAAACAACTGGAACTGGGATCTTTAGAAATGAGAAGGAGCAAATTGCATAGGAAAAAATGTGAATTCTGGGAACAATATATGCAGAGGATGAACAAGGCTTAAAAGAAGGCAAGATTTGAATGAGCTGTGTAATGTTTGATTGACAATGACTGGAGAGATTATAAGTGATGTATAATGTTTGAAACTACTGTTGTGTCATCATGGTTTGTGATGTGTAATGTTTGCAAATGAAATTATATTGGTATAGTTTATTTTCATTTATATAAATGTAAGAGTGCATATGTCATACTTGATAATGTAATAAAGATGTTTCTTGTTTAAAAAAAAAATGAGTCTCAGAAACAACCCCTCCTTTACATCAAAGTTTATTTCTGAGTTTACTTTAAATCAGTCTATTCATCTGTCTGTGTTCTATCCTGACACTGTACCACATTCCCAAAAAAGAGGAGAGAGTCCTGCATACTTTGGATGTCCACAGATAGTTTTTACTTTGACAGGAGTAACAATTTTAGGAAATCTTATTGACTTTTTGTTTCCTTTGACAGGAAAAAGAAGTATAATTTGTATCTAAACAAACTATTTCTAGATGGCTGTCTCAGGCAATCCAATTTTCTTGCTCTCACCACGGTATAAATTCTCCCTCCCCAGAAAGTTAAAGCTCACTCTACCAGAATTGTAGCTATGTCTGAGGCTTTTTTTTTAAAAATGGGTGAACTCCTTGTTTATCCCAGAAACATCTACTTGGTTCTCCATACACACCTTTATTAGTCACTAAAAGGTTGACTCAGTCCCCAGAGCTAGATTAGGATTGGGAAAAGCGAGGACTTCCAAATTCTAGACCTTCTCCATCCACTCATTCTTCCTAAGCTATGGCAATTGTCCCATGTAATTATGATGACTGCAACAGTGATTTAATGGAGAACATAATACTGTTGTGTAAGTTAACTTTCCACAACAGTTGTTCAAATATCATTGCTGCAGTATTGGTACACTCCCAGTGTCTCCCTTCTTTAGATCCTACTCTTTCCAGGGCAGGATGCGGTACCCTACTTTATCTTTTCTGTCCTAACATGACATGGCAGTCTCTACTGATTTTCATTAAATTATTGTAGACATTCAGGCTTCAGCCTCCCTTTTGGGCAAGAAATCTCTGATTTTTGGCATGCCCATATGCCCCTCTTATATCAGCATGTAATCCCATACTAAGTGCAGATGTATGGGGTGTGAGGAATGAGTCCAAAGTTTGTAGACTGGCTGGACATCTGATCCTTGTCAAGATAAATCTCATATAGTTATGGCTACTGCAGCAGGAATCTACTCAAACATTTACAGTTATGGTAGGCTTACTTAAACAACTGTACATTTTAGTACTAAGTAATCCAGAAGATTTAAGATGCTTTTTACTATGTATCAAGGTCTTAAAACTGCCCATTACATTGTCTTTCATATCTTATTGATTACTAGCATGTAGCTGTTCTGTACCATTTTCTTAATTGATGTTAAATTCCCTAGCAGCATCCAAAAACCCAGATATACATGCATAGTTTCCTATTATTCTTTAACAAAAAGGTTCAGTTTCATAATAGCTTTTAATGAAGCAAGCTGCAAAATCACAGAACTCTGCTGGTATTGTTTTGGGCTTACTGTTTTTCTATGTACTAAAGAGATGTAAAAACTGAAAAGATAGTGACATTTGAGCTTTACCTTCTTCTATTACTCTCCAACTGGTGAAGAATCCTTCATGCAGCAATATTGTGGGGAATCGAGGATGGTCCTGAAATGTTTCATTTGACCGGAACACAAATGGCTGAAACATGCTGTGCCCAAAACGGAAAACTGCTGTTGCAAATACATTGGCAATACTGGCATCAACAGAATCATCATAGTCCTTGTAGGTCGGTAGATGTGTTCTCATGGCTTCTGGACCAATAACACGAGGAAGAAAATCTTGATATGTGATTTTCTGGTGGAGAGAGAGTTTTCAGCAACATATATAAATCATTCAAGAGTTCATTCTGCTAAGAATATTCATCAATTTCATCAATATACATATTTAGTTTGTTTTCAGTTTATTAACTTTGTTTAATAAAGTAGCAAGGCATAAAATATACCATGTGCTGTTTTTGTAGTACAGAAGAATTCCAGCAGTATTTTTTCATTATAAGAATGTTTTTTTTTTCTGTATAAGTACACAGTTCAACGTTGACCCAGTATTATATCTCATGATGACTTTCGACTTCCAGGCACATTCTCTCTTCATTAAACCTTTCACACCATTGAGAAATAAATAGATTACAGAGAGTAATAAAACCCAAAATATCAGACGATTGATAAAACAGATGAACACAGTAATCAGGACTATTAAGTGAAATTCATATGATATACCAGAAATAAATAGAATATATTACTGCACAGCTAAACCTGTAATGGATGAAGAGTTGCCACAAAACCACAGAGTAACAAAGGAAAGGAAGGGAACAAGTTAAATAGAGAAAGCTATAATGCAATTAAGACAAGAAGTATCACTGTTAGAAGTATATAGAAAAGGCAACAGATCATCAAAAATACTTAGAAAGATGGGCGTGATAAAAGTAACAAACAGTATCAAAACAGGTCAAGATCTATCATGTACTGTTGCCAATAATAAACTAAAGATATCAGAACAGGCAGAAAATGTAGAAAGTATGCAGATAAATATAAAGGAAAAGTACAAAATAAGCAGTTTAAGGATGATCTATAAAGATTTTATATACAGAACTGGGAAACAAGTCAAAAAGACTAGAAACACCACCAAAAAGAAGAAAAAGGTATATTTTGGAGAAGTATTTATGAAGACCCTGTTGAACACAACAAATATGCTAAAGAGATAAAAAAATTAAAACAAACAGTAAGCTCTACTGTAGATTATTATAAAATGGTATAAAGTAACAGCAGCAGAAATTGAGAAAAAATTAAGAAAATCTACTTACTGGGTAAACCTAGGCCCAGACATAGTACCAAACTTCTGGCTAAAAGTATTAACATCTTTACACAAAGATTTAGGCCTGAGTAAGAATTACTTATGTGTGCATCCCAAACAGACACCAAACTGGTTAACAACAGGAAAAATGATGCTCCTCCTTAAGAGTGAACCTGCAATCCATCCTAAAACTACAGACCGATCAATGATTTACCTCCCAATAGTATACAAGCTATATACTAGAAATGATGCAGAGTTTATAGTCATTTAGGAAAAAAAATCAATTATGGTAATGGAATAAAAGGATAATAAAAGAAAATCATACAGAAGAAAGAATCATATGTTACTAAATAAAGCCATAAAAGAGAATTGTAAAAAAGGGGAAGAATGTAAATATGGCATGGATTAATTATAAAAAAAATTGACAA
The DNA here is from genome assembly GCF_019279795.1 of Protopterus annectens. Classification (NCBI taxonomy): domain Eukaryota; kingdom Metazoa; phylum Chordata; order Ceratodontiformes; family Protopteridae; genus Protopterus; species Protopterus annectens. The sequence continues at coordinate 514,502,095 of NC_056747.1, read as the reverse complement.
CATTCCTCATTCATGGATAAAGGAATGCTTATAGGTGTATAAGATCAATTACATTACACTGACCATGAAACAGTGGCAATCCACTTTGCAGTTGAGCCATGACAAATGGCAAATTATTATCCCAGGGATAAAAATTCAAAGGGGGATATTCCAGGGTGATTCTCTGTCACCACTGCTGTTTTGTCTTGTCCTTAACCCCTTAAGCTATTTACAGAATGGATTAGGCTATGGTTACAATTTGGCTCACAGAAACCAACCATGTTTAAAGACATCTACATTTTGTGGAGAGCTTAAAATAGTTCATCAGATTAGGAGTTGTAAGTACAAATACAAATAGTTAAAACTTTCTTAGATGATGTAAGAATGTCATTTACTCTTGATACATGTGCAAAAGCAATGTTTAAAACAGGAAAGCTGCAGCACCAAGAAAATATTAATCTGGAACAGGAATGTAATATAAAAGAACTTGAGCAGGAGGGAGTAAATAAATATTTGGGAACAAATGAAGGATCAGCAACAAAACACAAAAAAAGAGAATAAAACTCAGTAAACAATAGTTCAGAAGACTAAAACTAATATTGAAAACTGCCTTGACATCTAGGAATAAAGTCCAAGCTGTAAACCACTTTGTTCTTCCTGTACTAACCATTCGGGGGTGATTGATAGGCCCCAAAAAGTATTCGATCAGTTGCACATGAAAACAAGAACAATGTTTCATACTTAACAAATGATATATAAAAATCAATGTATACCAAGATTATGTTCCTTGCTTTGAAAGAGGTCTGGGCTTCCTCAAAATCGATTACATGTATAAATCTGCAGTTGTAGGACTGCATACAGATCTGCTGACCTCATCAGATCCAAATATAGTGAAAGTTTTAAAACATGGGAAAAGAAGTCCAAAATGACATCCTTGCTTTGATTAGCAGAAGCATTTTGGTGTGAAATGGAAATGGAAATTAAGTCTGAAGAAGACAAAAAATAGACAGCAACTGAATGTGCCAAAAAAAAGCAGAAGAAAGAATATAAGGAAAATAATCACATAGGAAGTAAATCAAATTGGAAACTCTATAAATGTAGTGGTAAGTATTGATATCGCTTGGATAAACCTCATGTTGACCAACATTTGACTCAGGAAGGGTTAAGGAGAGGTGAACTAAATTCAAAAGCTTCTTATACTTCTCCCTCACTATAATATGTGCATGAAGCATACCTACCTTTGCAAACTGCATTTGTGTAACAACTGCAACGCTATGTTAAATGTGCTTTTTTAATGTTATTGTGTTTGCCGCAACCTAATAATTCTGTTGATATGGATGTGGAGTTAGTTAAAAACTCACATTTTTTACATGTATCTTGATAACATTGCATAGAATTGAGTTATTGGTTTGCTTTTCTGCTAATACTGTGTCTACTAAGACAGATGCACTTTGTGAGTCCAAAGCCAGTACAAGGGCTTCATAGGAATGGCAACGGCATCAGAGGTCTGTTTATTATTTAAACTATGTATTGTTACCATAAGCTTTGCTTGTGTAACCAAGATTAATGCTTACTGAATTGTATTGCTAGGGTGCAGTCTGAATCTATATGTACCTTAAAATATGACTCCATTCTGTTAAGTATTATTTCTGCTTGAATACCAGTTCCTTGTACTGTGTATCTGTCTTATGTATTCTCTGTACCTCTTATTGTATTACCTCTTCCCTGCTCATAACCTTACTGGGTTTTTTTTCTGTTTTTTTCTAGGTAATTACAGGGCATTTTCTCCTTGAAGATCCCCCCCTTCCAGGACATAAACAAAAATAGATTTTGACCACTCGCTTGTTGTGGGACAGGTCTCACACTAAAAGAAAATGAACAACAAGGCTACCATTTCAAGCTTTTCACATAGGTGAACACTGTTATTTTATACATAATCAGAGATTAGAGCAGTTTTTTCTCTAATTGTATGGTGTGCATGGCAGTTAGGGCTCCCAATAGTGACCCCGACCTAAGCTCCGGTCAATATCTGGTTAAAGTAAATTCCTCATAGTCACCACTACATGGTGCTACCCCCCTGTATTTCAGACTACTAATATTTTACAATAACTTATTTATCCCAGTTAAATAATTGCTGCAATCTTATTAAAATACCTACCCAATCCTATTAATTAGGTTTAGTGCACAGTTCCCCCCATAAGTGTATCATTGATAACCACACTCAATAAAGTTAAATGCTTGATTCCACATACCTTTCCTTAGTCCTCCACTGATAGTTTTTTCACTCTGAGCCCTGCAAGGGCAAACCTGCTTCGTTCACTCTGCTCCCCTACCCTGCCCCCAGTTCCCTCCTGTCCCCACTATCTCTAGCTTTATACATCACAGGCCACTCCTTCCAACCTCCTCATAGGCTCTGAGCCCCCCCTGAGTTCATCACATCTCACACCCCAAAAACAACTAAAACCCTCCTACATCACACATCATGTACACTCTAACTCTACTGTTAGTAACATCCCCAACCTTCTTTAACCTACTTACTCTCTACCACCTCACTTTTCACAACACCACACTACATCAAATAACCCCAACAAAAACTACAGCATACATATACCATAACTCATCCCAAAGTAGTTACTGTGATATTTCACCATCACTCTTCAATCACAGAGACACCACCACTTTCAAGACCAAACTGCATTTTAATATACCTAAAATCAAACAATTATACATCTCATATGCCATACTTAACTACATTTCATCCACAATCCAAACCACTATCTTAACATTATTATGCCAAAGTGGAGATATTCATCTAAACCCTGGACCCTCTCCCACCCAATATATTAACAACTCTACATCACTCTCAGTGAAAACACCAAAAGGCCTTTGCATCATGACGTTAAACATCCGTAGTATCTGCAACAAAGTATCTGACTTCCATGCATGGCTTACACAGTATACACCTGATATAGTTGCTTTAACAGAAAGCTGGCTCAAACCCCAGATATCAGACTCAGAAGTACTTCCCCAGGATATCAAATATTATGAAAAGATAGACTTCATAAGAAAGGGGGAGGCCTAGCATTAATATACCGTAACCACTTAAACATAATACCCCACCCAAAAATAGTTCCCACCTTCAGTAATATGGAAATCCTATTAGAATCACTATTTTTAAACAACCATAAACAAATATCTATTGCCACCATCTATATTCCTCCAGGTCCCAATATCCCAACACTGGAAGACTTCCTATCATGGTCTAACCACTACATCTCAAATTAAACCATCATCCTCAGTGACACTAATATAAATTGGCATAAACTAAAACCAAACAACTCCACAAACTCCCTCAATCTGTTCAAATTTACACAACTTATACAAACCCCAACTCACACAACAAACAATCACCCTGAATCTACCCTAGACTGGATATTAGTATCCCACCCACAATACTACTCCAATCCCAACATGCTTCCCAACACCCTAAGTGACCACTTACCAGCTCTAATACACAGACTGTCAACATCCACTCCCCCAAGCATTCATTCATACAATTATACCAGAAATCTAGCCAATTTTAGCAGTCTCACTTTTGCAATCTATTTCAAACACTAAACTGGAACCCAGTGAAATATCTTCCCTTAGATGAAGCAGTACATTATTTCAGTACTGTCTTCCTAGATACCCTTAACTCCATAGCCCCGATAAGAAAAAAGACAGTTAAACATAACCTTGCATCTTGGCTGTCTAAGTCAACCAAACAACTACTGATTAATAGAGACCGAGCATGGCACACATGGAGAAAAGATAAGACACCCACCCAGTGAAACCACCTTCAAAATACTTAGAAACAAAATAAAACAGGCCATTAATCAGGACAAAAAGACTTACTTCTCTCAACAAATAAACACCCACAGTAATAATCCCAGACTTTTCTGGAAATCTGTCAACTCATTACTAAATCCTGGCAGCACCCAAAACCCATCTCCATTTCCAGACAAAAGCCCCATTGAAATCACTGAAATATTTCATAAAAACTTTATTGACATTATCCTTACATTAGTAAATGCAGGCAATACCCTAATTCCCATTAACCTATCCACCATACCTCAAGGCAACATCAGCTCCATACCATGCTTTAACTTCCAACCTGTTGCAACCTCTCAAATACAAACATTACTTGGCAAATTGAAACCAGGCTCCTTATCTGCTGATAATCGCCCCTCAGAATACCTCAAAATTAGTGCTGAGGCAATAGGTTTCCCAGTAAGTATCCTTATAAACTGATCACTTGCAGAGCACACAGTCACTCAGCTCTGGAAAAAAATCAATAATCACCCCACTTCATAAAGGTGGAAACCCTCATGACCTGTCTAAATTTAGACCCATTTCCATACTGTCCCCTCTATCTAAAATAATGGAAAAATGCATCCACAGACAACTGGTTATATATCTAACCAGTAACAACCTACTATCCCCTTCACAACATGGTTTTCGACCATCCCACAGTACCATTACTGCCCTAGTCTCCTTTACAAATTTCATCTATAATGCCCTAGATAGTAACCTGCTTATATCAGTCCTGTTACTGGATCTTTCAAAAGCAATCGACACAGCCTCCCACATCAAACTTATCCAGCAAATGCAATCACTAGGATGCTCTGATGCCACCCTAACCTGGTTCACTGGTTACCTGGAAAACAGACAGCAATCTGTAAAATGGCAGAATAACCTCTCTAGCTTTCACCCAAATAACATAGGAGTGCCCCAGGGGTCAATCTTAGAACCCCTACTATTAAAAATTTTTATAAATGACCTACATAAAGTTCTCTCTGACTGTACTACCATACAATATGCAGATGATTCAACCATAATCTGTACCTCCAATAACTTCTCTGACCTCCAAAAGTTAACACAAAAGGCCTTTACATCCTTAGAACTCTGGCTAAACCAATCACAGCTATTACTTAACCCTAATAAATCTAAACTACTCATCCTTGCATCTAAACCTCTTCCCACAGACTTTACTATATTCTCCATAAACAAAACACAAACAGAGTTAGTAAATCAGGCCAAACTGCTAGGAATTACTATTGTCAGAAAACTTAGCTTTGACTTGCATATTAATAACACAATAAAAATACTTACTTCAAATTGGGCAAACTTTACAGAAACAAACAATACTTAGACAAATCCATCTGAATAAAACTTTCAAAAAGTCTTCTCCTTCCAACCTTATTATATGGGTCTCCTATCTTCACCAATCTCCACAACACAAACTGCAGTCCTGTTATTATAAGATTGCAAAATTCACATCAGCCCAACCAAATCATACCCACCATTGCCAGGCCACTAGAGAACTAAACTGGCTAGAATTTGCACATTATCTACATTACACACAACTTACCTTTGCCCATAAACAAATTTATAAATCCGAGTGTTGCCCTTCCCTGAAAAATATCATCGAACCTTATGTCCCATCCAAAAATCTACGCTCTGACAACAAACACCTACTTAAAGTATAAAAACCTAGTAAAAGAGCGGGTAGCTGCCTCTATTCCCATTCTATAACTAAGCTGTGGAATGCCCTCCCATCATCAGTTACAGAATTAGACAACATAATCTCCTCTAAAAGAAAACTAAAACAACATCTCACTGATAACCCCAGCTGCACATGCAACACATATCCACAGCCTCCTTAATCTAGCAAAACTGTTTCACATAACAAATATACTTTTGTATATATCATACTGTTACACCATATGAGTTATCCCTAATCTTTAGTATCCTAGTCCACACATCTATACAACTATCTTAATACATTTTCTCTTCTCTGTCACTTTCTACTTTTAATACTACCATTAAATACATGTCACATATAATCTGCATATTCCATTTCCCTCCACCTAGCTATAAGATTCTAACTATATATGTCTTACCTTTAAGTTTTAACTCTTTAATTCTACCTTCCCACTACACTTACCTTTCCCTTTTCCTACTCCCCCACCCAAAAATAAATGAACTGTATTGTTACATAATTCTAACTGTATAATTTTCCCACATGCTAATGCTCCATTGTTACTCTATTGTGCCTGTTTACAACATATGTGCTGTTTAGATAGTTTTCTGTATTATTTCACTTGCTTTATAAGTAACTGTTTCCTTACAAATTCATGCAATGATTTTCATGTAACTTGGAGCTTTTCTTCCCAGGTCTCCACTGAAAATGGCTCTCAAGCCCAGTGGACCTTCCTGGTCAACAAATGTCAATAAATAAATAAATAAATAAATAAAAGATCGAAAGGCTTATAATGGTGGCCAAGGATAGTGGACTGCATTCACATTGGTTTACAAAGTCCATTGAACACATGTAGGAGAAACAGATAAATGCATTGTTCTTAAAAAAGAACTGAAAACAGCTGCACATTTTGTTGCTGGGTGTGATACACTCATGGCGGAGAGCCTGTGTACTGAAAGGCACAATAATGTAACAACACTGTTGCACTGGGGATTGTGCAAATACAGCAGTATAGAAATAGTTGAGAAGCTTTGGACGCATGAGCCGCAAAGCATTATAGAGAATCATGAAGTTTACATTACAGAATAAGAATAAGGCCACAGAAGTACCTCACAAAGAGGATTACTGACCTCAAACAAATGCCCTACACTGACCACCTCAAAAAACTCCAGCTTTACTCCATAGCATATCGCCTACTCCGAGGTGATCTCTGCCTAACATATAAAGCTATGTCAAACCTAGAGCTGTTGGACATGCTACACCTAAAGAAATCCCAATCCCTCCGAGCTACACGCTCTAGGGACCTAAACCTTGTCACCACAATAAACAGGACATGCTGGAGGGATAGATTCCTGTCCCAGAGACTTCCCATACTCTGGAACAGGCTACCCATCTATGTCAAGCAAAGATCTTCATTAGCACTCTTCAAGAAAAATCTTGATGAGTGGATGGGAAATCCACCCAGGGATCACTTCTGTGTCTCTGCTCAAAAGTGGCACAGGAAAATAACTTTCTTGGGTGGCGTAAGCCAGGGAACCTTGTTGGCTAGGCTTACATAAGCCCTTGGGCCGATAGCCTAGTACCTACCTATGAACCTATGAACATGGTCTTACCTATTATCAACAGTTCAAAAAACAGATGCAAGAAAACTAGATATAGTAGTCTGTGAAAAAAGTGGCATTGACCATTGAAATTGCTACACCCAGTGACTACAGTGTCTTATGTACATAGAGAGACACAGAGTCAAAAAATACCTGGATTGGTAGGCAGAAATTAGAGCAATGTGCAACGAAGATACCCAGACAATTCTAGGAGGCCATTTAATCAGAAAAACAAACACTTATCAGATGCCTGCTTTAGAACACAATAAAAATTAAAATTAAAGCTGAGCATGTTAATATTTATGAAAAATCCTTCAAGGAAAATACAACAGGTATTTTCAAAACAATGCCAATATTTTATAAAAATATTTCAGTGCATGTGAACAGTAAATGTGAGGGTGATCCACAGAAAGCAAGTTCTACGTCTGAAAATATAATTAACCAAAAATGATTCAGTAAGGCTTTCTGATAAAAGCCCTTCATTGACTCCTTCTATTTGAAAACATGATTATCATACATTTGTTTATGCTGTGTTAAAAAAAAGGCAGATTTTCTCCAGTCAGTCCTAAACATCCTGTTTCAGAAAAAGGTGAGCAGTTTTTCCTGTCCATTGATTTCTGAGAAATAGGAGTTAACTGCAGAAGATGCCTGGATGAGCACTCAGCTATAATGAGTTTGAGGTATTTTCAGATTCTTGAGGTTTGATTTGCTTAAAACAGTAAGAGCTTTTGGGTTAAGATTATTATTTAGGGCATGATTATACCACATTTTGACCCAAAGGGGAGTCCAAGTGACAGAATTTGATTGATGATTGTAATTATCCTATTAGCATGTATGATTCTGTAATACAAACTGAGATCAGGCAAAGCTAAACCACCCTTGATTTTCGGGAAAATAAGTCTTTGATAAGATACTCTCACAGACTTAGGGTGCCACATAAATTTTGTGAAGGCTTTATGTACTCTGTTAAAAAATAGATTAGGAGTAGGGGAGAGAGATGCATTGAGATGATAGAGGAGCTTTGGAAGAATATTAATTTTAATGATAGAAGTTTTAGCTAACATAGGGAGTTTCAACTGTTGCCATTTCGACATGTCTAGTGAAATAGATAAAGTTTTTAATAAATTAGAATGTAGAATGGAGGAAGAAGAGTGATCATATGAAACTCTTAAATATTTGAGGAAGTATATAGTACAAAAAGATGAATATGGAAAGAGATGTCTATGTGCTAACGGGTTGATCGGGAAAATAAAGGATTTGTTTTGGTTAATTTGGTAATCTGAAATATAGGCAAAGGTATTCAGAGAATCAACTAGTTTCTTGGTGACAGACAAGGGATGTTCAAAGTAAAGATTCAGGTCATCTGCAAAGGCAGTCAAGCTAGTACTGGTGTTGAGGATTCTAGGGATTGAATGATAGGTTCTCTGTAATATATATAAGAAGAAGGGTTCTAAATATAGGTTAAACAGAAGAGGGGATAGGGGGCAACCTTGTCTAGTACCATTTGAAATTTTTATCGGTTGAGAATATTGTTTGTTTATATAAAGGCGTCTGTAAGAACTCTTATATAAAGTTTTAATAATGTTGACGAATTCAGGGGGAATGTCAAAGTAGGACAATACAGTAAACAGAAAGTTCCAGTTGACCTGATCAAATGCCTTGCATGCATCTAAAATCATTGCATATCTAGGGTTTCTGTCTTTTTTGGTGAGGCTGATCATGGTTTCCAATGTTAATAGAATTTTCATCCATTTTGACATTACTATAACCTGCTCACAAGAGCTTCATCAACTGCTTGGCTCTGATCATTGCCACTTTCAAATTAAATGTATTCCTGTCCACCCTTATCTGGGTGACTGTTTTGCATGCCCATTCAGTGAGACAGTTTCTGGAAAAAATGCTGATGCATTAGTCCCCTTTCTGGATTCCTTATGACCTATGATCAGTGACACAGACAGGGATTGAATCATGACAGCTGTATTATTTTTCAGAGTGATACTACAGAGTTTCAGGACAACATTATTTACATATTGTCTTCATTTCATCTGTTAGAAAAGCAAGGCTACCTTAACAAAAAGGTATTTTCTCACCTACAATAAACATGTTTGCAAGTGCTATGATAATTTAGCATACAATATTTAACATAAAACCAATTCAGAGTTATCTTCTCAATCATATGGAGAGTAATTTCAAATGTTTTCTTTTCTTTTCAAGGAACTAGGCTGGTGGGAAGACATTGTTCAAAAGAATGAAGAAAACAATGTATATGTCCATATCTATCCCAGATTTGCATGACAGGTGCCTTAGACACTGGATGTGGAGCCAATCTTGGTTTAGTGAAGGGACAGGCCATGCGGTCTTCAATTCAGATCAGATAAAGTCTAAAACAGTCTTTTTAAATTGTCTGACTGATGGGGTTCATCAGATAGTTTCAGACAATACTTCAATAATCTGGTACATGAAGAGACAAAGGGAAACACAATCCTATCATCTCTGGAGGATGGCAGTGCATGTCTGCAATTTGGTATTGTTAATCATTATCCTTCTCATGAAGATTCATATACCTGGGAGTTTTCGACTTTTTAAGTTGAAAGATTAACCTAGAATGTTGCTGAATTCTTAGATATTTCTCAATCTGGAAACATGTGGCAGTCCTTCAACTTCATTTCGCCTCTCCAAAAGATGCTAATACTTACTGGATGCCTTTCAGTAGGAGTGCAGTATGGGTCTTGCCGTTCTTCCAGTCTCCCGATTCAGACTGTCCTGATTAAAACATTGAAGGATAACGCTCAAGTGGTAGACCGAGACAACCATGATTTCCCATTTTCACCAATGCCTATGTGACATCCCACCACTGGCAACAGTAATCAAGGAGCCTCAATCCTCACCACTAGCACCAGTGGGGGATGTACACTGGGAGGATGACAAGTTACACACACAGTATTTCCAAATGCAGCTCCCTGCATCAAGTGCAATTTCCTTTAAGAGCACACAGAGACAACAATCAGTCTAAGGCTAGTTTCTCCCTCTTTCTCCAGATCCCCAGTAAGACTCCCCACTGGCACAACTATGAGATCTCAGCTGAGTGGCGAAGCCAAAATCCCCAGCACCCTCCCCATCCAACAAGTGCTTCATATCCCCACTCAAGTAGCTGACACACACACTCTTTGAGGTTTGATTTAAAGAGGTTGGCATAATGGTTAAGGTGTTTACCTCAAAGACACAAGGTACAGGGTTTGATTCTAACATGGGGTAATTGGCTAGGCTTAAAATGGCCTAGTATTACCCTATGAACCTATGAACACACACACACCTGGGAAAGGCTGGCACAGGTTTACTTGCTCTGCCCCCTTTTGCCCAGACTATAAGGCAGTTATCACTGCCACCAGCCAACTCCTTATCATGCTGTCTCACGCAGAGAGTTCTTAAATTAATATCTCAAATATTACTGCTGGGATAGCTTGCAGAATTACATCATTTCTTATCATCTGACTCTATCCCAGGTAAAATCCCCACTGCTGAAAGCTAGCAGTATTTAGCATCCACCTGTGAAAATAGACAAGGGCTTTTCCTCAGATCTTTGCAGATCCTGGAAGCCATAAAACAATAAAACACTTCCAAGACAATACAGAAAACTTCTCAACACAGCCATTGTGTCTGTTGATGCACTAAAACAGAAAGATAACATATTTTATATGGCCTAGCCATGAAGTAATTTAATTTCAGCTATTTTTCTGAAGTTTTGCAAGTTAACCTCTTGTAGTCTAGTTTCCCCTGTTAAATTATATACATTTAAACAGTTACAATGGTGTATGTACATTTCTGTTGTATTCCAGTAGGGTACACTGTGGTTACATCTCAAACAACACTTTGTAAAATACCTCTTCATACGTCTGTACAAACCATCTTATATGACATACAGCTCTAATACATTTTTAACACAAACATCTTATATGAATCATGTTTATATTCACAAATGACATATAATTATTTACAGAATTCCAACTAGCTGTGCTGGCAGTACCCCCTTTGTCACAGCTTGGCTTATTCTTCATTGAGATTAGCTGCTTTTGCCCCCCCCCCATTGTTGGTGTTTTCCACAAGCTGCTCCACTTATTTTATTTCATACAATTAACCTGTATCTAAGGGATGCTCCTTGTCTAAGACCCACTTGAAATAATTATTCTTACTGGTATCTAAATGTCATTCAGAATCTCGCAATAAACATCCTTTTCAGTTTCTATACGTTATTCATTGAAAGTTTCTCTCAATCTAATCTCACTGTCATTTATTTTTGGTATCTGATCTCAAGCTTCTGTGGCCAAAGCATCTTGTGCTGTACTTTTGCTTTCCTCTAAAACCTCCCTTGTTCCAAAGGTTATATTGGACATTGATTTTTTTAATCAAAAAATGTAGCCACTGTTTTACCACCCACATCCTCAGAGCTTGGGTGAGAGGGCTTTTTTTTTTTACTGTGGTTCTTTAGAGACAAACCTGGGCCTACATTTCTAGAGAAAAGCTTTTTAGAAAGTTTCACCTGAACCAGTTTTATCTTTTTCTTCTTCACCCCTGTAGATCAGAGTGGATGTGCTATATCTTTAAGAAGCATATCAAGGACTGAACGTGCACACATAAATACCGGGCACATGCTATTCCCAGTGCCATTTTGAGAGTACAGCCAGAGAGTGAGCATGTATGATTGCAGTAGTTAGTTTGCATATAAGTTACTTAAATTAAAGTCAGTAAACTTCTATCGTGATGTGTTTGTATATAATAAAGCTGCTTGAACAGAACCCACAAAGACTCTTCTATTGTGTCCAAAGTAAGAGAATGATATGGTATCAGAACCGGGGTTCCAGAGAATGATATTCAGAGCCATGACGGGCAGAGATAACAGTGAAGGTAAACTAAGAGAAGCGAGCAGAAAAGAATCAAAGATAATGAGAATTCACAAAAACTGCTTATTTTATAAAAAAGATAAAACGGAGTATTACAAGGCCACAAACTGCATTATTAAACAAGCGGGAGGCTCAAAAGGTTTATTAGCTAAACAAAAATTAAGATTAAGATATCGGATAAAACGATTATCAGAAAAGCAAAGCGAGTATGTTTAAAGCAAAATGAGTATGTTTAAACAAAACAGGTGTGTTTGAAGCAAAAGGGGCATGTTTAGAGTAAAATAAGCACAAGAAAAGTGCAATGGGCATAAAAAGAGATTAAATGAGTAGAACAAATATAATAAGGGCAAAAAGGGCACATTAAGCTTTAATAAAGCAAGGCGACTGCATGTCTTTTGGCAAAGTGCTGTGTTTTGGCATAAGTACAACTTCGTATTGTATTAAGGGCATAACTAAAATTATTCAAAGTATGTCAAAGTTTGTAAAAGTGCTTAGTGTGTGTTTATTACTTTGCATGTATTCTGAAGAGTTATTTGTGTGCAAAGTGCAATTATTTCATGAAGTACAGTCAAAATATAGCCATTTCAAAAGGTTTCTTGTGATGGGTGTGTCTATAAGTCTAAAGTTCCGCTATTACAGAGTGTTTCTTGCACTGTAAGATTGAATTGCGTAGCATGGTACCGCCATTTTGGGGAAATTTCATTGTGCTGTGTATTTTTTATTTGCAAAATGCAATTACTTCAAAATGTTTCTGACTCTGAGCTTCTTCTGCTCAGTTTGTTCACATCGTGCAGTTATTTGAAATGTTTCTTACACTGATAAGAGGAGATTTCTTGCAGTACAGTAATTATCAAGAATAGTACAGTGCCCGAGAGACTTATTTCGCAAAGTTTGGTTATAAAGAGGCTTGTTGTGCTATTGGGCAAAGTCACAAATACCGGCATAACTTTCTGGTATATGTGTATGTGATCATACTTATTTGCAAAGCCCTTCACTGGTATGTTTTAGATGGATTTCGAAAGCCCTTACCACTTGTATTTGATTAGAATATTGCAGAGAACTGGAGAATATTTGAGCAACAGTACAATATTTTATACAAGCAGCTTATTCAGATAAAGATGCATGTACCAGGACATTCATTTTGCTAAACCTAGCTGGGTCAGAGGACACTGAAAGAGAGCATTCATTTGTGTATGCACCAGCAGTATATGACGGAGAAGGTGAAAGTTGTCATATTGTTCTACATGCTGAATCAAGGGGACACCACAAGAGCAATGTGTAACCCCCAGACAAATATTACATTAGGGAGGCATTTGTTTTACATGAGAGATCAGAAACAGGGCAAACTTTTGCAGCTTATATAACTGGCCTGAATGGGTTTGGTGACTTAAAAGATGAGTTAATAAAGGACAGGCTCGTGTGTGGTATTAATAGAACTGCTGTGAGAAAGATTTTGTTTCATGACAGTGGTTTAACATTGAGTAAAGCCACTGAGATTTGTCAACTCCATGAAGTTACAGAGAAACACACAAGTATGCTTGCAAGTGACAAGAGCATGGTTTCAGCAGACTCCAGAGCAAATGTAGATAGCATGCAACATGTGGCAAACAGAAGTAGGCCTAAGCACATGGCAGCCACAACCCCTGCTGGCTCACTAGGGAAACCATGTAGTTTTCCAGCAAGTTCTAAGACCAGTTCAGTTAAAGCAGCATGCTCTGTGCAGTACAGGCATGAATTAGCAAATCCCAAGTCCAGCTTTATTGTTCACTGTCGCAATTGTGGTGCCAGTCATGAGTCTAAAAGAGAGAAATGCTTAGCATTTGGTGAGCAATGTCACAAATGTAAAAAATGGAACCATTTTCAAAAGCTTTGCAAATCAAGTAAACCCCACACAGTTGTAAAGAATGGTCACACAAAAAAGCAAATTGATCAAGTAGAGCTGCAGCAGTCAACTTTTTATATAGATGGTATATCAGTAATTGGTGAAAGAGCTGATGCAGTGAATTTATTAGCAAACAACAAAGTGTTTAGTACAGTCCGGATCAATGGTAAATCCATAGAGCTTAAAGTAGACACTGGTTCAAAGTATAACATTATATCAGTGGACACATTTGCTAAAATAAGAATTAAAGAGCAACTCAGTGTGGCCAGTAGTGTGAAACTTGTTGCTTATGGAGATGAAGAAATTCAGACTGAGGGCTCAGTGATGCTTTCATGTTATTTAGCTAAGAACTGTTATAGCATGTTATTCTATGTAGTCCGAAGACCAGTATAGTCATTACTGGGTCTCAAAGACAGTTTGAGAATGAATCTGTTTCTTTTACCAAAGAAGTTTATCATATAAGTGCACATCCTAGTTCCAATTTTTCTGAAGTCATTTTCTCAGAGTATACTGATATTTTCAATGACAAGTTGGGCAAACTTCCAGTTATGTACTCCATGAAGTTAGACCCAGAGGTCACTCCAGTAGTTTGACCAGCAAGAAAAGTTCCAATAGCTGTGCAAGATAAAGTCAAAGCTCAGGTGAAGAAAATGGTGCAGCAAGGTGTAATCTGCCCAGTTACAAAAGCAACTGAATGGGCGTTGTCTATGGTAGCAGCTCATAAAAAAGTTCAGATGAAATTAGAATATGTATTGACCCAAGAGATTTGAACAAAGCATTAAAGAGACCCTATCATCCAATGCGCGCATTCGAAGAGGTTGCAGCTGTAATACCGAATGCCCGTGTTTTTTCTGTCTTGAATGCAAAAAGTTCACTTTGGCAAGTGATGCTTGATCGCAAGTCCTCATTACTAACCACTTTTGGTACCCTGTTTGGTAGATACAGATTCCTTAGGATGCCATTTGGAATAAATTCTGCAAGTGAAGTCTTCCAGCGTGCAGTGGAGCAAATTTTTTCGGGTTATTCTTGTGCCATAACAGTAGATGATTTATTAGGTTGGATGTAATGGTAAAGCAAAGCATGACAGAAACCTAAAGAGAGTTCTAGACAGAGCACGTGAAGTAAACTTAAAGCTCAATCCTCTGAAGTGCAAATTCAGAAGTTAAGTATATAGGTCATTTATTTACCAGTACTGGCTTGAGACCAGACCCGACCAAGCAAGCAGCTATTCTTGAAATGTCAGCACCAGATAATATTCAAGCTCTACAGCATTTCCTAGGCATGGTCAACTATTTAGGCAAGTTTATACCAAACTTCAGTGAGTTGACAGCACCTTTAAGAGAGCTGATGTGCAAAACTGTTACATGGTTATAGTTAGAACAGCGGTATCCGAGGTGGAGGACTTCAGAAGTAGCTGCAGTGTTTCACCCAATGTGTTTGTAAAAACACCACTCAAAAAATCCTTCTAAAATGTTGTAAAAACAGGTATTTTATTCACGCAAGGTAAAGCAAGCAAATAATGAGCCTAATAATAATCCAAGTAACGTAAAACACTCCAACAAGCGTTTTTCGTTCGGTACGCTGCCCGAACTTCTTCAGACAAACATTGGATACTAACCACATGTTCCATTTAAATATTCAAGACATTGCGTGATTCGTTGGTTAATTAAGTCATTATCCTAAGATAATTACACAAAAACTTAAATCAACCAAGATAAATTGAGTCACTCTACAAAAAAGTAGCCTACTTTTAAACTACTTTGGAACTACTTTTAGAATACTTTTGGAATACTTTTAGAATGCAGGAAACATCCAATGACAGGATGATTTTACTCATACCAACGCTTCAAACTAGATTGGGTGCATAATAACACACTCTATCCCTATTTACAGAAATCATAATGTACTATTACAATTACAGCTTCCACTTAACAGAACGTTTAAGCATTTAAAACATTTAAAACTTTTAAAACAATTCCGATGTTTAAGGCAATTGAAGCTGTCCTCACATCTAATGTTAAAACCATTGAAAAACAGTAAAAAAGGCTGACAACTTTTCGACCCTCCGGAAGACACTAGTTAAATAAACAACGAGTGTGTAAATGTATGACATGGTAGTGTTTACCGTAACAATACATAAGTGTAAACTCATTACTAAAAATCATAATAATCATAATAACTGACCCTTCCACCGCTGTCAACCTGATGTCATTGTAGGTCTAGTAATAAACTAAAAATCCGCTAAGATGTAGTGGCAGCTTGGAAGTCAAGGGGGATTTTACCGTTTACCTCACTCGGGCAGATTCTTTCCCTAATACTCATAAGTTTCAACAACAAGAAAGTTGAAGTCTGTTACGTATGTATGTAAAGATCTAGTTTTATCTAACTAATACTTGAACTAAAAAGTTTTTTAAAAAGTTTTTTTTAAAAAACTCAAATCTCATTTTATCTTAATAAGCTTTTCAGTTTGAGTAAACACATTATTGAACAAGCCTCATTAAGTCCGGGGGAGACATAGCTTCTAGAACACGTCGCAGTTATCAGTCTAATATAACTAAGGACGAAGAATGTCTATTAACACTGTTTAGGAATCTACCAGTGAGAGTTATGAAACCAGACAAGGGTGGGGGTTTGGCAATTGTACACAATGTTGACTACGTTAGAATCATGTACACGCTACTCGCAAGAGACACTTATGAATCAGTAAGCAAAAATCAGCTCAACCAAGCATACCATCAAGTCAAATCATATATTAATGACCTCTTTATTGATGGCCTAATAAATGTTGAGCAAAGTCAGTATCTCACTATGTTAGCTTCAAGAATCCATAAGGTGTTTGGGATTCCGAAGCTACACAAAGACTTACACAACCCCCCTTTTCGCATACTTGTTGATGCACGTCAATCAATAACTTATCCCGCTGCAAAATTAGTAGACCTAATTCTTAAAAAATATGTAGAAAAGGAAACCCAGATACTGAGAGACTCATGGTCTTTCCTCGAAAGTATACAGAAAGAAGGGTTTGACAGCTCCCTCAACTTCTTGACAGTGGACGTGTGTGACCTTTATTCTAGTATCCCGCAGGACTTGGGTATCCAATGGGTTATAGAATTCTTAGGGTCAAAGGGAGCCAACAGTGACCAATGTAACCTTGTTGAACAACTTTTGGACATTATTCTGAAGAACAACTATGTCTCTTTTGAGGACAAGTTGTTTCTACAGAAAATAGGTGTGGCTATGGGGTCCCCAGTGGGCGCAAGCTTTGCTAATTTAGTTATGGCCCACTGGGAGACATCTTTTGTGTTGAACAGTACCTGGAAACAACACATCTACATGTACAAAAGGTACCTGGACGACATTTTTATTTTATTCAAAGGGGATGAGTTACTAGCTGGGGAACTTGTAGAATTTTTTAATTCTACAACAGGGTTTCTCAAGTTTACTATGAATTTTCAAGTAAACAACATCTGTTTTTTGGATATCACCCTTAGTAAACACCAAGGTCAATACATATCCAAAATTTACAGGAAAAAGACATTCTCTAACACATACCTACACTTCTCAAGTTCCCACCCTAGGCACCAGAAGAAATCAGTGGTGAAAGGCCAACTGGTCAGGGTGGCTAGGATGACTACACTTGAGGAGGACTTTGTAAACGAATGTGAGAAACTGTACCAGATGTTTCGACATCGGGGATACCCAGATTCTTTTCTGGAGGGTATTTTTAGGGAAGTGAATTTAAAGAGAGAACAAGGGACTTATAAACCAATTTTGGGGCCACAGAATTTAAATTCACAATCAGTTGAGATATATGTGGACGAGAATGGCATTCAAAACACTGAGGTCCCAAACAACTCGGGGGTCATGACTGTCATGACCACTAGGAGTAACACGAACTTTAAGACCACATTTGTTTTTACTTACTGCCCAGAAGCTTTTGAAATCTCGAAGGTTCTTAGAAAATATTGGTTCTGTATATCTATGGATAACGAACCAACACAAACCTTTGAGTTGGGACCCATTATTACATTTAGGAGGGGTACCAACATGAAACAACTCCTTGAAAGGAAACCAGTGAGTCAGAGGGGTAAGGGGGGTACTAGCAAATGCGGGACTTGTAGACACTGTGCCTACATCAACACTGGTGACTCATTTAAAATAGGCTTGGATACGTTTGTGATCCGGAAGAAGTTCAACTGTAACAGTAGGAGAGTTGTCTATCTAGCACAGTGTAAACAATGTCCCGCATTTTATGTGGGTAAAACGGACAGACGTCTGAAGGACAGGGTGTATGAACATCGCTATGCAATTAGTACAAACAAAGAGGACAATGCCCTGGCAAAGCATTGCAATAGGAATGAAGGTCACTCATTTGACTTCATGGCTATTGATCAGGTACAGGTTGATAATCACAATTTATGTAATGACAACTTATCCAAACTCCAACTGGAAAAGAAGGAACTTAGTTGGCAACTACGTTTGGGGGCACAAAAAACCCCCGGACTTAATGAGGCTTGTTCAATAATGTGTTTACTCAAACTGAAAAGCTTATTAAGATAAAATGAGATTTGAGTTTTTTAAAAAAAACTTTTTAAAAAACTTTTTAGTTCAAGTATTAGTTAGATAAAACTAGATCTTTACATACATACGTAACAGACTTCAACTTTCATGTTGTTGAAACTTATGAGTATTAGGGAAAGAATCTGCCCGAGTGAGGTAAATGGTAAAATCCCCCTTAACTTCCAAGCTGCCACTACATCTTAGCGGATTTTTAGTTTATTACTAGACCTACAATGACATCAGGTTGACAGCGGTGGAAGGGTCAGTTATTATGATTATTATGATTTTTAGTAGTGAGTTTACACTTATGTATTGTTACAGTAAACACTACCATGTCATACATTTACACACTCGTTGTTTATTTAACTAGTGTCTTCCGGAGGGTCGAAAAGTTGTCAGCCTTTTTTACTGTTTTTCAATGGTTTTAACATTAGATGTGAGGACAGCTTCAATTGCCTTAAACATCGGAATTGTTTTAAAAGTTTTAAATGTTTTAAATGCTTAAACATTCTGTTAAGTGGAAGCTGTAATTGTAATAGTACATTATGATTTCTGTAAATAGGGATAGAGTGTGTTATTATGCACCCAATCTAGTTTGAAGCGTTGGTATGAGTAAAATCATCCGGTCATTGGATGTTTCCTGCATTCTAAAAGTATTCCAAAAGTATTCTAAAAGTAGTTCCAAAGTAGTTTAAAAGTAGGCTACTTTTTTGTAGAGTGACTCAATTTATCTTGGTTGATTTAAGTTTTTGTGTAATTATCTTAGGATAATGACTTAATTAACCAACGAATCACGCAATGTCTTGAATATTTAAATAGAACATGTGGTTAGTATCCAATGTTTGTCTGAAGAAGTTCGGGCAGCGTACCGAACGAAAAACGCTTGTTGGAGTGTTTTACGTTACTTGGATTATTATTAGGCTCATTATTTGCTTGCTTTACCTTGCGTGAATAAAATACCTGTTTTTACAACATTTTAGAAGGATTTTTCGAGTGGTGTTTTTACGAACACATTGGGTGAAACACTGCAGCTACTTCTGAAGTCCTCCACCTCGGATACCTCCGTGGAACCCTCCCTTTGTGGTTTTTACTTTTGTTTCGTACACAGTATTGTTGTTTATAGTTAGAACAGCACCAGAAGGCATTTGAAGACTTTAAGCAGCAAATTGCCGCCAAACCTACATTAAGATGCTATGATGTAAATAAACCAGTCACTCTTTCCTGTGATGCTTCAAAATTTGGTCTTGGTGCAGTTATTCTTCAAGAGGACAGACCAGTAGCCAATGCATCTAGAACAATTCCAAACTGAGACAGAGTATACTCAAATTGAGAAAGAACTTTTGGCAATAGTATTTGCATGTTCCAAGTTTCATGATTGTATCTATGGTCGAGCTATTCAGATTGAAACTGATCATCAACCTCTAGTTACTAATCTAAAGAAGCCTATACATTCAGCTCCAGCAAGATTACAAAGAATGATGCTCAAATTTGCAAAAGTACAAACTCCAAAATGGTCTATACGAAAGGCAAACTACTTTATCTGTCTGATACCTTATTCAGATCACACAGAAATATAACAGAACAGCTTGATGCAGAGAATTTTGACTTTGACTTGATGGCAGTGTGTAATTTCTCAGCCACTAGACTTGATGAGCTGAGGGATCACATAAAGACTGACCCAATTTTTCAGAAGCACACTCACTGCATTAATGTTGGATGGCCATCAAAGTAATCTAGTGTACCACCTGAAGTACAAATCTATTTCCCTTACAGAGATGAAATGTTGATGAAAGATGGCATTATTTTCAAAGGTCCTAAAATTGTTGTTCCTGCTTCCTTACAACAAGAATATATCCAGATTTTGCATCATGGTCACCCAGGTTCTGCATCCACTAAGAGAAGAGCAAGAGAATTAGTATTTTGACCTTAACTTGTGAAAGACATTGATAAAGTACTTTCTTCTTGTTCAGTATGCAATAGTACTAAACCGCATTTGTAAAGAGAACTACTTCAGCTAAGTCAAGTTCCTGAACTACCTTGGTCAACAGTAGCCACCAATATCTTTGAGTGGAACAATCAACACTACTTAGTATTGGATCCTTATTATTGGATCCTATGATATTCTAGATTTCAGAGAGAACCAAACGTTGTTCCCATCCCAGAGTGTGTTTCAACCTCTACTTCGATTCCTGAAGATATTCCAAATACTCCCATGGTTGAACATTCTGTAGAGACAGCTCCAGTTGCTAAACGTAATTCCCAGTTTTATGTCACATGATATGGTCGAATTTCCAAGCCCAGTGTGAAATACACAGCAATATAGACATAACTGTATATATGTACCTAGTCTTGTATAATTGCATGACAAAGAACTATTTGTGTTATCTGCTTGCCAAACAGATTCATAAGGTTGCATGATCTATTTATCAAGGAGGGAAGATGTAGATCAAAGTTTATGTGCTGTATCTTTAAAAACATATCAAGGACTGAACGTGCAAATATAAATACTGGGCACATGCTATTCAGTGCTATTTTGAGAGTGCAGCCAGAGAGTGAGCATGTATGATTGCAGTAGTTAGTTTGTATATAAATTAGTTAAGCTAAAGTCAGTAAACTTCAATCGTGATGTATTTGTACACAATAAAGCTGCTTGAACAGAACTCACAAAGACTTTTCTATTGTGTCCAAAGTAGGAGAGTGACCCTCCCCCCCAAAAAAACACTGAATAATCTTCTAATGACTAAAAAAAAAAATCAGTATTCTTTCTACTAGATTTTTAAAATAGTCTCTGCTGCTGACACTCATGAGATCAAAAAGTGGTTTTCTTTTCATGTGTTTATAAAATACTATTACAAATTAAAAGTGTGTTCTAAAGTTGGAGGTGGTTTTACTTCCATAGTTTTTGAGGGGGTGCTGTCACGTGCTCCCTAATCCCACTGTGATTAAGACTAATTGTTTGATATTCTCCTCAAAGGTGATGAATACCAAAACAACAGAAAAGAAAGAACTAGTTTGGTATATTTGTGTGAAGAACCTAACACAGAAGAACAATGATTTTATTTCAGTTTTAACTACACTCAAGTACTCTCCCACTCCCTCTTATGGTTGAATGTCTTTTCTTTTGGTCGTTCATGTAATTCTGGAGGATGAATCTGCTGAATAGTTTCATACTTGAGCCACAACAACTTTATTACAAGCTAAGTACAAACCTGCAGTGTTATAATATAGTACTGCATTTTTTTCTGTTTTATTGTTTCATTGAATATTGTGTTAAAAATAGTACTGCATTTATTTGCTTATTTATTTGTTCACTGAAAATTGTGAGCTCTCTGTGTGTCTGCAGTTAGTTGGTTTATTCTTCTCACTTCATTGATATTTGGTGTAGAAGTCTTAGCCTAGAGGGCTTCTCTGTGCCCTAAAGTCTTAGTCCCTTATCTTTGAAATTATTTCTGCTGAGTAGTTGCATACTTGAGCTGCAACAACTTTACTACAAGCTGAGAAAAGTACAAACTTGCAGTGTTATAAGATAGCACTGCATTTTTTTCTGTTTTATTGTTTCATTGAATATTGTGTTAAAAATAGTACTGCATTTATCTGCTTATTTATTTGTTCACTGAAAATTGTGAGCTCTCTGTGTGTCTGCAGTTAGTTTTCCCCATCCACTCTCCCTGTTCTTGTTTTGGTGTTAATCTTGGTGGCTTTGAAATTGACTGCCCCTCCCATAAATTTGTGTTTGAACACTCCTCCTGGGCCCATCTCATTTACTCACTCAACTGAGTACAGTGAGGTCATATTTTGATTTCAGGCACTCCTACCATTCCCATCTGTTCAGCCCTGTCCCAGCTCTATCCTAGTCTAGTCATTAGCTCATCCTGCCTAATACAGAGAGAACATCTGAGTAGGCATACCCACTTAGGCCCTGAACTTGTCTGATTGAAGACTGCTGAAACAGGGCTCAGTTCTGAGGTTTTTTACTGGTTAATTGGCTAATTTGTTTAAATCAGTTTGCTTGTTTTCCGTTGTTATATATATATATAAAAAAAAACAAATTTGCACTTTACCTGCTTTTACTGTATTTGCGTTTCTTCTTACTTTATTACCTTATTTTGCCTTTTGCCTCTTCTTAAAAGTACTCAATTGTGTTTATTCTGCTGCATTTATTACTGCTTGGTAGTAGACTGATTAAATTGTAATTGTTATTCTAAGTCTTTTGGTTAAAGCACTTGGGTTTCAGACCAGTTGTTTTACACTAAGAAGGTTTGTGGTCTGCACTGTTGTGGCAGGACAAGTAGCATACATCCTTCTTAGTTGGGAATTGCTGATTGAAGGCTCAGTGTCTGTTATTCTAAAAGTGTATTAGTTCTGGTTAACCACTTGGGCTCCAGGCCAGTTATTTTACATTAAGAAGGTTTGTGGTCTGCACTCTTGTGGGAGGAGAGGCTAGTTTCTGCCCTACTGAGCTGGGAATTTCTGTCCAAAGGCTTACTGTGCCTGCTTATTTGAACTGTTTTTCTGATATTGGTGCACCTTGTTTGCTGTAGCATAGACTAGATTCAGGCCTGCTGAATCTGGCTTTGTTTGTATAACTTGTACACTAATCCAGACCATCTTTTTTGGAGAAGGTTCCCCTGCACCCTAGTGGCAGGAGTGTGCGATTAGAACTTGTATGATTGAAGACTGCTGGAACAGGGCTCAGTTTTGAGTTTTTTACTGGTTAATTGGGTAATTTGTTTAAATCAGTTTGTTCATTTTCTATTGTTATAAAAATGCACTTTATTCATCTGCTTTTACTGTAATTGTGTTTCTTCCCACTTTATTACATTATTTTGCTTGTGCTTCTTCTTAAAAGTACTCAATTGTATTATTCTGCTGCAGTTATTACTGCTTGGTAGTAGCCTGATTCATTTGTAACTGTTATTCTAAGCCTTTTGGTTTAAGCACTTGGGCTTTAGACCAGTTGTTTTACATTAAGAAGGTTTGTGGACTACATTGTTGTGGCAGGACAGGTAGCTTACATCCTTCTAAGTTGGGAATTGCTGATTGAAGGCTCAGTGTCTGTTATTCTAAAAGCGCATTAGTTCTGGTTTAAGCACTTGGGCTTCAGGCCAGTTATTTTACATTAAGAAGATTTGTGGTCTGCACTCTTGTGGGAGGAGAGGCTAGATCCTGCCCTTCTGAGCTGGGAATTTCTGGTTAAAAGCTTATTGTGCCTGCTTATTTGAATTGTTTCTTTCTGAAATTTGTTTGCCTTGTTTGCTGTAGCCCAGAAGTTAGTAGTTTATTGGCCATTTTGGGCTAATTTCTATCTCTTTCATTTCCCTGCTATAAAAAACGCATTTGCACGGCTTTCTGCGCTTGCATTCAGCTCAGTGAGTGCCTGCCAGGTGTTCTGCAGAGTTCTACAGCAGCAGAGAGACAAAAGAGAGAATTTGGAGTGATTAAGTATCATTTTTCTGCATTTTCTTGCTGTCTTTAACTAACTCTGTCTAAAACGCCATTTTTTTAGCATTTCTGTGATTTAAAAAGCTGGTTTCTGCTACATATTGTACTTATTTGCTGCCTGCACTTGAACTAAGTCATTTTTGTGTTTAAATAATCTGTTTAACTGTTGTAGGCTACACACTAAATTGTGATAGCCATTTCTGTGCATTTAAAGTGGATTTTTTATTGTATCTGCTTTATTTTCTGAAAACAAACAAACAAAAAAAAAAAAACAAAACACAAAATATACTTGTTTCCCACCTTTCTGAACTAGTATAGTCCAGTTTTCAGGTTATTGCTGAATTCAGGGCTGTGTTACAAGTTTTTGTGTTGCCCATACCTTACTTGGATAAAAGGAAGTTTCTCTGTTCATCTGTGAGAGAGGGGAACTTTGAGCAGCCTATCTGTCCCTGGAGGGGTGGTTTCAGCCCAGAAGTTAGTAGTTTATTGGCCATTTTGAGCTAATTTCTCTCTCTTTAATTTCCCTGCTATAAAAAATGCATTTGCGTGGTTTTGCGTGCCAGGCGGTGCCGGTTAGCTAGGGTTAAACTATTCCCGGCTCCACGAAGTCCACTCTTCAATTTTTCCCTTGGAACTAGACAAACTTTCAACTTAAGCACTCAAACCATTCATTTCATAGCCCAGCACTTGCTCAAAACTCATAGCAAGCACTAATTAACCGTAGCACTAGACCCCCCTATACTGTCCAGAAGGACAAGGCTCTCTATTCATCCCTACCAGCCAATCAGTAAAACAGCTCACTTTACCTATTCAGGCATGTCCAAAGGGCAGTTTCAGGTGTACTCTCCAGTCCAACTGGTGAATCTGGGCATTTTGAGGCAATGTTACAACTGCCTCATTTACACAGGCAACCCTCTCCTCCTACCACCAAACACTAATATATGCGAGAGATGCAATTATACAGCCAAACTGGAGGCAAAGCTCTTACAACCCAAGACTGGAACTGACAGTCAAGAGGAGAAGGAAAATACTTGCAACACACCACCAGTCTCACATAGATTTACTAAACCAACACCGGCAAATAATACACATAAATACACGAAAACATACTCTGAGGCTCTAAATAAAAATCTGCAAAAGCAACAGAGACCTCCAAAGCAGACACCCAAGCAACTTCCACATCCCATCACAAACCATGAAACACATACTTCACATAATCAGTGTGCCATGCAATCACAGCCCTTAAGGCAAAATAACATACCCAACACACTAGTAATAGGCGACTCTATAGTCAGGCACACTGATGTCCCACTAACTAGGCTAGACAAGGAGAAGGTTACAGTTAGCTACCTTTCAGGCGCCAGGATCTGCCACATAACACAAGCACTCAGGTCACTCCAGAACAAGTACAAATATGACTCTGTCATTGTCCATGTTGGTGTGAATGATTTGAGATGTACCTCCCTGGACTACATGAAAAGAGACATGGAAGAGCTCTCTGATCACGTAGTCCAAGCCGGTATGACCCTGACCCTGAGTAGCATCTTGCCCTCACCAAGAATGATGCCACAGTATAAAGAAAAAATGATCAATTTCAACAATTGGCTAAGTTTCTGGTGTCATTCAAAGGGGATCCAGTATCTGCCTGCCTGGGATGAGAAGCTCGACAAGCCATGTTGCTTTGCAAGAGATGGCTTGCACCTGTCACCCTTAGGCTTTTGAATACTGGCCAAGGCTTTTGCCGCCCCCATAGTGCCTTTTTAGGCAAGGCTCAAAAGACAAACCCACCACCATAAATAGCACAAGTAACCAAAAACCAAGGGTAATGCTACTCAATGCCAGAAGTCTAAACCTCAAAATGCATGCACTGGAGGCATTCCTCATTATGGAGAACATCGATATCTGTGCAGTAACAGAAACCTGGTTTAAGGCTGCAGAGAGCACCCCATCACTACCAGGCTATAACTCATACCATACTTTTTGGCCACAGAATCTGGACTGAAACACAAAAGATGGGGGTGTATCCATATTCATCAAGGATACTCACACCTCCAGGTTAGTGGCACAGCCCAATACCTCAGAGATCATCCATGTGCAAGTAACAATGGGCAAAACTGCAATTCAAATTTTAGCTTGCTACAGATCACCCATCATGACCCAGGACCCACATTCCGCATTTCTGGAGACACTGGAAAATATGAAGGTCCTACCAAACACCCTAATATTGGGTGATTTCAATTACCCAAACATTAACTGAGAGAACTATTCAAGTACTAACTCCCTTGCCCAACGCTTCCTAGAATTTATAAACTCAAATGCCTTGGATTAACTGGTCAACACCCCCACTAGAGGTGACAACATATTGGACCTGGTCATCACCAACATGGGCGACCGGTGTTCTACACCGGAGGTCAACCCCTCACTGGTTAGATCAGACCATAGACTAATCACTCTGGATATCCACATTCCACCCCCACCCCCAATCAAGGAAATCACCATGAAAAACTTTTCAAAAGCAAACTTCACGTTACTTAAGACCGAGGTGGAAAGATTCACAGTCCCCATGCTAAAGGACAACGCTGTCCAAGCTGCTGAATCCCTTACAGAGGCACTCTATGAGCACCAGCAAGAATGCATGGATCATGCTATTCCAAGCAAAACCAAGACTCACTCCTCCAAGAAAAGGAAACCAGTCTGGTGGACCCCTGCCATAAACAAGCTATACAATAAAAGGAGGAAACTAGTACAGAAAAGAGTAAAATCCCAAGAAGGTAAAACATCCCTGGTCAGTATCAGCAAGAAACTACGATCCCTCATAAAATCATCCAAGGCTAGCTTTGAAAGAAAAATTGTCAAGGACTCCAAAGATAACCACAAAGTGTTCTTTAGCTATGTCAAGAACCTAAGTGGAAATTCTCAGATCTGCTCTGAATTAGAGCAGAATGGCACAAAATACACTGAACTGACTGATATTGCCAACATTCTGGCAGACAGGTTTAGTGCAAACCTCACCCCCCTCTCACCCCCTAAAGGGCTCATAACCATACCAGAAGAATGTAGAGGCCCAGCAATCACTGACACACAGATTAAAACAGCCCTATCCAAAGCCAAAAACAGAGCTTCAATGGGAATGGACGGTGTCCCAGGCTGTGTCTTACATGAACTCCAAAATGAACTAACCCCTCACCTAAACACACTGTTCAAACTCAGCCTCTCTGCAGGCTACATACCCATAGAGTGGCGCACAGCAACAGTTATCCCGCTCCACAAAGGTGGAGCCACAACGGACTCTGGGAACTGTCGCCTTATAAGCCTGACTAGCCTGGTCTGCAAGGCTATGGAGTGCATCATCATGGAACTCATTAACAGAGACATTGGGAACCTCCAAACATTGGACCCTACCCAGTTTGGCTTTGTTAAGGGCAGATCATGCCTCCTAAACCTGGTGGACTTCTTTGAGACAGTTACCAAGGCTTTAGACGAGGGAAAGGAGGTCCACACAGCCTATCTAGACCTCGCAAAGGCTTTCGACACCATTCCCCATTCTGGTATTATAGACAAGCTCACCAGCCTGAACATATACCCCTACATCACAAGATGGTTTGCCAATTGGCTCATGGATAGAACCCATACAGTGAGAGTTGCAGGCTCTAGGTCCGACTCTAAACTGGTTACATATGGCATCCCCCAGGGCTCTGTCCTGGGACCCTTCCTGTTCGGTATATACTTCTCAGACGTACAGGCAAGCACAGGAGGACTATGGCTGACCAAGTTCACAGACAACTGCAAACTGGGGGCCATAATTGACTCTCTGGCTAATACAGATATCCTCCAGAAGGGTCTCACTGAGATGGATACCTGGTGTCAAAATCATGGCCTCAAGCTAAATTCCAAAAAGTGCATAGCCATCCCCTTTGGAAAAAACAAAGTAACCATGAACTACCACATATGTGGTAGTCCCCTAAATACAGAAAATGAAATAAGGGATCTAGGGACCCAAGTAGATAGTAATCTCTCCTTTGATAATCATATTGCCAAGGTGGTTAGAAAATCCTTCTATGTGGCCCACCTAATCACAAAAGGGTTTACATCTAGAACAAAAGAGGTTATTGTGCCCCTGTACTCATCACTCATCAGACCCATCATAGAGTACAACACCCCATTTGGGATGTACCTTACAAGACACCTGCAACAGCTGGAAAGACCACAGAAGTACTTCACCAAGAGGATTACTTGCCTCAAACAGATACCCTATGCAGCCCGACTGAAGAAACTCCAGCTGTACTTGGTTGCATATCGTCTACTCAGTGGTGATCTCTGCCTGACATACAAGGCCATGTCCAACCCAGAATTGATGGGCATGCTCCACCTAAAAAAAAACAAATCCCGAGAGCCATACGCTCTAGGGGTCTAAATCTCACCATAACGATAAATAGGACTTGCTGAAGGGATAGATTCCTGACCCAGAGACTCCCCATGCTTTGGAACAGGATTCCAATCTACATTAGGCAGAGCCCCTCACTAACACTCTTCAAGAGAAACTTTGACGAGTGGATGAGAAACAGAAAATTTACCCCGGGGATCAACGCAGCGGCTCTGCTGGACAGAGGCACAGGGAACTAATGACTCTACTGGACAGAGGCACAGGGAACTAATCTAAGGGGGTGGCGAAAGCCAACACATTCCGGCTAGGCTTACATATGCCCTTGGGCAGATAGCCTAGTACTTAACTATGAACCTATAAAAGCATATAACATGAATGCTAAAGTGACTTGCTGCTTGACTTCTGCTTAATGGGGAGGGATAGAAGTACAGGAAGCAGTTTTTTTTCAGAGGGAATCACTGGAGTCGTAGTTGTTGACACTCTGGAAACTTTTACTCCTTGACATATAGCATGGAAATTAAATGAGTTCGCAAGATCCTGTTTAGCAGGCAGTCATTAGCACATGCTATAGTATAACAGTGGAACAAGGTCAGAATGTGCATGCTCCAAATTGTGGGTAGTGTTTTAGGCTTATTTCTTTCAGTTTAGGAATTCTTATTCATCATTCCCTTATACTAGGTGATGCTGTCACCTTAAGGACAAGGATTGCACTCGGTCTCTTAGCGCAAAGGTATGATCAGATGATCAGAAATACACTTCATCCCCAGCATGCCTGTATCCTAGCTTAATTAATTATTTTTTATATCTCTTTATCAGATAATGTCCACTTTAAGGTATGATTCAAAAGATACAAAAATAGGACAGTGCAGACCTTACATGGTATCTTTAGCAAGCTGTACTGTTGTTATGATATTTTAACATATACCATAAGGTCAGTGATGAATTTACCTATTTCATAATAATTCATTATGTTTGGAATATATGGGAACTTAGTTAAGGAATTATGAGATTTGTGAAGGATTTTTATCAACTTATTTATCTATGAACATGTATCTGCTGTATGTTATAATACCTGATTGCAGTTATATCTTCACACAGAAGATGAAGTAAGATACAGGAAGCTATATCATTATTTTATTATTACAAGAGCAAGTACAAAAGACAAAGATGTCCACATAAGGGAATGCAGGAGATGCATTTTCTAAATTCTAGAATGAAAGACCTCTTGTCAAAACAGATATGAATAGAGAAGACAGCAATTCCTGTACTGTTCTGCTTTGTAGTACTCAAGAGAAAATGTAGACTCATTTATTAGGTGGGAAGGGCATAATGGTTAAGGCCTTCCTCTCATGCACAAGGTATAAGATTCGATCCTGGCCTCCGGCCAGTGTTGTATGGAGTTAGCATGCTCTCCCTATGTCTCTTTGGGGTTCTTCCCACCTCCAAAAAAACATGCTGAGTTTTTCCATCTCAAATTCACCAGTGAATGGAGCTGTGGGTAACAGCACAAGACTCTACATGGTACCCTACAGGGGGAAGAGTTGTATAGTATAGGCCAACTGTGTTGGGTATCTAATGTGGTGCACAGTATCCTCAAAATGGGAGAACACTGATCACAGACTGTACACCATAGCAGGGCTAACCACTCAATGGTGTAAAGTATGGCTATAGGTGATTTGGTCATGTTGACTCATGTCGTCAAATTGGAATGGGTATTTGTCAATGATAAGTGGGTTGAGGACCCAGCCTACTCTGACCTATGCCAGAGATCCATGCTAATGGTAGGAGGGGGTGTATATATCCCTGTTGCCCAATGTGTGTCCACCATAAAGTCCAGCAGCCAGGTCAATAAGCTACTGGCTGGCAGGTGTCCAGTTGTTCAGCTTGGGTTACCTAGGATAGTTCTGCTGAGCGAAAACTGGGCATAAAACCAATCAACCTGACAAACATGAACTAAGAATTGCTGCAATCAATGCAGGTTCACTGGATCACTAACAAGAAGCAGCATGGAAGTGGATGACATGATGGTATGGAGGAGACTGGATATCCTATGTATCCAAGAGACAAGATGGAAGTGCAATGCAGCAAAGACGCTCGGCTTGGGATACAGAGTCTGCTACTCAGGAGGAGGGCAGGCTAGAAATGGTGTGGGAATTATGGTGAGAAAGAGGCTTTAGAAGGCAGTGAGGGATATCATCAGAATTAGTGACAGACTCATGGCAGTCTAACTCCATTGTAAAAGTAGGGCAGTATTCATAATCTCAGTCTATGAGCCACAGCAGGGTTCTGATAGTGAGGAAAAGACTGCATTCATAAAGCATTTGCAGGACCTACTAGATAAAGCAGGACAACATGAATTGGTGTTGATAATGGGTGATTTGAATGCACATATCAGGACAGACAGAACAGAATATGAAGACTGCCTGGGTCCACATGGGTGGTGCAACAGGAATAAAGAAGGAGAGGCCATTCTATACTTCTGCCTGGCAAATGGCTTGATAGTTCAGAAAGAGAGACAGTCACAAGATCACATACAAGAGTGGCCACCATGCAACTCAGGTAGACTTCCTGCTAGCAAGGAAAGGGTACTGGTATAGAATCAGTGATTGCAAAGTCATCCCCAGTGAAACAGTAAGCCCACAGCATAAACCGCTGGTTGCCAATATCAGTGGCAATCAATGGTTAGAGAAGGCTCTAAGGTCAACAGAGACAAGGCTGAAGACCTGGAAGTTGACTGGAGAGAAAGCACAACAGTTCAAGGAATTACTCAGGGTTCCAACACCCCAAGAAGTGGAGGATATAGGTGGAGCTAAAGAAGAATGGCAGCACCTCAAAACAGCATGTGAGGACTACAGAACAGATATGTGGCTGAGCCAGATATGGAAATAAGGCACATAAGGAAAGCTGGTCCAAGAAGTCATCAAAAGAAAGAAGGAGTGCAGAAAAAAGTGGGAGATAGAAAAGATGGACCAGGCTAGGAAGGAATACTGGTTGGCTAATAAAGAAGCTAAGAATGGAGTTGCAATATCAAAGAACATGGCATCAGAGGCACACTAACACCTTCTGGAAAGTGACTCAGAAGGTGGTACAAAAAAACTATATCAGGTTGCAAGACAGAGACAGAAAAATAAAGGAGATAGTCAGACACCCTTCATTAGGATTGCCAGCAACAACTTGTTAACCAGTCCACAGGACATCAAAGGCAAATGGAAGGAGTACTTCCAGCAGCTTCTGAATGAAACAAACCTCACAGAAGCTGTACTGCCCCATTCACAGCCTACAATGAGGGAAGAAGAGGAGCCCAGTCTAGAAGAAGTAAGGATAGCACTAAGGAAAATGAAGTCAGGAGAAAGTTGCAGACTCAGTTAAGATCACAGCAGATATGATAAAGATGCTGGGTGAGATAGGGGAGAAATGGCTCCTGAGGGTACTCATAACAGTGTGGAGAGAAAGGCATATCCCAGATGACTGGAGAATAAGCATAATCCTGCCAGTGTTCAAGAACAAAGAGGATATGCACAACTGTGGGAAATATAGAGGTATCAGACCCCTGTCACAGTGCATGAAAGCTCTGGATAAGGTGATTGAAAAACGGATACACAGAGGACTAGAAAATAATTTTGGAGATGAGCAGTTTGGATTCAGATCAGAATGCAGCACAACTGACCCCATGTTTGCAGTGCGACAGATAGTTGAGAAGAAGCCAGAGATGAGGAAGAGTCCAACTCATTCCTAGACTTGAAGAAAGCATATGACAAGGTAGCAAGAAAGCTGAATTGGTCAGTACTGTGGTGGTTTGAAGTCCCAGAAACATTGGTAGAATTAGTGCAGTAGTCAACAAGGACCCAACGACTTAAATACGAATGGTGTTCAGTCTCACAGATAGGTTCCCAGTAGGAGTGGGTGTGCACCAGGGTTCAGCTCTGGATCCACTGCTGTTCATACTGGTGATGGACTACATTAGCAAACAGGTTGGAGGGAACAGATCAGCAAGATTGCTGTATGCAGATGATGTGGTATTACAGGCAGACTCTGAGCAAGAACTTCAGCAAAGGATAGGGGAATGGAATGCAAAACTGAAGAAACATGGGATGAAACTAAGTACAGATAAGAAAGTGGTAATTGCAGCAAACTGGGGAAATCAGAAGAAACGGAGAATTGAGATAGAAGGGAAGATAGTGGAACAGGTTAACAGCTTCATGTATATTGGAGGGCTGGTTGAGGAGAAGGGAAGTCTGAATGAAGAGGTGAAAGCTAGAAAGAGAATGGCTGCAGCAAATTGGAATAGAATAGCA
This sequence comes from Protopterus annectens, assembly GCF_019279795.1. Classification (NCBI taxonomy): domain Eukaryota; kingdom Metazoa; phylum Chordata; order Ceratodontiformes; family Protopteridae; genus Protopterus; species Protopterus annectens. Next base: position 514,469,533 of record NC_056747.1, on the reverse strand, counting down.
GGTGTGGTATATGACAGAAGAATGCCGAAGAAGCTGAAGACTAAAGTGTACAAAACCATGGTGCAACCAGTACTACTGTATGGTACAGAAATCTGGGCAGTAAAGGCAGAGCAGATGAGAAAGCTAGAGGTGATGGACATGAAGTGCCTAAGAAAGGTGGTAGCATGTACACTGTGGGACAAACAAGGAAATCAGGGCATAAGAGCAGAAACCAAAGTAGCTCCAATTGCAAAAAAATAAATGAGAACAGATTATGGTCGTTCAGGCACATGTGCAAAAGACAATCTGGTAAAGAAGATTTGGGACAGACAGGAAGAAGGCAAGAGGAAACAAGGGTGTCCAGCAAAGAGGTGAATGGATTGTGTGAGAAAGGATATGCAACAGTCAGGCATAAGTGTTAAGGCAGGAGTATGGCATTGAATTAAGAGAGATGGCAACAGTTAACACTACACCCCCCGACCCCATGTAGAAAAATGGGAAGAAGGGGGTTGATGATGATGATGGTGATGACGATTAGGTGCGAAGGGCATTCTTAAGCAGAGTTAGGGGAATTGTTAAAGTAGAAGGCAGACTTGTTCATTTTATCTGCAAGAGGTACACATGCATGGTTTCTGACTTGGACTGGAAGGTGCCAGTTAAGGGATGAATACAGATAGCTGTATGTAAGTCAATGGGTTTTAGAATAAATAGGAACAGGTAATTCTGTGTGATATTCATTTTGCTAGTAGTAATATTGATTTACTGTTACACTGACCTGTTTTGTTAGTAGAAATATAAATGCAGAACAGAATAATACAAGTAATGTATATGTGAGAAAAGAAAAAAAAAGAACAGACTTGAAGAGTAAGGTCTCAGTTTTGAAACCTAGTTCCACCCTATTATTTGCAGATTTAGAAGTTTTACTGATGTGGATTCCAAAGGTCATAGAGGACTCAAGAATCTTGGTTTGACGGCAGAAGGATGTGACTGTTTAGAATGACATCTTCAGTGCATTTTTTAACCTGATGGGGCATAACAATGTATTTAAGAGCAGCGCTAAACGGCATCATTGAAATTTTCCTCATGTTTGGCAACTGCTTGTTGTAAGTGAGACATTTTTGGGTATTGTCCAGGTCAATTGTCAGGATAGTAACAACAGCATATCAGCTAATGTTGCAGGATAGTAAAGACAGCATATCAGCTAATACATGATAATGGATGATCACATACTCGATACACGGAGTGGCTTTGCTTTCTGAGATGAGTGACAGGAAGCTGCAGGGGGAGATAGAGTAATAGAGACAGACAGACAGAGAGAGAAAGAGATGGAGAGATTGTGGGAGAAGTGTTGCATTTGTTTTAAAGGGTTCTATAATTGCAGATGTTCATTAAAACAGAGCAGTGTTATGAATACCCAGGTTTGCCTGTACTTGGTACTTCACAAGACTGAAGGCAGATTCATCTGAATCATTGATAGTTCATTTTCTGAAAAATATTTGAGCAGGGTTATTTGACCAAAATGTTTCTTAAGTGTGGGGTGCATGCCCAGTCATTTAGAATAGAGAGATGAAGACCTGACTATGACTCAGGTAACCCAAGCTTAATTAGTGTCTCAGGAAAGGGAGAAATTAAAAAAAAAGGAAGATGCAGTTTAAAAATATATATGCTCTGTTTCTCTCCCATACAAGGCAATAGTTGGGAGGAACCAAAGACCAGAACAACAGCTGGCTCATCTAGTGTCCAGTGCCTTTCCCCAATCTGGCGCCCCTCAACTATAAGTCAAGGAGCAACAAAAAAAAAAAAATACTACAACAAATACCACACAACTGTGGTGCCAAAAGAAGAACTGAAATTCAGGAATTAATTAATTTATTTATTTCAGTTTGATGACTGGGGAAGTTCACTGGGCCTAAAAAGAGCACATTTTCATTGGAGAAAAGCTCCAGTAACCATAACAAACATATTAGCATATACATATACAAAGCAAAGAAATCATACAGCTTTATACAGCATTTTACAGTAAAAAAAAATTCTACATTCTACAATAATATAATCTAGCAACTGTATAGTCTAAGAGTCATTAACAGTGAGTTACAACTGAAATTTGACATTCCACAATAATAGTAGTAAAAATCTAGCAACAGAGCAGTCTAAGGGTCATCTACAGTGAATTACAATTGAGGACGAGAAATTGTTGGAAATAAACTATTAACAAGATTTGGAGGTTAAGGAGGAGTAGGAGGGCAAATGATGTGAGTGCAGAGATGATGCACAGAGATAGAAGGTGGGTTTTGATATAGGAGGGTCCTAAATGAGGAAGAAACAAGGGCATTCCCACTTTGAAGATAGGTAGGAATGGAGGAGGGATTTAAAGTTAGAGTGGTTATGAGTATTTCTAAGAGGGAGGAAGAGTATTCCACAGTTTAGCCAAGGAGCAGGATAGCAGAGTGTGCCCAGGTGGGCGTAAAGGTTTGTAGATTTTGAGCAGGTTCTGATTTTCTGACCTAAGTGAGCGATTAGGAATATAGGGGATTAAGGAGATGCAGAGAGAGGGACAGGAGGATGGGTTAAATATGAGGTTCAAATAGTTGGGAAGCTCGAGCCATTCCAGTGAGTGGAGGGAGATGCAGTGATGGGATGAGGTATTTCTGGTGGAGGAGTTGAGATAACGGTTATGCCTATATAGGAGTCCTAATTTTTGTTGTTGTTTTATATTAGTTTGGATGTGAATATCAAATTTTAGATGTTTGTGAGGAATGACACAGAGCAGTTTGGTGTGAGGTACAATTTAAATGGGCGTGTTATTCTGGCTTAAGATCTTGAAGAAGTTTTTATCAATGGGGGAGTGTTTAGATGTGGAAAAAATCATTAATTTGGTTTTATTGGCATTAAGGGCTAGGTGAGTGTTTTGCATCCAAGTTTCAGTATTTGAAAAAGCTGTCTGGGTTATCTGCAGAAGGTCAGAAGGGGTGTCAGCTGAGCAGATGATTGCTGAATCATCTGCATACTGGATTAGTGTAGAATTGGAGATGGAGTGGTGAAAGTTGTTGATGAATATATTGAAAAGTAAGGGGCAAATGACAGAACCTTGGGGTACCGTAGTAGGGGTGTATAGAAAGGAAGAGGTGGAATGTTTCCATTTAACAGCTTGTTGTCTTTTGGAGAGGTAGCTGATGAACCAAGCTATGGTGGATGGGGAGAGACTGAGGGAGGAGAGCTGTGATAGGAGTATAGGGTGGGAGAGCACATCAAAGGCTTTGGAAAGTTCTAGGAACAGGGTTAATACAATTCTGCCAGAGTCACGAGCATGGTTAATGGACTTGAGGAAGGCGAAGAGTGCAGTGATAATACAATGGCAAGGACTGAATCCATGTTGTGTGGGGGTTAGGAGGTTGTTTTCTGTTAGATAAGGCATCAGTTGTGAGTGAATACATTTTTCCAGGGCTTTTGAGAGTGGGGAAAGTATGGCAATAGGATAGAAATTAGTGGTGACAGTGTTTTACCGTCTTTATGGAGTGGGATGAATTCTTGTCTCCAAAGTGAGGGAACAGAAGATTCTTGGAAGGACCTATTTATTATGATGGAGATCGCGAAGGCTATACTGTTAGCAGATAGTTTGAGGAAGGATGCAGGTAAATTATCTGATGCATTGGAGCATGGTTTTAGTCTGAGGAGGAGTTTTTTTTTTATTATGTGTGTAGGCACAGGATTGAGGCTGAAGGAAGGGGTATGTGTTTTGAGATCAGAGGGGTAGGTATGGAAGATATTGGAGGGGGCTAGGGAAGTTGGCAGTATGGCTATACATTCCACAAAGAAGGTGTTAAATAGAGAGGCAGTTTCTTGGTCAGAGCAGTTAGGGTTTGGGCATGGATTGTCTTTACTGCCAGGGTGAAGGAGGGAGGAGATAGTATTCCAGAATTTTCTAGGGTTTCTAGTATGTTCAGACTGAAGCTTAGAGTAATATGTTTTGCAGTCTCTGGTTATTAGTTCTTTTATGGAGTTGCGGAGTTGTTTACATTCTTGTAGGGTATTAGGTTGCTTATTTCTTTGGTATTGTTTCCACCTTTTGTCTCTTAGGAGCATGATCTGTTTAGTTTCCTTAGATAGCCAGGGAGAAGTTATAGTTTTAACTCTTTTGGTCCTGAGAGGAGCAAGGTTATTAAGTAGGTATAGAAAAGTTTCATTAAAGTAGTTTATGGCATTGTCAAGGGGCAGAGTACTTAAAGGTGTCCAGTCAGTTAGTTTTAGGCAGTCTGAAAATGTTTGTGGGTTGAAGTTGGACAGGTTTCGGGTTTGAATGTAGTGGTGATGTTTATGAAGGGGGGAGGGGTACCGGTCAATAAAGGCTGGTAAATGGTCACTGAGGGGGGTGAGGAAGGATTCCTGAATTTGAGATTAGATTTGGATGAGACACTAAGATCCAGTCAATGATGGAGCCAGAGGTTCCATCTTTGTTTGGCCTGGTGGAGGAGTTTATTAGCTGGGTGAAGTTAAAGAAGTTGATTGTTTGTGTAGGGGATTCAGAGTTAATCATGGCCCAGTTAATGTTTATGTTGCCTAGGATGAAGGTTTCATTTTTAATGTTAGAGGAGAACCAGGAGGGAATGTCTTCTTATATTGGGATGTTATGACCTGGAGGAATGTAAAGAGAAGCTATGCATATGGACTTGTGTTTGTTAAATTTTAAGAGAGCTATGTTTAATTCAGAGTTGGCAAATTTTGGAGTGGGAGTATTGTATTGGGTAACTGAGTAGGTGGAAGAGTAGGTTATGGCTACACCATCTCCTTTTTTGTTGGGCCTATCGTTACAAATCATATGGTAGCCAGGAGGCAGGATTTCATTATCGCTTATGTATATTTTCAGCCAAGTTTTTGAGATGGCATCTATGTCTGTCTGGTTGTGGGTAAGCCAGGCATGTAGGTTAGGGATTTTATTATGGAGACTTTGGGAATTAATTGTGGTAATGAGAATGCTGTTAGGGGTGCGAAGGGATGATGGAGGGGGGGAGGAGATGGAAGGGGAATTGGTGGTTCCGGGATTGGGGTGAATGTCACCAAAAAGAGAGAGAGAGATATGACCTAGTATGAGGGTGATAAAGTCTAATGTGGAGTGGGAGTTTGGGAGGAGATAGGTAGAGTGTTATGGAGTGGATGGTATGGTAAGTTAGAAGCGGGTATGATAGGTAGTACTTTGTGTTTATATAAGAGGGTTATGTTTAATGGGTACAGTTCATGGGTAACAGAGGAGAAGGAGGATGATGTAGTATATTGGTAGTTAGAGGTGTAGTGTAGTGGAAGTGTGTAAGAGGCCTAAGGGAGTTGTGTAAGGTAAGTAAGGGTGCTAAGGAGTGCAATGGGCAGTATTAAGCTAAGGAAATATGTGTTGGTGATAAACATTGTATTGATGGAGGTAATCACTCTAAGCTAGGTTTGAGAGTGTGCGGAAAGGTGGTGTATGATTGGATAAAAGATGGAGTGGGAGGGGTTAGTGATAATTAAACGTGAAAGTAGGGGTGGGTGGGAATTGGAGGCAGGGTAGGGGATTGAAGTGAACCCGAAGGGCAAACATTGCAGGCAGAGCCAATTTATGCTAAACTGCTGCAAAAACAATCAGTGGAGCCCTATAGGGTAAGTAACCAATAGAATAATTAAAAGAGCTTAACAGAAGTTATAATTAGAGGGATTTCAGATGCGATGTTTTGACCGAGTGGGAACAGGAGGATAGGTAAGTAAAGTATGAGTGAGTCCTACAGTCAAAAGGAACAGGCAGAAATTAAGAAAAATACAAAAGTCAAAAGAAACAGGCAGAAATTGTTAGAATTTAGACTAGGGAGATACTCTACTAGATAGACTTTTAACAAGGAAGGAGTGTAACTAGCAGTATGGGGAGGGGAGAGTTAAAATAAGTTTATATGCAGCTTAAATTAAACACTATGGTAGGGGAAGAGAGAAAAAAAGGTAAGAATAACTTGGAAGTCATGGGGTGGGGGTGAGATACAGTGCAGCTGTCAGTACCAATGTGGAGCTCAACCAAAAGGCACTAGAAAATACCCATTTGCTTAACAAAGCAATAGCTAATGCTACTGAAAGGCTTACAAGACAAAATTCAGTGGAGTGTAGTTTAAACTAGCCATTGTAAGCACCTGGATAGAAGCAAACAGGCTGTGGAGGTGATCAACTAGTAATCTGAAAGTTTTCTGAAGTTTATAATTTTTGGAGTGTCCGCACTCTCACGTATGGGAAGGGGAACAAATGTACAGACACTAAAGGAAAATAGATAAGGAAGAAATTGTAGTAAAGGAGTTAGACAACCTCAGTGAAACAAACCTAATATCAATGTCATTCAGGTTGTACAGCAAACACTAGGTAGCAGAATTACTTAGCAATAACGTTCTAATAATAGTTCAAACAGACACAGTTATAAACTCCAAAAACGAATAAAGAGCATGGCAAACAACGTAAAAGACAATTCCTTTTATTAAATGAAGCGCTTTTCATCCGATCCAGTACACAAACTTCTGCAGATCCAATAACAAAAGTGCTTGTTACTTTTTAAATAGGCAAAGAAATACATCAGCCGATGCTTCAAAAATTAAAGCACCAAACCTTATTTAAAATACTTCATATTAGGAAACTTTTTATATAATAAAATAGTTCTATTATTAAATTTAACAAATGTTATTTCCATTAAAACCAAACACAATTCCAAACCTGGAAAAAGACTAATATTAGGCTAGTTAAAAATATATACTATATATACTATTGACAGCTTATACAACTCAAAACATTCTAAACAGCAGCAGCAGATGTCAGGCTGTTTTACGCTCAGCACCATCAAGTAGCAAATCACCTTATCTACCTCCAATTCCTAAAATCACAAGATACTAGTATAACATATTAGATTGTGCAGATTATTAAACAGTCTATCTACAAAGACTTCTCAACTTTAATATGGGAATATTGGAGCACATATCATTCAGACCCGGAAAATTATATGCATATAACCGGATCTGCCATAATAATTCTAACCTCTCCAATTCTACTTCTATTGGTCCTCCTCTCATATTCCAAGATCCAAAATTTAAATGCATGGCTAGGATATTCTAGAATGTGCTTAGCTAATGCATTTTCTTGTTTAAGTTTACCTATGCTATAAACATGCTCATATATTCTTTCTTTTAATTTACAAGTTGTCTTGCCCACATAAAAACAAGGGCAATACTGACATTTAGCTAGGTAAACCACCATTTTGGAAATAGAATTATATTTTCCTTTACATGTCAGATCTAAGTTATTTATGGTTACACAATTGCTCACTAAAATATACTTACAGTATGAACAAGATCCACAATTATACATTCCTTTTCGATTGTTATTATTATTATTATTATGTATACTTTCAAATACATTTTTTAAGTTTTTATCTCTCCTTACTATAAATTTTGGTATTTCCCCTACTTTGTCCAATACTTCCTTATTTTCCTTAAATATATTCCAGTTTTTACATGCAATATTTTTTTATGAAATAAAAGTCAATATTAAAAGTAAGGATAAAGCTGTGCCCTAACCATGAGGTATCTTTAACTAAGGTGGTATCCAAAGGAACAGCCATTACTTCCAAAGTCTGATTCTCATGTGTATTTGTTAATACCACATGGGTTACTTCCTCTATTACACTATTTACAATAGGTTTATAAATACCTCTAAGTCTTTTTCCTTTTTCCTCATCCATGATGTTATTAAGGAATGTATTTGGATATGCTCTCCTTAGAAACATCTGTTTTAAATTCCTACATTCATCATAAAAGTCATCTTCCTTTGAAATCATTCATGCCGCCCTCACTAATTGTCCTTTCACTACAGACTTTTTTTGAAAAGTGGGGTGTGCACTTGAAAAGTGTAGTAATGTATTGGAATAGCATGGCTTCCTATAAATTCTTGTTTCATACCTCTTGTGAGTATTATCCTTAATCAGTAATAATAGTTTTGTTATACCTTAGCTAAAATCAGTAGACAGATTGCAGATAAACGCAAAAGACTAATAATTCCAGTTTGTACAAAAACAGTGAAAATATATAAATTGACTGCATAATAAAAATAGAAACACTAACTGTAAAACCACATGCAGCCAAGTAACTCGTTCATACATATATAGCCCTGGTCTTAACAGGCACAGAAAAGAAAAGCAATATAAAAACGGAATGCACAGGTTCAGTTTAAAAACCCACGTGCAGCCCCTAATACAATGTTAGACCTCAAAGGATGAACTAAATGCCAACAGAGAATGCCAGCAGACCATTAACAATATCTATGACAAGGATAATATTCACTTAAGTAAAGCAGCAATAGTTGATGAAACAATAGCATGCAGTACGCAGTAAAACAGTTCCAGTCACAAAATGCCAGCAGAAAATTAACAATATCCATGGATAGTAACTGCGGTGGTGGTGCTGCGGTAGCATTGTCGCCTCACAGTTAGACGTTGCCCGTTCAATTCTCAGTTAGAGCGTCTTCTGTGTGGCGACATGCGTGAATGGGCATTCCTTCATTGAAGGTTGTGAGTTAGGACCGGCAAGCCAGCATGTCAAAATCTACTGCCAATCATTAGCGGACCGTAGTTCCGCTGTGGCGACCCCTGACCGGGAAAAGCTGAAAGAAACAAACAAATCTATGACAAGGATAGTATACACTTAAGTAAATCAGTAGTAGTAGCATGTGAAACAATTACATGCAGTGCACAGAAAACAGAGTTCTAGCCACTATCGCTATAACATAAGATGATAGATAGTTTGATAAATGTGTACACTGTTAAATATATCAGTAAAAAACGTTAAAATAAAGGTTTACATTGCCAAATAAAAAAACAAAAACAAATGAAAGAACATTTCTGTACCAGCATTCAGAAATGGAAGTACAGGAATGAATTCCAGTACTACAATACTGATTGATCTACATCTTCCAATCACACCTCCTAGCACCTTGCACCTGGAGCAGCTACCCCATTCATCCATCCCACCCTAGGTACGGTACTTTCAAAGACTATCCCACCATGCTTTTGTTTACAATAATGCTAAATGGTACAGTTTACTGTCCTACTTAATTTCTGACTTTAATGAAATGTTGGTATCTATAGACACTTCCTAACCTGGACTAAAGAAAACAATACTCTGGACACACACCGTGAGTAGCACTTTGCCCTTAATACTACTTTTGCTCTGACAGTACTACTATGACAAGTACTTGCCATGCTACCATGTGGAAGCGTTACAGAAAATAGTCACTTCCAATGCAATCATGTAAAAGTACTACAGAACATAGGCTCTCCCTATGTTAACATGTGATATTACTGAATATGACCACCACATGTGTTACCCTATGACAGTGGCATAGAACATAGGTAGTTTCTGTTCATACATGTGACAGCAATATAGACCATAGGCAGTATTAATACTACCATGTGACAGCACAAGCTGTCCCTCCTATTACCATGTAATATTTTTACAGGATATGTGAACTAATTTTTACTCTGTGACAGCAGTAACTACAGAATGCAAGCATTCCCTGAGCTACTATGTGAGAGCACTGTAACAGGTAGGCAGATCTGAAGTAGTTAACTTCATTTGTGCATCAACCTATGAGTTATCGGATCCACATCAGATCTGAGCTGGCAGTTTCCAACAGCTAAGATCCGAGCTCCAAGCTTCTCCCCCTCACCCATCTCGAGCTTCCAGATCTTTAAGATTTTTTCTGTGAGAAAATCTTTTCTTTTTCGATTATAGTTAAAGTTTTTGAGTGAGTTTTGTGTGTGCATTACCTTTCCTTTAGTTTTAGAGTAATTGTTAGCCTTTCCTCCCCCGTTTCTCATGAGAGCATTAGGGTGTGTGTGTGGTTTTTGGGGCCTAGTGTGTGCGTTTTTAGGTTATTATGTCTGAGGCCGCCAAAACTTTTTTCTCCAAGTGTACCTAGTGTGGCCATAAGCTTTCCCCGGCTGATGGCCACACTCGGTGCGTTATATGCCTTGGGGTTGAACACCTGTCTTCTGGCTGCTCTATTTGTGCAGCATTCAACCCCAGGGCTATCAGGGACCGGAGGTTGAAGCTGATTCTGGCAGGACTTCTGCCCCCGGACTCAGCTCCATCCTCCGGTCCCTCCGTGGCTCCTGCCGTGGCTGCGGCAGTGCCTATGGATACTTCCCTTCCCCTGGCCGGGACTCAACCTCCCACCTTGGGCCAGGAGGATAGGGAAGCCAGGAGGGAGAAGCGCCGAGATAAACACCACAAGTGGCGGGCCGAAGCCTCTCCTTTGGCCCCGCCAGCCAAGCGAGTTTCTCCCCCCGGGACGTCCGGGTCTTTTCCTTCCTGGCTCCGTTCTCCCAGCTTTTCACCGGGGCCAGAGGAGGATGAGGCCCAGTCTCCCTCGAGGTCATCAAGGCAGCACTCCCGTCCCACCTTGGTGGCCTCTTCTAGGTCCACGAGAAGCCTAAAAGATGCAGACTTGGACCGGATGATGAGAAGGTTCCTCCAGGCCCAGCTGCAGATGGGAGTGCTCCTGCCTCCCCCCCCTCTGGGGGGGACCTCAACCCCTTTTTTCACCCCAATTGCTCCTTTCCCGACCCGCTTTCCGGGTTCGGGGTCTACGGAGCTGAGTAGCATCGGAGCCGGGGGAATGTCGGCGCCGATGGAGTCGGGTACTTCGGCGCCGACAGCTCCCTCGAGCCTGTCGGGTCCCTTTTCTTCGGATCCAGGCTCTCGGAGTCGAGAGTTGAGCTTCGGGTCCAAGGCAGTCAGTATGCCTTCGGCTCCGGCTAGGTCGGAGCGTACTGGCCCTTCGGATCCGATCACATCGGCTCTGGCCCCGATCTGCTCGTCGGATCCGAGGGAGGGTCTGCTCTCAGATCCTAGGGAGAGCGGCTCTCCTTCGGCATTCGACGTGGTGGAGAGGGTTCTGTCAAGGGATTCCAGGCCTCCGGCTTTAGCTACCACTCCACCCTGCACTCCCTCGCAAACGGGTCTGACTTCCATCACCCGGCCCCAGGGACAGCCTGCTCAGACGTCCCAGATCGTTCACTTGTTAGAACAGGATGTGGTTGGTGAGGCCTCCTTGGACAGGCCCCCCCAAGGACGTTCCTCACAAACGCAAGTGCAAAAGGAGTCACTTGGACTCCCCTGAGTCTTTGACAGAGGACACGGACTTGGAGGAAGGGGAAGGTTCCCCAAGATCACCCCCCCGAAGACGTCTCATTTGGAGACATCATGGAGATGCTCAGGATCAGAGGGGGGTGGTCTGCCCCAAAGCCTACCTTGGACGAGTCTGTGTTCCTGAAGGCATTTGAAGCAGGCCCGTATACCTCTTGGGTGTCCCCTCCAGCCAATCCCCTGGTAGATCTGATCACTACCAGGGCATGGAAGGAGCCGGACACTGTGGAGCCCGTCCCTAAGAGGCCAGACAGAATTCTTAGCCCCACTCGGACAGGTCACATTGGAGTAAGGGAACCCCTGTAGATGCCATGTTGGTGGTGGCAGCCACCAAAAGGGAACTGGTCCAGGAGAGTCCCTCGGTCCATCCCCCGGACAAGGAGTCTCAGGTGATGGACCATTTGGGGAAGTGGATGTTTGCTTCAGCCACCTTCTCCATAAGGTTGCTGAACTACATGGCACACGTCATATGGCTCCAGTGGGATCGTATTAAAGAATTTGCTGGGTCGCCCCCAGAGTCCATGTCGGCAGAGGACAAACAGGTGTACTCTACCTGAATGGCCACTCTCAGGTCTATTTCCAATACCTCCATGCGGCTACTGTCCCATGCTACGGAAGGAGCCGCTAGAGCTAGTGGAGCGGGCATCATCCTAAGGCGACAGGCGTGGCTCCGCCACTGTGATTTCGCAGAACCCTTCAAGGTGTCATTTGCTAATGCCCCGTTTGATGGTTCTGCCCTCTTTGGCAAGACCGTACGCGACACCTTGATCCAGAGCTAGAAGGACAGGAAGACACTGTCTGCCGTCGGAGTCCGCTTCTCTGCTCCCCAGAGGTCCTTCTCAAAGAACCAAAAGGGACAGAAGAAGATGTGGTCCCGAAAGTCTCAACAATCCTGTTTCGCTCTGTTAAACCCGTCCTTCAGAGGCAGAGGAGGACAGGGTGGATGCCGCCCTAGAGGCAGAGGGGGCCCAAAGAACTTTGGGTCCAGAGAACCTTTTTCTGATCAGCCCACACAGCAACCCTGAGGGGTTACCCGACTGCTCCACTCTGGAGGCAGTAGGGGGGTGTTTCTCGAAGCACCTAACAGCTTGGGAGTCCATCACAACAGACCGCTGGGTGCTTCGATTTATATTCAGAGGCTACGAGATTCCGTTTCTCCATCCCCCTCTCAGACCCAGATACATCCCCGATGTCCCACCCAATCAGAGGGAGGCCGCAGCTGCAGAAATTCATCAGCTGCTAGAAAAAGGAGCGATCCAGCACATCCCCCCAGACCAGTACAGATCAGGCTTTTACTCCAGGTTCTTCTTGGTGCCAAAAAAGATGGGGGACTTAAGACCAATCCTCGACCTATCCCTCTTGAACCTGGCAATAGCCAAAGAAAAGTTCCGGATGGTCACTCTTCAATCCATTCTCCCCCTCTTGCAGGAGATCGACTGGATGTGCTCCATAGACCTCAAGGATGCATACTACCACATCTTGATGGACAGACAATCCAGGAGGTTTCTCTACTTCAGGCTAGGAGCCAGCCATTACCAATTCAGGGTCCTCCCCTTTGGTCTCACCACGGCCCCCCGGGTGTTCACCAAAGTGTTAACGGTGGTAGCAGCCCACCTGAGACTCCAGGGAATTCAGGTCTTACCATACCTGGATGACTGGCTCCTGACTGGCCCCACAAGGCATCTACTCTGCACAGCCAGGAATTTCTTTCTTCGACTAGCTCCCCGGCTGGGGATCACGATCCATGCTGGAAAATCATCCCTGCTCCCGACTCAGATCATAGATTTTATCGGAGCCAGGTTGGACACAAACCAGCTCTTAGCCTTCTTAACTCTGGACCGGATGTGATCGCTAAGACTCCATGTGCAGGCCATTCTTCATTGCCCAGTCCCTCTGGCGGAATTGGTCCTGAGGGCCCTAGGCTCGATGGAGGCTACCATCAATCTCCTTCCCATGGCGCGCCTAAATATGAGGATTCTGCATTGGACCCTCCAAGTCCAATGGTCCTTCCTGCGTTATCCCCTGAGCCATCCTATCCCTCTCAGCAGGGTTTGCAGGAGAGCCGTCTTATGGTGGCTCCAGTCTCCGGACCTCCAAAAGGGGCGCCCCTTCTCTATGTCCCCTCCCCTAGCCACGGTGACCACGGATGCCTCTCGCCTTGGGTGGGGGGGCATTGTTTGGGCAGGACCGTCCAAGGCACGTGGAACCAGATGGAGACCTCACTGCATATCAATGTCCTAGAGGTGAGGGCGGTGCTGTTAGTGTTGCAAGCACTTCAGAGCCTTCTTCCCATTGGGACTATTGTGATCCAAACGGACAATATGTCAGTCGTTTGGTATATCAACAAACAAGGGGGAACCAGGTCCTATCCACTTTGTCGAGAGGCCATGAGAGTTTGGGAATGGGCGATTTCCACCAACTGCTTTCTCATAGCGATGCACATTCCGGGCTGGTCCAACATCCTAGTGGACAAATTGAGTCGCACCATCCTCTCGCCGTACGAGTGGTCTCTGAATCCCAAAGTAGCGAAGCAGATCTTCTCCAAATGGGGTCAACCTTGTTGCGATCTTTTCACCTCTCCTTCAAACACGAAGTGCAACACCTACTTCGCTCTAATTCCCCCACCCAGGGAATCACCAAGAGATGCTCTGGTGCATGATTGGCCACCCAGTCTACTTTATGCTTAGCCGCCTTTTCACCTGATGCTGACGTTTATGCAGAAAGCCAGATGGTTGGGGAGCACAATAATCCTCATTGCCCCATTCTGGCCTCGTCAGGCATGGTTCCCATATCTATGGTCTCATCTAGTGAATCCTCCCTGGACTCTAGATCCTGTCCCGGATCTGATATCTCACCCTTTGGGCCTGCCAGCCCCGAACCTGGACAACCTCAAGCTCGCGGCTTGGATGATCCAGTTCCACTGTTAGCTAGGGCTATCAGTATCTCTTCCCTGGTCAAAGCGATCCTAGTAGCTGCTCACAAGCCGTCTACTAGGAAAGTTTATCATAGCAAATGGAAATGCTTTTCTATTTGGGCAGAACATCAGAAACTAGATCCTTTTAGAGCGCCGTTACCAGCTGTGCTGGATTTTCTGTCAGGATTATTTGATCAGGGTGCTAGCTCTTCCACAGTCAAAGTCAAATTGGCGGCAATTGCTCATTCCCATGTTGGATGTGATCTTGGCCCTTTGATTTCATCCAGATTGTGTAGGGCCTTCTTAAAAGGCACCTTCTTACTAAGACCTCCGGTGAAGGATGTAATTCCTCCTTGGGACATATCGCTGGTACTCCAGGCTTTAACAGCTTCTCCCTTTGAGCCTGCTGCTTCGGTAGATCTCAAATTCTTATCCTGGAAAATGGCTTTTCTGGTTGCTATTACTTCGGCGAAAAGGGTTTCAGAACTTCTAGCCCTTTGTGCCAAGCCACCGTACTTGACTTTCCACAAGGATCGGGTATTCCTCAGGACCAATCCCTCTTTTCTGCCCAAAATTGCTTCTGAATCTAACATCAACCAGTCTATTAATTTGCCAGTCTTTTTTCCCAATTACCAAAATAAAGGCGAATACAAGTTACACTCTTTGGATGTACACAGACAGTTAAGATTCTATTTGCACAGGACAGCCGGTCATAGGCAGTCAGACGAGCTGTTTGTGTCCTTTGCTAAATCCAGTTTGGGGAAATCTGTTTCTAAAGTCACACTGTCCAGGTGGATTTTCCAGTGTATTCTCCTGGCTTATGAGAGTTCTGGCCGGCCTGCTCCTCATGGAGTCCATGCCCATTCTACTCAGTCTGTTTCTACCTCTGCAGCTTTCTGAGCTAGAGTTTCATTGCATGACATTTGCTCTGCTGCCACGTGGGATTCTTCTCATACATTTATAAACCACTATAAGTTGGATCTGGTTTCCTGAGGGAGAGCATCCTTTGGCTCCGCAGTGCTCCGGAACATCCTTCCATAAGGGCCTCCCAAGATTCAGGTAGCTGGGGACTCTGTCTCATAGGTTGATGCACAAATGAAGTTAACTACTTCAGATTAAGAAGTTATGTACTCACCATAACATTCCATCTGAATAGGTAAACTTCATTTGTCAGCAACCGTCCCTCCCTCCGTCCCCCTGTCCTCTTCTGATGTTCATAGATATTCCTGCTTCATGGTGGATTGTATCCAGTTTACACTAGGCAGGTTGTGATTGCAGGTCTTGCTTTTAGGCAAACTCGATTTGAGGTCAGGAAGGGATGGCAGGGAGTTATGGGGAAGGGGGAGGAGCTTGGAGCTTGGATCTTAGCTGTTGGAAACTGCTGGCTCGGATCCGATGTGGATCCGATAACCCATAGGTTGCTGACAAATGAAGTTTACCTACTCAGATGGAACGTTATGGTGAGTACATAACTTCTTATTTTTGTATATCAGAGAGAGCAGAATTAGAGGCTAAACATATTCCTAATGTATTACACTACAACAGTGCTGCACATCATAGACATTCCCCATGCTACAGTGAAACAGCACTACAGTACATATATACTCCTGTGCTACTGTTTAACAGCCCTACAAAACATAAGCACAAACTGTGCTATTATGCATCAGGTTAGCATACAAAACATAAGCACAAGCTGTGCTATTATGCATCAGGTTAGCATATCACGTGTGACTGCATTCTGTGTTTAGCAGCAGTACAGTTGCTCTTAACAGCATCTGACGTATTCAGATTCACCTACCAGTAATATCTCACATTTTTCCTGTCATTCCAAGTGATTCTACTCAAAAAACACATACTGTTTTAGCCAAAACACAGAAAAAATAAACTGAAAAGGTACAAATCGTGAAAGAACAAAAAGTCTAAATGCCAGAATCATACTAATTCCTAAAAACTACACTTGGTATATATATATATATATATATATATATATATATATATATGTATATATATATATATATATATATATATATATATATATATATATATATATATATATATATACGTATATATATATATATATATATATATATATATATATATATATATGTATATATATATATATATATATATATATATATATATATATATAGACTCACACAGATTCTCATATGTGTGTCTGTGTATATATACATAAAATCAGTCTTAATTTTGATGTTTTCCACCAACTTCCTTTGAAACCCTCAGTCATACACGTGAGAATGCCTGACTTATTGTCCTTTAGACAATACAAAATGGAAAAACATAACCCTGTGCCCTTTGTCATTTTCCTTCTGAAATCTCAAACTTCATATATGTCTTTCCATTTTACTCAACTTCGCACTTTTTGTTTCAGGTCTAAGCATAATAACTTGTTCTATAATTACTTACATATACTTCTAATAGTAAACAACTTACAGTATAATACTGGGATAATTTTCTGTCTCTTCAAGGGTCCACCAAAGGAACACTGTTTTTTATCTTTATTAATGATATCAGGTTGCTGTCACACAGATACATTACCTAATTATCCAGCCTGCCAGTCTATATCACGGCCCTGCTTCTGTCAGATATGTAGTCAGCTGCACATATCAGAATAACCAACAGGAAAAAGGCTTTTTCATAATATATGCCACTCATTACAAAGAAATCCATACGTCAAATGCACTTCCCTATGAGTTTGAATTTGAAGCTAATAGTGCACACCTGGCTTAAGCCATCTGTTACTTTAATCTTTCACATTCATAAACCAGTCTATTAAAAACAGCATGCGCATTTTTCCAGTATTACCCAGATGGGACAGTCCAAGCTTCTCTTTTTATTAATTTAAAGTAATCCTTAAACTGAGTAGCACAGTGGTATAGTGAATAGCATTGTCACTTACAGCAAGAAACTCTCAGGTTTGGTTCTCAGCTGGGTGACTTCAGTGCAGACTGCTTTTTCACTGCGTGTTCACTTGGGTTTTCTCCAGGCACTTCTGTTTCCTCCTACATCCCAAAGACAAGCAGTAGGAAGAATATTGAGGACTGCATGCATGTGTTTGCATATGTGTGTGAGAGAGAGAGAGAGAGATACAGAGGAAAAGCATGGAAATCTAATTCTGTTACTCAGCTTGCCTAGTAAACTCTGTAGATAGCCTTAACTATGCTTGGGGTTGCTGTAAGAGTCAGTCATGTCAGACTTGACAGCATTTGTATTTGGAATCCCAAAAGTAGCTAGGTTCCATTTCGTCTCTAAATAACCTGCTTTATCTTCTGTAATATTTATCACTATATTAATTTTTATTTTATTTATTGCATTTGTTTACCGCGAAGGTCCACTGGGCCAAAATGAGCCATTTTCAATGCAGGCCCGGGGAGTAAAGCTCCACAATAAAATAAACAAAAACATAATATGAAAACATCAGCAATAAAATGACCAATAACATAATGAAGGCATAGCACAGTAAATATTTAATGTTTTCAACACTGTAATATTACATTTTGATCCAATTTTTGAAGATTACAATAATGCTCACTTACACTTAGCTAAAGCTTGATTATATTATTTTAGTAATAATTAAAACCATTTAGATTCTATCGTTCGTGCATTCCAAACAATGCATCCCCTCTTTTACTCCTAAAATAGTGATTCAAATTGTATTAATTGACATGATAATTATACATAAACTCTAAATGTTGTAAATTACATTACTAATGAAGTTTTGTAATTTATTAAAACAAAATTATTTACATTACTGCTTACTTGCAGTTCAGCAATTCCCCATAATTTTCTTTGGATGCTGGTACAAAACAATATTCAGTTATCTTAAAATAATGATACACACCTTCATAATATTTCCTAGTCATAAATGGCAGTGAAGTTACCTTCTTATATATCAGAATATTTAACATTTCCTAGAATACCAGCAGATAAATATAACTGGCATATAATTGAGTGAGTTACAATAGGGCTTCTCAAACATTTTAGACAGCGGGCCACAGATCGAGTTAGGCAAAGTTTGGGTGATGACATTAATCTTATCTAGAGTGTATCTGCTGTCTGGAGCTACCTCAGAGTCAAAGTTCTGTGCAACCTCATAGCCAGTGAGCAAGGCAAAACACAGATCTTTGAATTAATTATATGAACCTTGGGCAAAGAGCTACATTAAGTAGGCAGGCACTACACCTGATGCTACAGAATGATTTCAGCAGGAAATCTTTTTCTACAGCATTATTTCCACAGCTATATCAAACAAAGCTCCTCATTAGTACTCTCCAAGAAAACACTTGATGATTGGATGGGAAATAGGAAACTCACCCCAGGGATCACTTCTGTGGCTCTGCTTGACAGGGGCACAGGAAAATAATTTCATTGGGTGGCGAAAGCCAGGGTACTTTTTGGCTAGGCTTATATAGGCCCTAGGGCCATTAGCCTAGTACCTACCTATGAACCTATGAACTGTGCAAATCCAGTTGAAATATGTTGATTGAAGCATACAATTATTTCATATATTACTAAAATTAATCCAAAATATCACCCTCATAGCCAATTTTAAGTATATAGAAGACAACATAAGAAAATCAGCACCAGGCACAGTCCAAATTACCACCAGATGCTCACATTTTTAATTCCATTAAGTAAAGATATCGGCTATTATTTTTCTTAAACAAATGCTGTACATTTCTACTAGTAGTTGAGATGGCAATGCAAAGTTCTGCCGGGCATGCACATCTGAGGAGAGATCTTGATAGCAAAGAACACCACACAGAAGCTGTAAATATACTTTAGAGGCTAGTTTTGAAGCACCAAGTAGAAAGAGGATAATAAGTCTATCATCTTAGCTTCTGTGACCATAATGTGAAGAAATGGAGTAATTTAGCAGGAAACAATGCTGAGAGTAAGGACTATGACGTAAGTTCTGTTTAAAGGTAGAATAAAGTAACGTAGATCTCCTTCTGAATGAGTGGCATTTAACTAAAGCAAGAGAAAGGTAATGGTTTTCATAACTGCTGGAGGGGGAGGTAAGGATTTATTTAAAGCTTATCAGTTGTAGTAGGGAATACACTGTTACTAGAACACAGACATACTCATATTTTGAGAAGACAGTGTTCATACTACTGGCAGATGAAGCCTCTGGAGAAATAACCTACTGATTTTGTAAACTATCAATGGGGACCTTACACTGTGGGACATATAAGTCTACAATGGCGGAATTCAGTTAAGGGTCAAATTGAAGAGCAGGTATTTGAAATGTAGAATATCCATACATGAAAGATTAGAGGCAGTATTAGTGGCTTAACAGGTTGCATACTTGCCTTGGCTACTGGAAGATCTGAAGGCTATAGGTGTTCCCACTCCAGGTGATTGGATTAGTTTTTAAATAATTGACACGTCAGTGAAATATGATGGAAGTGCTACACTCCTGTGTGCCATCCTTAGATAAGACATTAAACTAAGGCTCCATCTGCTCAGGTGGATGTAAAAGATCCAGCGGCACCTATTGAAAAAAGTAGGGAGGTTAACCAATGTCCTGGCCAAATTTCCCCTAGTAGTATAAATGCCACCTCCGGTCTCCTCTGAAAAGAGGCCACCAACCTAGTGGGACTTTCCTGGTCAACAAAGGATAGATAAATAAACAGAAGGACTGTATGGGTGTGGGGTGAATACAGAAGCTGTTGGGAAGCAGCAAGACTTAAAATTTATTAAAATCAGACTGGAAACTTTTTTCAGCTTGAACTGATAAGCACGATAGTAGAGCAAAAGCAAATCATCCATATAAATATAAAAGGAATATTACTAATACAGAACAGGAATAAGAGTGGACTCAACATAGATCCTTGTGACTCCACAGAGTAAAGATAGACAAATCCATGCAAAAGACAGAAAACAAGTTCCTTGAAAAAATGTGTCAGCTTGCAAAAACATAATCAACGCAGATTTCAGAGAGACATTTTTTCAGTGGCAGAAAATCCCCAGTATCCCCTCATGCATGTGGCTTTACCTCCTGTATCTAAAAACTAGTCACTGTACCGCAGGGCAAGGGCAAACTCAAATCACAGTGACCTCAACCACAGAAAGTGTGTTTTGGCCAACTGTAAATCTTCAACCAGTTGACCATCATTGTTCTAAATAAAACAAAGACAGATAGAATTTGATAACCAGCTTTCTATTTAACCTGAAAAGTTCTGCTGGTCATACTCTCATACTCTTAGTGACTCAACAAAGCCTCCCTGATATATAAAACAGCAGTAAGAGCAGTCATCATTTCCAAAAAAATTATCTTCCAAGGTCACATCAGTCCCATGAAACTACAGGCTGCAACTGTACAGTTAAAACACATAAGCTAGTCATTCTTACCAAGGCACATAGCACTGTCAAGCTGCAATTTTAACTGTTTCAGAATTCATTTCTTATAACTGTCTAAAGTAAGGTGGAAAAAATGAAAGGGAGAGACAGAGCTATCAGATTGCACCTGATTTTTATTGAGGTGCATCTCCCAAACAAATCAGTTTTTTCCTTATTTTAAAATCTTCTTGGGGAACACACAATGGGTGGCGCAGTGGTGCAGTGGTTAATGCTGTCGCCTCACAGCAAGAGGTTCTCTGGTTCGATTCTCGGCTGGGGTGCCTTCTGTGCAGAGTTTGCATGTTCTCCCTGCGTTCGCGTGGGTTTCCTCAAGGTACTCCGGTTTCCTCCCACATTCTAAAGACATGCTTCTGGAGCATTTCTCCCCGGGCCTCTGCTGAAAACAGGATCTGTGGAACCTAGTCAGATTTTCACGGTCAACAAATGTTAAATAAAAATAAATAAATAAATAAAAATAAATGTGGTCTATTTGCTGTAGAAGACAATGTCCAGACTCCAGAGTAATGTTCCCTTTAATCTTAGCCTTAGGCCTGTGAAAGGATTACTCCTTACTACGGATTCTGAACTATTTTATGCATACTTAAAGTCCTGTTTATTCACAAATACTGTTCAAGGTCAAGAAAGAAATAACAAGAGTTATTGTATAGCTCCAAAATGCTTAATGCAAGCATGGGTCATGCTACAATTGTAGCTGACATCATGCTCTGTTTTCCTGCTTCTCTTTTACAAAAGCTGTTTTCTTTTCAATCAAGGGTTATTTTTGTCTTCAGGATAATCAGCCTTCATGCATCGAGGATGTGTTTGATTACAGACAGTTTATGATTTTTATCAGAAGCTGTTCTAATCTTATGGAATTCATCTGGAAAGTTATATCTGGCTAAGTAGAGAATATCTGTTATTGGAAAACCAAGTTGCCTCTTTTCATAGTTCTGAAACTAATACATTATTGTATCAACTTTTAAAAAATTATTGCATTTTTCTATCAAAATATATTTTACATGATATCTGCTCTTCAACAAGCCTCCATAGATCCTACTGATAACATTTCTCAGAAAACAGCCTACATTTTAGATCATTCGGCACACATCCTCTTCTTTCTGTTACTTACCATTAATAAACAGCTGACATTAATGACATTTGAATCCTTTTCTTCTGTGGAGTTAAGGGTTCTTTCATTAAATACATTATTGACAATGATCTCTGTTAGAAGATTTCTGAACTACATGTAGCCAACTCTGTAAGCATTTCAGTATAACAGGGTATTTCTAAAAATTAATCCATCACTAATGCCTAGAATAATTTTGTTAATCGCATTCTGTTCCTATAGCTGCCAGGCTTCTTCCAACAGTAGTTAAAAAATGTATAGCTTAACTTGGATGTACAAAAAACAACTCAGATTATGTGCGGATGCAACTATATATAGAGGACTACAAGTTAAATGTCCATTCTTTAAGCAGGGCAGTCTTTGGTAAGTCAATGCTGCAGGCAATCCTGACTTAGTGGCCCATTGCCCTGCAATATTCTTACAAAGCTGTATGGGAAGCTGCACAGTTGTTTTAATACTGCTGTATTTTAGTCCACTCTGAATTGAGCTTGGCCCAGCAATATTAACCTGTTTGGAAAAGCATAAATGAATAAGTAAATTATATAATATGTTTTTTTAGATTTATACTGCATAACCTTCTCCTCCACAAAAAAGCCTACATTCCATAATAAGTCAAAGTTTCTGATAAAATGGAGCATGACAAGCTTTTCCAAGATGGCACCACACTTAATTTCAGCTCTGCCAGTGTGAAAAAAGAAACTGATAGAAAGGTTCAGTTACTGGCTAGTAAGTACACTGCTTAGATGCCAACAAAAAGAAACTTTAGAGAGCCTGAAAGAAAATCAACTAGAACAGGTGAAGAGTTAAACAGGCAGAGTTAAGCGAATCTTAAGTGAAAGACTTGCTCTGGTAGAGTTTTTAGTTGAATATAGAACAGAAGTTCCTTTTGAAAAAATAATAAGTAGTAAGGCATATAAAATATTGCTAGATAACTATAGAAATCAGTCAGAGGAGGTTAGAAAAGATTGCGAAGAGAGATTACTTAAGAAATTCACAAGGAAACAATGGGAAGACATATGTATGGTTCCTAAGTGTACAACAAAGTCTAGACGGTTTAGGATTTTTGCTTGGAAGTGTTTGCAAATGTATTTTTATACCTCAAACACATGCAAAATCATTTTCTTCCAGGTAGATGGCAAATACTGGAGGTGCAATGGGGAAGAAACATATAACTGTTTAAAAGGTCTCACACTACCTCCTTACTAACAACCTCCTTTCCAGTACTCAGCATGGTTTCCGACCAAACCATAGCACCACCACTGCCTTACTCTCCTTTACAAACACTATCCTTCAGCATAAAAACAATGGCTATCTCTCCTCTGCTACTTTCCTAGACCTATCTAAAGCATTTGACATGGTCCCACACAAACAACTTATCTCTGTCCTTAATAACCTAACCTTCTCACAATCAGTCACCAACTGGTTTCAGAGTTACCTGTCTGACCGCCAACAATCCGTTGTATGGCAGAATGACATATCTCCCAAACTACCTGTCTTCATAGGGGTTCCCCAAGGATCCATCCTTGGACCCCTACTTTTCTCTGTTTACACCAATAATCTAGCCTCTGCCACCAAACATGGCACACTCATCCAATACGCAGATGACTCTACCATCATCTGCTCAGCCCAGTCCCTACCCAAACTGCAAAAAGTCACACAGGAAGCCTTTTCCTCTGTTGAAACATGGTTATCCGATGCCCAATTAATACTCAACCCAAACAAAACTAAACTACTCATCTTCCAACCCACCAAACATACTCAAAACAACTCTCACTTTAACATCACAGCAAAAGACAACACCACTATATACCCAACTGAACACACCAAATTGCTAGGAGTGGAAATAGACAATAAACTAAAATTTGACATTCACATATCCACGACCATAAAAAAAGTCCACAAAAAAATAGGAGCATTATACAGAAATAAACAATTTCTCACCAAAGCAGCAAAGATTTCAATAGCAAATTCCCACCTTATCTCCACCCTACTTTATGCCTCTCCAGTATATACCAACCTAAGGCAATGTGATCTAAACAAGCTAGAGACCTGCTACAACAAAATCGCAAAATTCACCACAGGGGCATCCTACCGTAGTCACCACTGTCTCTCACTTGCTGAACTGGGCTGGCTTGAACTCCCTCACCTCCTTCAATGGTATCAACTCTCACTCGCCCACAAACTAGTAAACCATCCATTAAATGTCCCATCCCTCCAGAATCTCCTCCAACCCTATCGCACCACCAGACCACTAAGATCCAGCAACAAAAATCACTTGCAGATCACTAAAGCCAATAACTCTGCTGGTGAAGCACTATTCTCTTGCGCCATAGCCAAATTATGGAACTCACTCCCACCCACAATTACCTCCGTACCATCATGCACCAACTTCAAAACTTTATTAAAAGCGCACCTAAAACATGCTGGCTATGCCCTTGCAACTCCCACTCTAATATCATCCACCCCATCCAACTACTACCTTTCTTTCACCTCCACTAACTACCTTGATGATAGCAAGCTCAGATGCTCATAAGCCTAGTACTTATTATACAGCAGGAACTTCTCATTGTTACATTTGTTAATGCCTGTTATGTACTTCACAGATAAAGATTCTAGTTGTCTACTGATGTACTATGTTCTTCATCTGTAAATATGTTGTAAGTAATTTCTATGTTAAATTGTTAATCACTATGTAATCCAATGTAACTACTGTCTGTTTATTTTACTGTGGAGCTTTTCTCCCCGGGCCTCCGCTGAAAATGGACCCACGTCCAGTCAGACACTCCCGGTCAACAAATTTAAATAAATAAATAATAATAAATAAATAAAACTGGGAACATATGTTTTGAGACTGTAATGGGTTAGTAGACTTTAAAAATTGCCTACAGAGTACTCTGTCAGAAATATTGGGTGAGCAAATGGGTGTAACTAAGGAAATGATTTTTTGAGCTGAGATACAGGATCTACATTTCCTACACACAGGCTTTGTTAAGTTAAATTCTGGTGGTTACCAAAAAGCAATTACTAGAAAATGGAATTTAGTCTAAAACAACTGTATTTGAAGTAGTGAATATTGTAACAGTGATAGAAGAGCTGAGGTGAAATCTTTAGAAAACGGTAGGAGCAAACTACATAGAAAAAAAAAAGGAATTTATGGGAACAATACATGTATAATACTGCTTTGCAGGAGGAGGAATGATGGTTAAAGGAAGACAGGAATTGAACAATTTATGTAATGTTGCATTGATGATAATTGTATAAAAGAATTTATGTGATGTTTAATGCTTGTAACTGAGTATATTAACATGGTTTGTTTTCTTTATATAAACGTATATTTGCCTATTTCTTAAGTGATTAATAAACATGTTAAAAACTGAGTATGACAAGAAATGGTATTAATACCTGCATATAGGCTCCTAGGATTTTTCTTGTCTCTTGGTAGATGATTTCACCAGACCAATGTGGATTCAACTTTTTCAGTTCGGTGGCCAGCCGGTTATGTTCTCGCACAAATAAAGTATGAAAGGATGTGAGCCCAGGATTTTCACTAACTCTATTGTCACCTTTAGCAAAAAAAAAACCAAAAAACATAATTATTACAAAATGTCCTCACAAAAATGAGGTATAAAATGGCATAAGTCCCAGATTCGCACTAATTCTCCTGTCGTCTATATCAAGAAAAAGCATAATTACTGAAAAATTATTTCACAGAATAGCTTACAAAACAAGGCATCCGGTGTTGTCAGTCTTTACATAATCCTTGACTGTGGGCTTGGTTCCAAGCCTCAGAACCGACTCGGCCATTTATTTCAGCTTGCGCCTCCCAAACTCTTGAGCCAGGCTTTTACCCATAATGCTTCTTTCAAAATTACCTCAAATCTCGTTTGCCACTTTGTGTGTCAGACACATTCAACTGCTCTCGAGCCTTGGCTTAAGAATTAATACGTTTTCATTATATTGTTCTTATATTTCTCTTTGTAATGTCCTTTTTGTCTCTCCTAGTATACTATATCGTTACCCACTCCTCTCATTACTGGATTTCTGCATGTGTAAGTGTCTTTCTTTCCATTTTCCCCCTACTGTTGATAGTTCTTCTTAGTGCCATTGTTGGTACTCCTCTTTTACCTTTTCTAAGGTATTTCTACTTACCATTGTTGGTATTTTTCTTTATCTTTCTCTCTATCTGTATATATATGTGTGAGTGACTATTCTATTTTCTTGCCAATATGGCTGAAAAGGCTGAGTCTCCAGCCAAATCTTCTAAAGGCACATCAGGTTTTAAGAGGTGTCTTAAATGTCAGGGCAAAATGGCTAATTCCAATGGACATACCTTGTGCGTCTACTGTTAGGCAAAATCCATTTGCAAGAAAGTTGCTCCACCTGTCATGGCTTCTCTACCAGGACTCTTACAGAACACAAGAATAAGCTTATTTTGAAAGGCCTTTTGAAAAACAACTTTGAAGAGGCCATTTCAGTGTCGAAAACAGAAGCCAGTTCATCTTCATCTTCTTCTCCTACTTCTAGAAAACGTCCTTCCTTGCTCCCAAGTGTATTGGAACTGACTAAGAAGGCTTCAAAACACTCTTCATTACCGACCCCTTCAATGGCACTGAAGATAGGACATGACTCAAAACCAACAAAGACTTTGGAGCCAACATTGGCTTCCTTGGCACCGACAGACAAACCGGTACTAGAACAACATCAATTGATCTCGGTACAAAGGTCCAGGTACTCTCCATCTACTGATACCTTTAAAGATAGACCTCCCAGTCCCATCATCGATGTCAGACCCCCTAGGTCTCCACCGATGGCATCAATTCAATCCCCTGAGAGTCTCTCCGAGGACAACATCATGAGACTGGTGGATCAGTTCCTCACATCGAAGGGGTTGTCTTCGGTTCCTAGCCAACCTGGCATCAGAACCATTGCTGCTATGACACCACCTATTCCTCCTCCAACTCCTCCTCCAACTCCAGTCGAGACTTTAGAGGCCTTGGTTCTGACACTCCCAGCGTCGACTGTCTCAGTTCTGGTAGCAACTTCGTCTCTGGTACTGAGGGCTGCCTTGAGTTCCTTCGGAATTTCTGCACCAGAGGCCTCCTGGGGTGGAGACTCCTTGGTCGAGTTTGAGGTGCATCGATCGGCTTCTTTAACTTTGGAGCCTTCCATGACCCTTGGTGCTTCGGCCTATGTAGGATCAACCCAGGCTTCTGTTTCGGGGGTTGCCTCCTTTGTGCGGGGTGGGACCTCTGTCCTGAAGAAGTCTATTTTGGTTCCAGGCTCCCATCCCTCTATGGGGGGAGCTAGCCTTATTAATCATGGAGAAGGCATTGTCCATCGAGGACACACAGTCTCTGCCATCCCTGTCAGGACAGATCTCCACATCCCCTCAGTCGGAGCTTCATCAGTTTCATTCCCGGGACAGAGGGCAGAAAACCTCTAGGATAGACCACCCTTGGTGGTTTCCTCTTTGGACACTTCCCCGCAGCATCCCCCTGAAGAAGTAGCCATGAACAGAAAGTGCAAGAGAAAGCACTTAGACTCCCTGGAGTTCACCAAAGGTACCGTCTTCGATGAAGGGGAAGATTTCCCCCAGGTCACCTCCAAAAGATGTTTCCTTTGGGGGCACCCTGGAAATCCTAGAGAGGTGGTGGTCTTTCCTCCAGCCTTCTTCTGAGGAGTTAGTATACCTGGAGACCATTTGTGCCCAGCCCTCTACTTCTTGAATCTCTCCGCCCACTGATGATCTTGTTAAACTGATCACTCATGCATGGCTGTGGTTGCAGCTCATCTCAGACTGCAAGGATTTTGAGTTTTTCCATACATCAACAACTGGCTCCTCACTGCTACCACCAGGCATCAGTTAGAACAGGCAAGAGATTACATTCTGCATTTCTGTGCATCTCTAGGCAGCACAAAAAATTACAAAAAGTCAAATTTACAACCTTCTCAACAATTAGTATTCATTGGGGCCTGGTTACACACCATTACAGGAATTGCTTCACTTCCACTAGAAAGATTAAAAGGATCAGATCCCAGATCAGACAAATTATCCAAAACAGAAGGGTTCCAACCAGGTTAGTCCTAAAAGCATTAGGCTTAATGGCAGCATCAATCACTCTTGTTCCCTTAGCAAGGTATCACATGTGAATCTTACAATGCTTACTTGCCTCCCAGTGTGTCTTACCTAATCATGATTACCAATCACTGCAAAAAGGATCTTTCGTGGTGGCTCCATTCTAACCAAATTCTCTTGGGGCGACCAATCATTCTTCCACAACCCCAAGCCATAGTGACCACAGATGCATCCCAGATGGGGGTCATTATCTGGAAGGACAGTCCAAGGCACATGATCCCAACTAGAGGCCAACTTGCACATCATTCATCTGGAGATGAGGGCAGTGCTGTTAGCATTGCAAGCATTCCAGGATGCCCTTCCTCTGGGAACAGTAGCAATTCAAGCAGACAACATGTCGGTAGTTTGGTATATCAACAAGCAAGGGGGAACCAAATATTACCCATTGTGTCGACAAGCTCTTGGGGTTTGGCAATGGGTGATCTCTTTCTTACAGCAATGCACATTTGGGGGAGCTCCAATGCTATAGCAGACATACTGAGCAGAACAATTCTCATGCCTCGCAATCCTGTGGTGGAGAAAGAGATTTTTCATCACTGGGGCCAACCTTGCTGCAATCTTTTTGCTTCCCCCCAAACAACAAGTGCAGCAGTGACTTTGTGCTAATCCCCCCTCTGGGGGAGTCACTCAGAGACACTCTTCTCCACAGTTGGCCCACCGGTCTCTATGCATTTCCTCCCACTCCATTGATATCCCAGTTTCTAAAGAAAGCCAAGAGGTCGGAGAACTCAATAATCCTCATTGCCCCCTTCTGGCCTGGCCAAGTTTAATTTCTTATCCTTTGACCTCATCTTGTTCGGGAACCACAGATACTGGACCCAGCTCCAGACCTGCTGTCCCATCCGGAGGGCATGGTTGATCCGAACATCCATCATCTCAAGCTCACATAGCTTCTCCAATTCCCATGATTGCCAAGCATGCACTCTTTCTTCTCCTCTCTGCCAAATCATTGTAGTCTATCACAAACCTTCAACTAAGAAACTGTATCAAAGTAAATGGAAAAACTTTGCAAACTGGGCCCTTATCAATGAACTTAATCCTTATACGACTCTGGTTCATAAAGTTTTGGATTTTTTAGCTAACCTGTATCAATCTGGTTCATCTATATCAACAATTAAAGTTCATCTAGTGGCAATCTCAAACTTCCATATATGGTTTGATGGGTCATCCCTCATGTCACACAAACTTTGTAAAGACTTTTTAAAGGGAGTTCTAATGTTAAGACCCCCATTTAAAAAAAACATTCCTCCTTGGGATCTAACTCGAGTCTCCATTTCCTTACTTTGTCCCCTTTGAACCATCAACTACTTGCCACTTAAAGTTTCTGACTTGGAAAATGTTATTTTTAGTAGCTATTACATCTACAAGAAGAGTATCTGAACTCCAGGCTCTATCCTCCAAACCACCCTACATAATATTTCACAAAGACAGAGTTTCCCTTAGGACTAATCCATCCTTTTTACCAAAAGTAGTTTCAGAATCTAATATCAATCAGACACTTCAACTACCAGTCTTTTTCCCTAACTTTTCCAACAAAGGGGAGTACTCCCTTTATTTATTAGATGTTCACAGTTAAGTTTTTGTCTTCACAGAGCAAAAGACTTCTGAAAAATCTGATCAATTGTTTGTCTCCTTTTCTTCCCTTTTTTTAGGCATTCCAGTTTCAAAGGTTACCCTGGCAAAATGGCTTAAAGACTGTATTATATTTATTTGTCAATCAAATGGGCTCCATCACTCACTCCCTGTCAAAGCCCATTCAACTAGAATGGTGGCAACTTCTGCAGTTTTTCATGCCAGAGTCTCTTTAGATGGCATTTGTGCAGCAGCTATATGGGCTTGTCCCCATACCTTTAGCACTCATTACAAACTGGATCGGGTCTCCAGGGGACGGGCATCATTCGGTTTGATGCTGCTCAGGAATATTCTACCATGAGACCTCCCAAGGTTTAGGTAGCTGGGGACTCTATCCCACAGTCAAGAATTACGTGAAGATCCCTCCGTCCCCCAGCCTGAGACTCTTAGTGGATCGGATACCTACAGGACTGGCTTCTTTTTACAGACATGTATCTGGTCTCTTCCTCTTATAGTCTATTTGTTTGCCACTAATTTAGGCTAACTCGATCTGAGGTAATTTTGAGAGGAGCATTGTGGGTAAAAGCCTGGCTTGAGAGTTTGGGAGGCGCAAGCTGAAATAAACGTCTGAGTCGGTTCCGAGGCTCAGAACTGAGCCCACAGTCAAGGATTAGTGAAGACTGACAACACAGATGGAATGTTATGGTAAGACATAACTTCTTTTTTTATACTAAAAGTTAAATAATGGGTATACCAATTATATTACTACTTCATATGTATGTTCTAATCTCAAGCTTCAGTATACCTCTCTTTGGTTAGGCCTGCAAATTTTGCAATGTGATGTCAGCTCATGGGTTCTATAACAGCAGCATTTGAAATGCTGCTGCTGGGCTACAGTTTGAAGGGCAATGTAGCACAAGTGCGAGTGACACTAACATTTCAGTAAACTTGTGAGAGTATATGAAGTGTACTTCATAAACATCAAGACCAGCTGAAGTAGTATGAATTATTGCACATGTATTACAAACCCTCACAAGATGAAAAAGTGAGATGAACCAAGTGACATTATAAATTTGAATTTTCAAAGTAGAATTACTCAGATGAACAGAGAAATAGTGGTCACTATGTTAAAGGTCTTTGCCTCCCATATACAAGGTACACGGTTTAATCCTGACCTCCTGCCAATAGCTGTGTGGAGTTTGCATGTTCTTCCAGTTTTCAAGGTGTCTCTTTGGGGTTCCTCCTATCTTCCAAAAACATGGTGGGTGATCCCACCTCAGACTCACCCTTAAAAAATGAAGGGAGCTGTGGACAACAGAACAGACTCTAAAGATTAACTTGTCTAAACCTCAAAGTCCTCCAAAGCACAACACAGGCACAAAGCACACTCAACATATTAAGCCTACTTCCTCACATAGCACAAGACGTTCCGATGTCACAGATGCTGAGCCCATAAGGCAGTCATCAACCCAACCAAACATTTTTGTTAGAGGTGACTCAATTGTAAGACATACAGATGTGCCTCTTACCAGGCTGAGCAAGGAAAGTGTGATGATTAGCTGCTTGTCTGGTGTCAGAATCCATCTGTACTCAGATCCTTGAACAATAAGTACCGGTATCACTCTGTCATAGTTTACACCAGTGTCAGTGGCCTGAGGTATACCTTCCTGGATTATATGAAGAGAGACATGATGGATCTCTCAGACTATGTGTCCAAGGCAGGAATGAGCCTAGCATTAAGCAGCATTCTACCTTTTCCAAGGACCATAGGCAAAATGCAATGCCACTTCCTTGCAAGCTGTAGGCTCCCCTCCATGACCCAAGAAACCCATACCATGTATTTAAACTTATTAGAAACACTAACCATCCAACCCAATACCATATTTTCATGGGTGATTTTATTTACCACTCTATTAACTGGGAATCCTATACAACACCAAACATACCTGGATTTTGTAAACACAAACTCCTTGGACCAGATCGTCAATACACCAACCAGGGGTGCAACCACACTGGATCTGGTCCTCACTAATATGGGAGAATGCTACACACACCCTACTGTAATGCCTTCCCTGGTAAGGTCAAACCAAAAAATAGTCTTCTTTGAAGTAAAAATAAAACATGGACCCCCAGCTAAACCTGGAATATTAAGGAACTATTCTAAGGGTAACCTCCTGCTTTTAATTGAGAACCTGGTAAAATGTCAAGCTTCCATAAACCCTGAGAACACTGCTGCCTATGCGGAACTGTTCACAGAAGCCCTGTACAAGCATGATGATAGCTGCATAGAGGCAGCTGTACCCACCAGAAAGAAGTATAGAACTAACTCAAAAAAACAAGCCACCCTGGTGGAATCACAATACCAATAGGCTGTATAACAGGAGGAAGAAAATCATTGCAAAAATTAGGAGGTGCAGCACCCAGCAGGATAAAAGCACTCTCATCAAACTAAACAAACAACTCAGAGGACAAATAAAGTCTACCAAAGCCAGATTTGAGGTAAGTTTGACATCCCAGGCCAAGGACAACCACAAAGCATTATTTAGCTATGTACACAACCTCAAAGGCAATACACAAATGTGTGCAGAGATGATTGTAAATGGAGTCACCTATACTGAGCCAGAAGATATAGCAAACCTCCTGGCTGATATATTCGGCTCCAGCTTTACCCCTCTCCCCCCCTCAACCTTCCCTCAGGAAATATCATTAAATATAACTCACCCTACTATCACTAGGGAACATGTTCTTAATGCTCTCTCTAAGACCAAGAACACTACATCTATGGGCCCAGACAATATCCCAGGATGCCTTCTAAATAGCATGAAGCATGACTTATCAGGGCCTCTGGAATTACTATTTAACTGTAGCCTCCAAACAGGCTTTGTGTCTCATGAATGGAGAAAGGCAACAGTCATCCCTTTGCACAAACGTGGGCCATCTACAGACCCTGGAAACTACAGACCCATAAGTCTCACTAGTCTTATATGTAAAGCTGTGGAAAGAATTATCATGGAGATGCTCAACAGAGATATAGTAAACCTCCAGACACTGGAACCAGTCCAGTTTGGTTTTGTCAAGGGCAGATCATAACTACTCAACCAGATGGACTTCTTTGAGAAGGTCACCAAAGCAATGGATGAGGGCAAAATTATTCACACTGCCTATCTTGACCTAGCCAAGGCATTTGACATAATACTCCATTCAGTTATTGTAGACAAACTCAAGAGGTTAGGTATAAATTCGTACGTCACCCAGTAGATAGCCAACTGGCTCACAGATAGGACCCAGGAAGTTAGAACTGGGATGTCCACCTCTACAAAGAGGCCAGTCACAAATGGAGTCTCTCAAGGATCAGTCCTTGGACCACTTCTTTTTGGCATTTACTTCTCAGAAGTCAAGGTCAATGTCAGTGGTTTCTGGCTTACTAAATTTGCAGATGACTGCAAATTAGGGGCTGTCATTGAATCTCCCACTGACACAAATTTTCTCCAGGAGGGGCTGACACAGATAAACAACTAGTGTCAGAGCCATGGACTAAAACTAAATGCCAAGAAATGAATAATAATATCCTTTGGGAAGTCATCCATCCCTGGTAATTATCATATTGACAACACACCCCTTAGAGTTGACAAAGTAGTCATAGACTTAGGAACACACATAGATAGTAATCTAGCCTTTGACCATCACGTGTCTACAGTGGTGAGGAAATTATTCTATGCTGCGCAACGTATAAACAAAGGTATGGCATCTAAATCCAAGGAAGTCATTGTTCCACTGTATTTGGCATTCATCAGACCTATCATTGAGTACAGTGCCCCCTTTGGTAACCAGGCATATCCAACAATTGGAACATCCACAGAGGTTCCTGACTAAAAGAATACAGGGTGTAA
Source organism: Protopterus annectens (assembly GCF_019279795.1). Classification (NCBI taxonomy): domain Eukaryota; kingdom Metazoa; phylum Chordata; order Ceratodontiformes; family Protopteridae; genus Protopterus; species Protopterus annectens. Next base: position 514,436,358 of record NC_056747.1, on the reverse strand, counting down.
GTAAAACATCCTATGCATACCACCTCAAGGCCCTATCCCTGTATTCAGTCTTCTACATGCTTTTGAGGGGAGATCTATGCCTGGCATACAGGACATTGCCAGACCCCACTCTGATGGACCTCCTGCATATCCACAAAACAAACAGAACCAGAATTACCCATTCTAAAGACTTAAACCTTGATTGTGATATAACTAGGACCTGCTGGAGAGATAGGTATGTTTCCCAGAGACTACCCCATTTATGGAACAGGCTCCCCATCCACCATGTGAAGCAGAGTTCTTCCCTAAGCCAATTCAAGTTCAACTTGGACAATTGGATGTGAAACCGGAAATTCATCCCTGGTTTGTTATCTATGTCTCTAATGGACACAGGTAACCTATAAATGGTTCATCTCCCAGGCCATGCTTACACTTATCAAGTGTATCAGAATTTGTCAAAGATTTGGGATGCATGGCTAGGCTTAAAAAGGCCTTTGTGGTCATTAGCCTAGTAAACACCTAAGAACCTATGATGCCGCAATATGAGCAAAAAAATAATTGGTTTAGTTTTTGGTGCCATTCAAAGGGGCTCCAATATTTGCCAGCCTGGGAGGATATGATCAATAGACTGCACTGCTTTGCCAGGGATGGCCTGTATCTGTCACCTCAAGGGCTTCATTTATTGGCAAAGACATTGTCCATCCCCATAGTACTCTTTAGGAAACCCCAACCTGATAAACTTACCAACATAATGAAACAAGCAAAGGAAAACATGAAGGTGTTATTAATCAATGCTAGGAGACTGAACAAGAAGCTCCACTCCCTACAAACCCTTCTCACCCTGGAAGACATTGACATCTGTGTAGTGACTGAGACAGGTTTTAAAATAAAGGAGAGCACTCCAGTTATGCAGGGCTATAATGCCTTCCACACATTTAGACCAGTTACTGCACAGTGGTGGAGGGGTGTGGAGGTGTATCTGTGTACATTCATAAGAGATTCACATCAGGCTGCTAATTCAGCATGATGCACTACAGCTTCTTCATATCCAACTAACCATCAGAAAGGTCCCATAGCATATATTACCTAGCCATAGAACTTCCTCTATGACCAAAGAAAGCCACAGTGCCTATTCAAAAGAACTAGAATCACTCAGTATTAAACGGAAAAACATTTTCCTAAGTGATCTAAACTATCCAGCTATAGACTGGAAAACCTACAGCACCACTGGGTCTATATTAGAACATCGAATAGTTAAAAGTTTGAATCACTAAAGGTCGACCTTTAGTGATCGAACTGTTAAAGCATCGAGTGTTCAGAAAAAAATAAAAATAACAACAAAAAAACTAAACGGTGTTAGTTACGGAGATTTCCTTTTACTTGTTCGATGTTCTGCATTTTCGCTATTTTTGTGTCGACAATGTCAGATTCGACATTGTCGGCTTTCGAGAATTTAATACAGACCCAGCACCACTAGTGCACAATGATTCATGGACTTTGTCAGTACAAATGCCCTGGAACAATTAGTGAGAGTACTACTCGGGAGAATAATATCTTGGATCTTGTCCTTACTAATATGAGAACATCTTGCACTATCATTTGCGTATCTTCATCACTTGTTATGGCAGACGATAAAGCAGTCTCCTTCGAAATTAAGCTGAGATCAGAGATCCTTTCCACCCAAGGTATATTTAGAAATTTCTTTAAGACAAACTATATACTCCTAAGTGAAATCCCCACCAAACCCAGTTAACTTCACCGAATATGCAGAAATGTACACCACCACAGCATACCAGCCCAAGACAGCTGTATCAATGCAGTTGTACCCTGTAGGAATAAGTGCAGGGCAAACCCCAGAAACAAACCCACATGGTGGAACCATAATATCAACAAGCTTTACAATAAAAGGAAAATAATTTTGACTAAAAGTAAGAAGAATTATTCCCAGAATGTTAAAGCCCTTGACACTGAAATAAAAACAATTCAGGAACTTAATAAAATCCACCAAAGTCACGTTTCAGGCTAAAACAGCTACCCAAGCCAAAGACAATCACAAAGCATTTTTTTAGCTATATTCATAATCTTAAAGGTGCAATGCACTGAGCTGGTTGTGAATGATGTTACCTACAATGAGGCTGAAGATATGGTCAACCTACTGGCTGATAAATTTAACTCTGACTTTGCCTCTCCATCTGCTCCTCAAGATATTCCTGAGCTGGCTCACCTCCAGCTATCATAAAAAAACAAGTCCTAAAAGTGCTATCAAAAGCTAAAAAATTCTGCATCAAGGGTTCCTGACAATATCCATGGATGCATCTTAAATAGCATGAAGCACAATTTAGTCATACTCTTAACAATACTATTCAGTCTCAGTCTGTGTGCAGGTTGTGTACTAAGCAAATGAAGAAACGCTACAGTAAATCCCTGCATAAGAGATGACCTTCCCCAGACCCATGCAATTACAGATCCATAAGTCTGACCAGCCTCATATGCAAAGCCATGGAAAGACTTATCATGGAATCAATAAATCTGGACAAAGGGACTCTCCAAAAACTTGACCTGTCTCAGTTTGGATTTATCAAGGGCAGGTCATGCTTATTCAACCTTCTGAATTTTTTTGAAAAGGTCACCAAAGCGATGGATGAAGGCAAAATGGTACACTCTACATTACCTGGCCAAAGCTTCTGACACAATTTCCGATTCAGGCATAGTAGAAATGCTAAATAAACTGGGAATAAGCCCCTATATCACCCATTGGATTTTTAACTGGCTCACAGATAGGACGCAGATAATCAAAATATAGGAAGTTACCTGTACAAAGAGACCAGCCACCAGTAGGGTTCTGGTCTAGGACCTCTCCTGTTTGGCATCTACTTTTCTGAAGTAAAAGTCAATACCAAAAGCCTCTGGCTGACTAAGTTTGCAGATCCCTAAATGATTTAGCCATCCTGCAGGAAGGTTTATCTCAAATTAATAATTGGTGTTACAATCATGGTCTGAAACTAAGTGCCAAAAATGTATTATTGTATTCTTTGGGGAGTCATCTACCCCAAGGAACTTCCGCATTGACAATATGATATGCCCCTAAGAGTTGACTCAGTTGTTTTGGGATTTGGGAACCTAAGTGGATAGTGCCCTTACTTTTGACCAACATGGTTTTATTACTGTAAGAAAGTCCTTCTATATTTCATAGCTTATAAACAAAGGGATAGAGTCTAGATCTGGGGATGTCATTTTCCCCTTTAATCACCCCTCATTAGGCCAATCATTGAATATAATGCCTCTTTTGCATGTATCTGTCTGGACACATGCAACAACTGGAATGCCCACAGCGATACTTACTAAAAAGTGCAAGGCCTAAATATCATGTCCTACATAGACTGACTCAAAGCCCTGTCACTATAGTCAGTATCTTACAGACTGCTAAGAAATGACCTGTGCGGCATACAAGGCATCCTCTGATCCATTATTGATGAATTTTCTTCACTTCAGCAAGTCAGATGGCATCGGAAATACTTGGTCTAGAGATTTATACCGTTTCTGCAGCATCAACAGAACAGTTTGGAAGGACAGGTATATTTCGCAGAGGATACTGTTACTATGGGACAGACTCCCCATCCACGTAAAACAAAGTTCATCTCTGTCCGTTTTCAAGTGCAGCTTAGATCTATGACTAGGAAATAGAAAAATTACCTTGGGACTGCCTCCTGTGCTACCAATGGACAGATGCAACTCCAAAATGCTTTATCCCATGCATGGGTCCCCACAAATTATCTATGGTATGATCCCAGTTATCCTTATTAGGGGTAATATATAATTATCGACCATGGGATGGGTAAGGCCAATCTATAACAAAATGGGATAGTTTATTTCATGCACACAAAGGCAAATTGGCTAGGCTTAAAATGGCCACAAGGGCAGGTAGCCTACTACTTGCCTATGAAACTATGAACTCTATTTGGTCCCTGCTGAGGCAAGAGTTGAATAGACCTAACTCTTTAGGCATCAGCCATGATGAACAGTATCCTTATAGGATAACACAGTTCACATACTGTGTGCCATCTCAGAGCTAGCTACTCAGTGTAAAACCTAGCTGTTATATATATTTTTTCCACATTGACTAATATTGCCAAAAATATGCATGGGTATTTGTCAGTGATGAATGGGTTGAGGGTCTAGCCTACTGTGATGGGCGGGGTCTATATGCCTATAATGGCCAGTGTATGCCCACTGTAAAACCCAGTAACTGTGGGTCAATAAATTAGTGGCTGGCCCATGTCCAGTTGCCCAGCTTGAGTTAGATGGGGTAGCTCTATTGAAACAAAGCTGGAAGTAAAAGCTAATCAAACTATCAAGCATTAACTAAGGACTGCTGCGCTCAGTATAGGTTCACTGACAGGGTGCAATTTAGAAATGAATGACATGATGGAAGAGGCAGGATATCCTGTGTATACGGGTGAGTCTTCTGAAGACAGTGAGGAATGTTATCAGAATTAATAATAGACTCATGACAATCAGACTGCAGTGTAATGATAGGCCAGTATTCACAATCTCAGCCTATACCCTATGGCAAGGTTATATTATATAACATACAACTCAGGTAGACTTCCTCCTAGTAAAGAAAGAGAACTAGGGTAGAATCAGTGATTACAACATCATTCCTAGTGATGCAGCCATATATAGCCAAACAAAATAAGCCACTAGTTGCCATATTCAGCTCCATTCAGTAGCCAAAGAAGGCTCTAAGGTCAACAGAGACTAGACTGAAGACCTGGAAGCTGTCTGAAGCAAAAGTACACAAATTCAAGGAAATACTTAGGGTTCTAGCAAAGAGGAAATAGGTGGAATTGAGCAAAAATAGCTGTGTCTCAAAGCAGCATGTGTGAGGGCTATAGAACAGATATGCAGCTGAGCCAGGTATGAAAATAAGGAACATATGAAATATGGTGGTGCAGTGCATAAGACCAGGAAGTTATGAAAAGAAATAAGTAGGTGAGTTGTGCCTGGCCTACAGAGCAGTCTCAGACCCTGCCCTAATGGAAATGCTGCACATTCGAAATTCAGATGGGACAAGATTCACTCACTTTAGGGATCTTAACCTAGCCTGTGACATGAACAGGACATGCTGGAGAGAGACAGTTGTTTCCCAGAGATTGCCACTCATCTGAAACAAACTCCCAATTTATGGGAAAACAGAGCTCCTGAATGACCCTATTTAAGCTTAACTTAGAAAACTGGATGGGAGACTGTAAATTTACCCTTGGGGTGTCACCTATGTCTCTATTGGATAAGGGCAGTCAATGTTGATCATAAACTCACCCTGTAAATATAGACCATACAACTTGTTCAGTAAGGGAACAAGGGTATAATATGGACAGGCTTATAAAGGCCCTAGGGCCAATAGCCTGGTAACCACCTATGAATGAAAACGTGGAAGATAGAAAAGATAGATAATGCTAAGAAGGATTGCTAGTTATATAAGAAACAGGCTAAGAGAACAGTTGCAATAGCAAAGAACAGTACATCAGAGGCACTCTGTCAGCTTCTGGAAAGTGACACAACAGATGGCACAAAGAAACTCTTTCAGGTTGGAAAGCAAACACAGGAAAGATAAAGAAGGTAGGGAAGAAAACTCACAGAAGCTGTAATGACACTCACATCCAACAGTGAAAAAGAGCCCACTCTAGAAGCAGTTAGAACAGCACTAAAGAAAATGAAATCAGAAAGTGCAGCAAGCTCAAATGAGGTCACGACAGATATGACTAAGATGTTGAAGTCATGCAAGAAACGATCAAGAGGTTGGGTGAGTTGGGGAAGAAATGGCTCCAGAGGGTACTCATAGTGGTTTGGAGAGAAAGGCATATCCCAGATGACTGGAAAAAAATAAGCATTCTAGCACTAGTGTTCAAGAATGAAGAGGGCATGCATAACTGCGAGGAGTATAGAGGTATCAAATTCCTGTCCCACTCGATCAAAGTTCTGGAGGAGGTAATTGATAAATGAATACTCAGAGTAGTAGAAAGTAAACAGGTAACATTAGCAGTATGGATTCAGATTAGGTGCAGCACAACTGACCCAATGCCTTCAGTGAGGCACACAGTTGAAAGAACTAAGAGATAAGACAAGAGTCCAAGTGGGCATTCCTAGACTTTACAAAAATCTATGACGTTGTACCAATGAAGCTGATTTGAGCAGTCCTGTGATGGTTCAAAGTCCCAGAAACTTTGGCAGAATAAGTGCAGGCTATGTACAACGATCAAATGACAGAAGTACAGTGTTCAGACTCACAAAAGGGTTCCCACTGTGAGTGGGTGTGAACCAGGGCTCAGATCTGAGCCCACTGTTGTTCATACTGGTGATAAACTACATTAGCAAACAGATAAGAGGGGACAGATAAAGAAAGCTGCATTATGCAGATAATTTGACATTACAAGCAGACTCTGAACAAGAACTTCCAACAAATGATAGGGGAATGGAATGCAAAGATGAAAGCACACAAGATGAAACTAGAACAGATAAGTGTTGTCATGACTACAAATGGGGTTAAAATGGAAGACAAAACTGAGATAAAAGCTAAAAAATAATAGAGCAGGTTAATGGCTTCAAATATTGGGCAGGGGTTGAGGAGAAGTGAAGTATGTATGAGGAGGTCAAAGGTAGAATCAGAAGGGCTACAGCACACGGAGTATCAGGAATAGTCTGTCACAGAAAAATGTCAAAGAAGCTGAAAAGGTAAGGTGTACAAAACAGTGGTGTAACCAGTACTAATGTACTATTGTATTCAGTGGCAGATTTACTAGGGGTGCTGGGGAGCTTTAACTCCTCCATTAGCAATCATCTCTCAAGTATACCACTTTTAGAGGTACAATCTATGTTTATCCTTCCCCTGCACCAAAAAAACATTTTTTAAGCTTGACAATGTGGCTCCTGAAATTTGATTGAATTGTGAGGATCACTTCCTTGTCAGTTGATCCTGACAGTCCAGTTGCGTTTAGAAGCCATGTTGCCAATTCTGAGTCAAGAGACTAAGTTTTGTCAGCAAAGTAGAAAGCAATGTCATCAACAAATGAAAGAAATTCCTTTTGCGACTGTAAAGGAATATGCTGCTAGAACCGGGAGATAAAGCAAACCATAATGCAACTTTGCTCTAATGTACAGTAAATGCCTTCTTTATTTCCACATATCACTCAGATTGCTTATATTTTCCTTGGTAGTTAATTTAAGCTTCACAAAGTTACAGCTATCTTCCCCAGAACCTGAATTAAACACCACAAGAAGGCTGAGACGCAGTGTGAAAAGTGCTGCTCTTTTTGTAAACTGCCGGGCTACTTTCTGACTCCGTGGCTTTGATGACATGTTGCATCTTTAGGGAGAGAGAGAGCTAATGAAGAGTGTGAGAAGTGCCGCAAGTGACGGGAAGGAAAGAACGGAAAGCCGATCTGTTAACATTAATTACCCAATTCTTAACTAAAGTCACAGTGTAAGTATTTTCTTTTTGCTTTTCAATTTTGTGCTGCTGCAGTATTCTAGGTGAGTTTTCATTTCAAGTTATTCTTTAGTAAGACAAGAAATAGTATTGGTGGGAATGAACAGATTTTTTTTCTTTTAATGAATTATGATTTAATTTCCATTGCTAGCAATAATAATAGTTTTTTTCCTAATGAAAAGAGTGGTGATTTGAAATGATTAATGTGAGCATAGTTATGCAAATATAAATGCAGTCCATCCCAAGGGACCATGGATTAATTAATATGTTTCCACTCTAAATGATTACACCACTTGTAATGAGAGTTCTTGTGTTATTTTACGCCCATTATTTCTACTCCTTTCATCAACTAAACTTTAGTTATTATTATCAAGGCTTCCTTCATTCTTCCATCTTTAATGTTTAACCTGGCTTAGCCTGAGACTCCATTTTACTGGTACACTACAATAGCATGGCAGCTGTTTGCTGACATGCTGCGATTGGAGTTTGGCTTTGCCAAGTTTAAATTTAAATGATTTCTTAGTAGTTATAGTCCTTTATGTGCTCGGTTTCCTCCCACATCCCAAAGACATGCTGTAGGTGGATTGGACACTATAAATTGGCCCTAGGTGTGAGTGACTGCATGTGTGTGCCTTCTGTGGAAGGTTTGGCGCCGGGCTGGCAACTCGACACCGTAAAACTCCACTGCCAATCATGAGAGGACAGGTGATCTGCTGTGGCGACCCCTAACCGGGAAAAGCCGAAAGAAGAAGAAGATAGTTCTTTATGTGCTTCGACTGTCAGCCTGAATAAAAATAGAAACTGTCGATTTTTATTCATTATCCTTATCTCACAGAAAAGTAGTTTTTTTACTGTCAGTGTTTTAAACTTTTTAGTTTCTGAATGTTTTCCTGCAATTCTTCAACAATTGGGAGGATTTAAATACTATTCTGCCTGCAAATATATACTACTTTTGTGTCCAAATGTTTGCCCAGATTACCTACTTGTCAAGAATATTTGAACACAGTTTTGATATTTGCAGGTTAATAGGACTGCATTTTTTTAAGTAAGCTGACTCTTTACATCAGAATAGTTGACAATGACAATGTCTGCAAGTCCAGAACTTCATTACAGTTCAAACTGATTTTTGGGTGCTTCTACTAAGATGTGAGAAAAGATCCCTTTGCAGAAATTCGGCACTTCTTCTTATAATTCTGAAGTAGTGTTGAATGAAGTTTGTTATAGACAGAAGGATCCACAAGAGTTTAGACAGTATTTATTACTGTCATACTCAAGTATGCAGTTTCTGTTGCTGAGGCAGTCTGGGTACATTATGGGGTGCGTTTTTTAATATTTGCAGGGTGACAGGTATTGCATTTTAAATTTTGCTACACATTTTAATCTGTGGTAGTGTGTGTTAATTCTTTTTTTAGTAAGTACCAACCAGTGGCGGCTGGTGACTTCAAATCAAAGGGAGGCAGGAGACAGCTGAATGGGTGGGGTCAATGGGAAGGGGTGTGGCCAACTAGAAAGGGGAGGAGCTATGCTCAAAACCACAAAAAACTAACTAAATACACTGCCGTGGGTGCCAAACCGTCATTATGAGAGTCCAATCAAGACAAAATGAAGTGTAGAAGAATAAAAATATTTCAATGCATTGGCTGCATGACATTACTTAATATCTGGATGGAAACAAAAAGGTTTTGAGGCATGAAAAATAAATTACTTTACATTAATGGAATGCCAGTCAAAATCTAGTATAAGAAAAACAAGCAGCACTCAACTCAAACCACTTCTTGCACTGTAGTTCTAATTATAATTTATATTCAGCTTTATTAAAGTACCAAGTAACATGCTGAAAGTAGAAATCTCTGATGCCCCCACTTGTAAAAATGTTCCTTATCCAAAAAAAGACCTGCTGCCTGACAACTATCTACTTGTTTCATGGGGAAAACATGATCAAAGTAAAAAATGAAAAGCAGACAAGAAATAAGCTCAAGATACATTGCTTAAAAGGATTACTGTACAGGTTATGGACCACACGATTGGCATTCTGTTTAGTTTACGGGTAAAGCTGCAGAGATGACTGGAAGTCTCCAAGTGTAATGAGCTTCTTAAAATAATGTAATTCTGTCCTTTATTACAAATACTGTCATGTGCATTTCAATACCCAAAACTTATACATTAGTTAAGTATTCTCTACATGGCAACAGAAAGGCTTTCAATGTTGGCAATTCTTTAACAGTATGCTTATTAAAGCTTACTTGCATCTTACAATCTCAGCCAAGCTTACATGATGGTCATTAAAGTATTGCTACTTAAACACAGAGCAACAGGCACTTTGAGTAACAAGCATAAATCAACAGTACAAAAAATATGACAGAAACCAGACCATTCTGCAAAAATCAAGGACAGATGAAAAGCCACTCTAGTACTTGCGTCTACCTTGGATGGGGGGATACCCTGCACATTTACACTGCATAACTACTCCTTGCCTTGCTCCGACACATCCAGAGTCACTACATAGGGGAGTGGGGTGCAACAACTATGTCACAATTTGAAATGTCTCTGGCTGACTGTGATGACCCTGACACATTTGTCATACCTCTCAACCTCAGAGCAAGAAATCTGGACAAAACCATACAAAGAAGTGGGACAAAGGCCCAAAAACAAGGACAATTTTTAAAAATATTACTCATAAACTTAGAAAGATAATAGAATAGGTCTTGCATTAGTATGAATTTTCTAAATGGTATGAAATCTGAAACTCAAATATCTGTCATTATTTTCTAACTTCAGTCTTTAATGATTTGTCACTAATTTGCCAAAAAACACAATTTTATGAAAAATGGACCAAAAATGTGATGTAAAAATATAAAATAGCCACACAATACAGCTGGGAACCTGTCAAAGAAGGGACACTTTAATATTAGTACTGCTAACTTGAGCAGCTGACAAAATAAAAGAATCTACATGCATTTCTGAAATAAAAGTAATCTATAACTATGATTACAGTTATTTCTTAATTGTAAACCCTCCATGTTTTCTTCCAAAATTGCTATTTTGCGGAGGGATTATTAGGGGAAGAGCAACATTTTGAGCCAAAATCAGGGACAGTTAAGAGGTTTGGCTATGCTTAATTCTATAAAGCAATTTATTTGCATGTACCTCTCAACCTGTTAATGCAATAAATCTGGACAAGGACAAATATATTGGAACATATAAACAGTACTAAAAATTGCTCTTGTATAGACTGAGACAGTTGATAGAACAAGTCTTACTTTAGCATGCATTGGTTATGAAGTCTGAAACTCAGTGCGTCATTATTTAGTGACTTAATTCCTAAATGATTTGCCACAAATTTTATGAGGAGCAAACCAAAATTAAGAAGCAAAAATCTATTCATTCTTTGAAAATCTCGACAGTTGGGAGGTATAGTTTAGCTGGGGCTGTCTAAGTTTGCCGCCCTTCCCCCTCACAATATCATGGTCGAATGGAGCCTCCTCCTGCAGCCATTCCAATGATCCATTACTTGGCTATTTCACTCCATTTACCATAAACACTAATGTGCATACGTATTTACTTCTATGATGATTTGGACTTCATTTGAAAGTTTTATTTTGCATTTTACAGCACAAACACTAAGACATCGGCTAAACAAACTTAGCATTAAAACTTCTCTGCCCTTGAAACTCACATTCATTGAAACAGCATTGAAACCCACATTCAAAGAAAATTCATTTTACCAGTGGTTGATAAAGATTAATTCTGGGCTGTTTTCAAATCATAGGCCTCTTGCATATGAAACATACACGTGCTCTTTGATACACCTTCCTATTGTTTTGAACATTTTTCCAGTAAACAATGAAACAAAATGCATGCACCAATAATGACAAAACTGCCCACTTCAGAACATTTCCATCATAAAAGTCTACGCAAACGTCTACAGTCCACCATTATCAGTAAATATGCACAATTCTACAGTCCACCATTATCAGTAAATATGCACAATCTCTGAAGTAAAAAAGTCATCTAAATAATTCCACATTAAATAAATCTGTAACTAGTGAAGAGGTTGCTGCTAGCAAAAACCTTTATATTTCATGGTTTCATCAAAAAATAAAGTGTCTGATGCCCCCCGAGGAATAAATTGCCTATATTACATTAAAAATGATAAGCTAGTAATATTGCAATAGAAAATGGATGGCAAACAGATAACAAGCTCATAGTTAGTATCTTAACTTTTTCAGTACAGCAGCATTCACCCCTTGTGGGAGTAGAACCAACAACCTTCTGCATTAAAAGGCAAGTACAGAACCTGTTGTGCTATTAACATTGCAAGCTGACTTTCCATAAGCAGCACTAAACTTCTCTTCCCCTGCAGCTCTCAGCTCCTTGTAAAATCTACCCAATACTGAACTGCATCTCAACTTCGCAGCACAAGAATTCTGGAAAAAGCCAAATTTATTGGGGGGCTCAAAAGGCCATAAAACAGGGACACATTAAACATTGCTTGTATAATCTTGGAAAGTTGTAGAAAACGCTGTGTTACCACCATACATTTTACTGCCAAGGTCCCTGTGCAAATGAGTCAGAGCAACATACCACTATGCCAAATCACCTGCTTTGTGAAAGAAAAATGCTGTGTTACCACCATACATTTTACTGCCAAGGTCCCTGTGCAAAACAGTCAGAGCAACATACCACTACACCATATCAGCTGCTTTGTGAAAGAGAGGAAGACTGAAACTTAAATGGCTATCATTTAATGAATTGAGTTCTCACCATAGCTGTCAACCTCTTAGCACAAAACACCTGGACAAACCCAGTAATGAGGGAATACAGCCCTCAGACATATTCAGTGAATTCAGTTTTTGCCATAGTTGTCAACCTTAGCACAAAAAACCTGGACAAAGCCAATAATGGGGTAATACAGTCCCAAAAATAAGGACAAATTTCAAATATTCATCTTATAAACTTAGAAAATTGCCAGAATAAAAGGTTGTGTTACTATTTATTTTCTGAAGAATATGAAGTCTGAAATTCAAATGCCTGTCAATTTTATTTAACGTTTGTTAATCAGGACAATCTGACTTGGAACAAAAAAACAATTTTCAGCAGAGGCCCAGGAAGAAATAATGCAGACATGTCTTTATAACATGGGAGGACACAAAAGCAAACCCACACAAACACAAGAAGAAGATGCAGACCCCACACAGAAGGCACCCCAGCCAAGCATCAAACCCGAGAACCTACAGCCATAAAGCAGCAATACTACCACTGCACCATCAAATATCGAGCATTACAACATTTAGAAACCACAGATATTATGAGTAACAGATCAGATCAAATATGAGGCAAAAATCTGAAATTTTTTTACAAATGGTGGTGGGTAGGGAATTCAGGTCCTTAACACCTGCATACAAGGTACAGGGTTAAAGCCTGAGTATCTCTACCCAACACCATTTGTTCTCAAGCCACCAGTATATAGTAACTGGGGCATTTTACACACACACACACACACACACACACACACACACACACACACACACACACACACACACACACACGATGACTACAGCTTGTCTACTCGCAGACTGAAATGGGAGGTCCACAAATATCTTGATTGGCACAGCCATTGAGTCCATTTCTTGTAACTTGTAATCATTAAACTGTCAATGTCCAGTGGAGAGCACTCATTGCATGCAACATGAAGCATTGTTGGAGTGGAGGCTACCATCATGACCAGGAACCTAAGGCAATGAACAGCAATCACTCTGGGGGCATGCAAAAGATGAAAGGTTGATAGTAAATCTGGTAATCATTTTAAGAGTAAAGAGACCCTACAGATCCTGGTATCCAGGAAACTATCTAAGAATGCAGCCTGACAAGACAATTTTAGATGGAACTTTGCAAAGTTTACAGTCATACTAAACTTGTGGCTGTAGATACTCCCTATGTTCAATGAGACCAGCTGGGGAGTCAGAAAACCAGGCCAAATAATTTATGTAAGGAATTATTCTGTCTCTGTACATCCTTAGGGATTTGGTCTCACAAATATAAGCCTACTGAAAGTATCAAGTGACAACATAAGGTTGAATATACCTGCTGCCTGGCCCTAATAAAAAAATACAGACACCTTCTAGACTACTTCACTATCCTGATCTGTAGGTGAGCATCTCAAGAGTCCAAAAACTACATCTGATCTCTGCAGAAGCTATTTACGTGTCAGTGTGGAAAGACATACTGCGAATGAAGATGATGAGACTGCTTAGATCTAGAATGTGTATTAGGTCCCTTGATTTCTTTGGTACTTAAAATAATCTAGAATATTATCTGAGTCTGTACTGATCTTGTAAGACCAATGAGATGCTTCTTTTTTTTCAGGAGGTTAAGCTCTTTTTTTTACTTGCATGTTTTTTTCCTGGTGTGGAAGGATGCCAGTGATAACATGCAGAACAGGAATAGTACAAAAAAATAGGTGATAACCTTGGTTTATTAAGCTCACTGTCTGTGGTCCAGCAGTAAAGCTGAAGCAACACTGAGCTAAACATCATATTCCCATAACCGTCCCTTTAAGGAGATGGGAATTGTTATAAGCCTGTGTGGAGATGCACACAATTCCACTGAAATAAGAACCATCAACTCTATCCCAGCCATACCTCTCATATGTAGAGATTTTCACAGAATGTCTATATTTTTGCCTCATATTTTTGATCTGTTCCTCATATAATTTGTGGTGTTCTGGCATTTCTTCCTACAGAAAATGCTAACACAAAACCTGTTATCCCAACAACTTTCTAAGAGAAATATTTAAAATCTTTCCCTATTTTTTTGCTTTTACCCCACATTGTTTTAAGCTTTGTCCAGATTTCATGTGCCAAGAAATTGAGAGGAATGGTCCCAGCTTCTTTGCTGAACCAAAGACTTGGACTGGTCCTGGCAATTAGTAAACATGTTGTTCTGCATTCAAGTTGTAGAACCATGGTATCTACTAACTCATCTGCAGCATACTGTAGGTACTCCGTGGAAGGTGAAACTAAACACCTGCATCCAAAAGGGACTGTCTTTTCTCCTTCACCATTTTTAGTGGTTATTCAGTTTCTGGATCAAACAACAGTGGATCTAGAAGGGGAAGTTCATAAAGGACACTTCGATGTTGGCAACTACAGATCCAGAACATTTTACAAAGATGAATACATAAGCCAAAGTCTATCCATTTAGCAGCTCTGTGGAGCAGAGTGGTGGGGTCCTGACTGTGATTCACGGGGACTCAGTCTGAATGGTAGGCCTGGTCTCTGTAGGAGCTGCATGAGGACAGGATGGGAATGTGATGTCCCTGCCTGGCTACAACCCTCAGTGGAGTGGAGGCTGAGAATGAGGACTCTAGCTCTAGTCCACAAATGTGATGGAGACAGAAAGACAGAGAGACAGGAGGTCAGAGCATATCTAGAGTGCACATGGATTTCAGGGCTACCTCTGTATGACATGCATGTGGGAAGTTAACAGACAGAAGGGAAAAAAGCCTCCATCATTGTCAGGATGAGCATGTATCAGAATGTTCTAACCTGCTGTCTGCCTTCCTGTGAAGCCTTGATACAGGCAACAATACATAACACATAATGGTTGGCAGGGGCACCAAACAAGTTGTTAAAAAAAGTTTTATCTCAACTCATCAGATTTTTTTGAGACGCCTTGAACGTTTTTTTGTTGAGCATATTGGGGAGATACAGATTCATGTGGCTCACAGAACTAATCCAAATGAATCTGGATCAAAGGATAATTCCTTGCACCAAAGCTTTGGATAGTGGGGGTCAGTCTACGGTTAACAAATGTTAATAACTGATAGTGTCCATATCATGTCCATTTCATTAACAGTTACCTGTTCAACAGGTGTAAACCTATGTGTTATTGCAGGTGTAGCTGACTTTATCACTAGCCACTGTTTTTACTACCTGCATTCATAGCATTTTTTACTGATTGTAGATTATTACACAGTCAGTTTCAGAAGAAGCCATAGAAACAAAGAAGGCCAGGAAACAAAGGTTGATTATAAAGTCAATATCCCAGGAAGTCCTGGAAACAAAGTTTAATGCTGTTTAACACTATTATTAAACACATGCCATCTACTTTTACAAGAATACAATATATGAAAAAAATAATTTCACAGTACATTGATAGCCTCTGGACTGAGAGTAGCTAGACCTATGACTGACTGATTATGCATAATTATTACAAAGCTTTTCAGGGGTAAACTATTCTGACATAGATTAATTAAAAATAATGCAAACAATTAGACTATTAATCTACATAAGAAATGCCAGCATCACTGTGATTTAATCACTTGTTCCTTTTTTAAAACTAATACTTACTTTACTTCTGCACCACCTTCACTCTGTTCTTCTTCTAACTTCTTTTCTTTCTTCTTCCTTCTTCTTCTGCTCTTCCTTCAAGCTAGCACAGGCTGTACAGCACAGATATTACCACCAAATAAAAAAAAATTAAAATCCAATGCCAAATTAAATTATTAATAAAAATCGGACTCCTTGCTTAATCACAGTCACGAATCAATCCACATTCCACAAGCCCACAACTGACTGATTGATTCTCGCTCTTTTCCCAGCACATAAAGCCCGGGAAGAGGGCGACAACCAATCAGCAGCATTTAGCCCAGCAAGCACGTCATGACGTGCCTGCGGACGTTGCAGTCCGAGCCCCTTCCAATTCTATGCGGTTTGGAGCCGCATAGACTTCTGGGCATCACAATGATGCCTTCATTACTCCACCGGGCTGCAATAAAAAAAAAAAAAATCTATTTAAAACCGCCGCAACCCGAGGCGGTTAAAGTGCGCATGCTCGTACTTCCGAGTCGCGGACTCAAATTTCGCATTTTAAACAAAAAAAAAAAAAACATCTACTACTGTGATTACTGTCACACAAGAAAAGGTTTTTTTTTTTTACATTTTCTTCTTTTTAGCTGAGGGGGCTGCAGTCCGGCAGTCCGATGCCACGAGCCGCCCCTGGTACCAACCCTTTATCAGTAACTCAGCATTTTCAAAAGATGTTGTCATTCTAAGTAATTCAGTAGTGATGGTGAACCGGATTGCTTCATTTATATCAGTGCAGTCTTGGCTAATTACAGTGCGTTAAAAGGATTGAGTTAAGAGTTGAAGATTAAGACAAGGAGTAGAAGTACAAAAAGAAGTCATCCAGATGGAATGGAGAAATTGTATGTGGGAGAGCAAGCAAGATCTATTACCTTGGGCTAATCTTAATACCTAGTCATTTCTCTTATGTTTTTAATGTCTGTAAGAAATGCACATGCTTTCTGAAATTCAGTGTTCATAGCTTCATATGTGCATTTCTAAATATGTAGATCATGAAAAGAAAACTAGGGGTGAGTGTACCAGAAGTGGGACTACATAGTGCTTAATTATTACTGACATTCATGTTGGCTCAACAGCAGCTCCCCATCCATATCTGTTCTGAATCCACCACTGGAATGGTGCAGAAATATGGACAGTGAAGGCAGAGCAGTTGAGAAAGTTGGAGGGGATGGAGAGGAACTGCCTGAGATGAGTGGTAGGATGTACATTGCGGAACAGACAAAGAAATGAGGATATCAGAGCAGAACCCCAAGGAGCTACAATTGCAGAGAAGGTCAAAGAGAACAGATTATGGTGGTTTAGACACATGCAGGAAAGCAGATGACAATCTGGTGAAGAAGATTTAGGAGAGACAGAAAGAAAGCAAAAAAAAAATGAGGGCTTCCAAAAAAGAGATGAATGGATTGTGTGAGAGAAGACCTGTGACAGTCAAGCACGACCACTGAAGAAGGCAGGAAAATGGCACTAAACTGAGAGATGGGAACAACTGATCCAACACCCCGTCGACATGTAGAGAAATGGGAGAAAGGGAGCTGATGATGATGATTTAAACAGATACTGATATTAAACATTAGGAAACAAAAATGTGTTTCATTACATCAGTGATGCTGCAGCATAACATCATATGGGCCATATTCTGCAAAGGATCTAACATTTGGCCAGTATACAAAAGCTTCTGCGCTCCTTCCTCATTCAATGTACATCTGTTCAAGTACAAGGGCAGGCTGGTAAAAAGGATGCCTGGGCACCAAAATTCATAACATTCTTGCTGTTGAAGATGTCACTCAGATGTCTCATCTCTACTGCATCTTCAGTATTGGTGGTCTGCTCATATCTCAGCTTTCAGGGAAGATAAGTAACCCTCAGGAGACTTTGCTTTATTTTTCAACTAAACGTTATTAAATTTTTTTATCTTATGTATAGCAGAAGAGGAAAATGCATACAAGCATTCCCATATAAATTACGACTTCTGTCCTGGGGAATCACATAATGTCCTTTCTTGCAAAATTTGTCGTTTACTCCGAAAACCATTTTTAGACAGCTGAATAACCTTAGACTTTTCTTGGAAAACAAACATCTTAAAGCCCTCTCTCAGATCTACAAGGCTACTGATACAACTTCGTTGGACATCCTTCTTCAAGCAAAAAAAAAAAAAAATAATAAGAACATTAAAGAGAGTATGAAGGACCCTTCCTTTATACATTCTTTCCGGGTCTAAAACTGATGAATCTGCATGTGGCCATCATGGAGTCCTTGGACTGTCACTCTGATCTTCCTGACACCTCTACTTTTCCTCATTTGGAAGTTGCTAAGACTCAGAAGGCAAGCACATCCACTAAGAACAGACATTGGTGGTCTGCCATATCAGAAAATCAACTTTACAGAAAATCAAATCTCATATAGTTGAGACTGTATAGATCTACTTTCCAGAAAGTTGAAGTGTTTGTACTGAGATCGAGGTACAGATGGGAATCGAATTTGCCCTTTTCCTCACTGCAGTGTGATCTTGGAGTTGTTATAAATAATTTGCAGGGGGTGTGGGACATGGAGGCTTGCCCGCTGCAAAAACACTGATTTTTTTTTCTTTTTTTGTATAGTTCGACTTCTCAGAAAGTTGTCATATGTTCTCAACCTTATGAAGTTTGACTTTCTGAAAAGCTGATTTTCTAATATAAACCCAGATAAATGGTGCAATATGTGGCTTTCTGGATGAGAGGCAAACATTAATAACATCAACAGAATAATGACAATCCATAAGGAAGCAGAGTTTAAGAAAACACTGTTAATCTGATGTTGTCCTCTTCATTCTAAATTATGATTGGGTCTCAGATCCGACCCTTGCATCTGGCTCAGCTACATTTTCCAGACTTAGATCCGAATCTCGAGCTTCCCCCTTTACCCATAATGCACTATGCCCACCCAGAAACTCAGATCTTGTTTGCCGCTTCATTGATTGGACGTGGATCTGTGCTCTCGCCCAGCTAATTGTGTGTTGGGTAGATATGTACATAGCCGGCGTTAGGCACCCGCCAAACTCGCGGCCGCGGGGAGCCCCTGATTATCTCCCTGTGTATGAGGGCCCCTATATGAAAAAGCCGCGGGTTTCTCCATCTTTTCCATTCCTTGCTTGGTGTCTTGTTTATTCAGCTGTTTAGCGCCATCGTGCAATTCTGCTTTTTTTTTCCTGAAAAAGCTTGCTTACTTGACTGCTGCAGCCAATCAGGTCCGTTGCTTTACTTGTAAGCTGCACTCAATCAGGTCTATGAAGCAAGGGACCTGATTGGCTATAGCAGTCAAGGAAGCAAGTTCTAGTTTCCTGATTAGCTTTGCCATGATATGGGGTCTGTTGGGTCACTTCTGTTGATTATTGGATTTACCTAGGACAGAAGTCAAAAGCTCAGTGGTTGCTCTTCTGTCCTTAGTTAAAAAACAGGTACAAAGTGACCATAAACTGGACATTTATTTTAAACATTAGCAGTTATAGAAAGTATAGTTTCAAGTAATACAGCAATACAGGTTTAGCAGGAACCAGCAGGTCCTTATTTTAATGGAAAGGTAAGTTAATGGAGTCTTCAACACAATTTTATAAAAAAACTGTAAGCAAGTAGAAATGTGAGTTCTTGCAACTAGGTGTATCAATTGCAAAAAAAAAAAAAATAGGTAATTGTTACCACAGTCTTCCCTGTTATATAACACTGCATCATTTCAGTATCTTCAAAACAGAAAAACAGAAAAAATTTAGCACAGTGAATAATCCTAATAAAACAATAATTACATAAAATCTTTATGTTATTGTTATTTCCACTCACATTCATAAGAAAAAAGGCACACAGTGCATTAGTGGTATTTATTTAGACAAAAGCATGCCTTCGTTGAAGGTTGGGCATCGGGCTGGCACCTTGGCACTGTGAAAATCGACTGCCAATCATTATCGGACGCGAGTTCCACTGTGGCGACCCCTAACCGGGAAAAGCCGAAAGAAAAACAACAACATCATGGTCTCATATTGTAAAAGATACTCATTGGATGCTCAGTGTTTTAATCTGCCAGTATTACCGGGTAAAATGCAAATCATTTTAATTTTGGCAGCATAGAAAGCCATGATGGTGCAGCGGTTAGAGTTGTCGCCTCACAGCAAGAGGTTCTCCCGTTCGATTCTCTGCTGGAACGCCTTCTGTGTGGAGTCTGCATGTCCTCCCCGTGGTAGAGTGATGTTTAAAGACATGCAGGTAGGTGCGTGCGTGAATGGGTGTGCCTTTCTTGCAGGTTGGGCGCTTGGCTGGCAACTCAGCACTGTAAAAAATTTGACTGTTTTTTCTAGCAATGCTTCCTCCTTGAATACCAGTATCCCACCAGCATTTCTTGTTGCCTTCTCACTCTGCTTGCTTCCCTAATAAACGTTTCCACTTTGATTCCCTGAAGTTATTTTCCCACTTTTGTTGTTACAGCTGCTGATCCCCCCCCCTCCAGTTTTGTGTTTTTTTTAAGTATTTTCTTTTCTGGAAGCATTATTTGTATTATTTCCACTGAATGTAATCTGCCATGTTTTAGATTATTCCTTCAGTCTTCACACCTCCCTATTCATTATTTCTATGCCTTCCTATTTATTACAACTGTTGCATCAACTTGTGTTGTTGGCAAAAAAGCAATGTTATACAAGCACTGAAAATGACTGTTGCCATTACTTGTGATGTCATGCTGGTAAACAGCCTTTGACCTTGAAAAGGAACATATTTGGTTCAAAAGCTTGTTGTGTTTATGAGTAAATCAAATTATACTATATACCATTGTGCTCTGTACATCTTTTGTTCGTCTCTGTTTACTTACACTTATCAAATACATGTTTAGCATCATAGTTAGTACTAGGTTGGCTGCCCTTGAGGGGCATTTTAAGCCTAGCCAATTTGTCTTTTGGTGCTTGAATTAAACTAACCTATCACTGTTGAAGTGATATCCCAACCTCATATGCAAAAATGGGAAAAGGAGTTGTGGATGGATGGATAGATTTGGTGTTAAATTGGCCTTAGCCATCCCATGGTCAATAACTGTATGTTACCCCTAGTGAGAATAACTGGGATCATATCATAGATAATTTGAGGGGGACCTATACATTATCTATTATCAGTTATTACTTGAGTTACCAATAGTATTTGTGGGACATGTTTTAACTCAGGATATAATAGTCTGCTTGGATTTGTTTTTGTACAAATTTAGCACTTTTTCTACATCTGTCCTATGGCTGTCTTGCATGCCTCTGCAGTGTGACTGCTCTACATATCATTAACTGTCTGTCTTGTGTGACGGGCTAAGTTTATCTAATGCTACTTTTGTGTTTCAGTCTTGCCATAGTACTGGCATCATCTTGTGTTTGAGAATCTGTGTGTGGTGTCTCAGTTCTGTCTTGTGGTAGTGCTGACTTCATTTTGTGTGGGTCTCTGTTCAGTCTTGCAGTAGTTTTGTCCTGGCCTTGTGTGTCTCTATCCTCTGTGGGTGGGTGCCTCTGTCCTGTGTATGGGAGTCTGTGTGGGTGTTCAGTCTTGCTGTAGTGCTGTCTTCCTCATGTGTGGGTGTCTGTCCTGTCTGCAAGAGTCTCTGTAGCTGTCTGTCTTGTCTGCCTATGTCTTGTGTGAGGGGGTCTGTGTGGGTGTCTCTGTTCAGCCTTGCTGTATTCCTGTCTGTGTCTTGTGTGTCTGTGCTGTGTATGGGAGTCAGTGTGGGTGTCTTTGTGTACCTCTGTGGGACTGGCTACTTTGATGCGGTATAGAGGTTTGTCATAATTTAATAACATTGCTACTAAATACCAGTCAGTCATAGCTCTGAATCTCATGGCACAAAAACATCTAGACAAAGCCACAGATAGTGGGGGATAGCCCCAAAAATCAGGACAAATTTTAAATATTGTTCTTAAAATCTTAAAAAGTTGCTAGAATAAAAGGTCTTGTGTTACCATTCATTGTGTTACCATTCATTTTCTGAAGGGTATGAAGTCTAAAACCCAAATGCCTCTCATTATTTAGTGAATTTAACCCTCAATGACTTGTCACGGACAAGCCAGAAAACTACAAATATTGAGGAACAACCTAGAAATAAGTCAAATCTGGACATTCTGTGAAAATCTGGGCAGTTGACTATGTAGTCAGTGTGCTTGAACCTCTGAGTTGCTACCATGCTGTGTTACAAGGGTTTGTTATAATGCAGCATCAGTAATAAATGCCAGTCAGTGTGTGCATGCACCTCTGAGTGGCTACCTTGCTGTGATAAATGCTGGTCAGTGTGTGTACCTTGGCGTATCAGTTCTTAATTATTTGAATGTAGTAGCACTACAGTGATTGGTAAATGGTGCTGGATGAGCTTGACAGGGAAGGGGGTCACACTTTAGATTCTGCTGAGTAGGGCCCCCAACATGAAACTTGCTGGGGGCCCCCAAAATGCTAGCACTGGCCCTGGATATGTAAGACTTTTTTCTCAACATGTTTTCTACAATTGTTATTTCTTGCTTTTCCTCTTCCCTCGTTAACTTTCGGAGTGTTAGGGTTTTCGGTATTCCTTTTTTCTCTCTCCCTTTCAAAGGAGAATTCTTTAGATAGGTAGTTCTTTGTTATAGCTGTTTGTTACAGTTTTTTCTGTGTATTATTATTATAGTTTAAAACTTAAGACTTTCGTAGTTGAAACTCTGTAGTTGGAAGTTTGGGTACTTAGTGGTGCAGTGCTAAATCACGTGTGTGTGTGTGTGTGTGTGTGTGTGTGTGTGTGTGTGTGTGTGTGTGTGTGTGTGTGTGTGTGTGTGTGTGCGTGTGTGTGGCAGGCTTTAGGGCCAGTTCTTATATCTTATTGGTAGTTATGTCTGACAAACCCTGTCTGGCGTTTAACTGATGCACTTTTTGTGGGCACAAGATCCTCAACCAAGATGCCCACAAGGAGTGTGCTGACCATCTTAAGGCTTCCTGTGAAGCTTGTGTGTCCTTTAACCCATGTGCTCTTGTGGACAGGCACAACAAGCTTCTTTTAAGGGGTCTCCTTCCTTTGTTTGCTTCTGGGGCTCAGACCTCTTCTAAAGCTTCATTGTCATCTTCTTCTTCTTCTAAGGAGGCTAAGAAGAGCTCTCTCTCTCTGGTTCCCAGAGAGATCCCTTGTAGCCGAAATCTAAGGCAAAAAAGACTTTGGATCTGACCCCCATGGATACGAACAAAACTACCTCCTTATCGGATTCACAGTCCTCTTTGGATCTGATGGAGATAATTACAGTGTCACCACCTTCTTCCTCAGCTCCAGTATCGGATCCTAGGGCTCTGAATCCAAGAGCTCAGAGCAAGTTCCCAAGGCATATAGGAAAATCTCCTTCACCTGCCATCTCTTTTGAGTTGCTTTATTCCAGACCTCTCTTGTCAGCTTCTTCCAGGTCCTGTAGAAGTTGGCCAAGGCAGATATGGACAGGATGATGAGGAAGTTCTTCAAGGCCCAAATCCAGATGGGGTAGTGTTGGCTCCATACTCTATCAGATCAGTGAGCTAGCCAGCCCATACCATTAAAACTCCTTCCCCGATCAGAACCTAGGCTTCAGAGTTGCAGGTTTCAGGACACCCGAGAGTGTCGGCTTTGGTGCTGGGGAAACACCCTTCCTCAACTCTGATGATGCCCCTGATCAGCCCTGTTCCTATCTCTTCACCGCAAATTAGATCTTGGAGCTGAGATGTCAGTGCTGGGTATGGGGGAATGGGGTTGGCTCCATCTTTGTTGGATCCTTCCCTTCCACTGTGTGCTTTGGCCCTTGATAGCTTGGGTCCAATTTCCTCTGGAAGCCACAAATCCAATGGGAGTCCTGGCCATTTTCCCTTCAATGTCTCGGGTGAGAGTGAGGCAGAGAGGGCTTCTCAGTGTCTGTCGACTTTCCAAGTAGTGGAAAGGATATTCTTCTGTAGTGGAGAACCATCATCTCACATCCTGCAGCCTACCCTTTTATCTCCTTTGGGTCATGGTCTTGAGCCTACTCATTCTATCCTGAGCCAGCCCACCCCGAGCAGTCTCCAGGATCTTCTTACCCAGGAACGATCCCCTTCTTGCTGTACTTCCCCCAAGTACCCAACACAGGAAGTCCCCTGGAGAAAGACAAGCAAAAGGAGCCACATCGACTCCCTGATGAAGTCATTAACTGAAGACACTGACTTTGATGAGGAAAAAGGATCCCCTTGATCCCCATATGATGACGTCACATTTGGAGACATTCTAGAGATCCTGAAGCTGAAAGGTGGGTGGTCTGTCCAAACTCCTTCTTCTGAGGAGTCAGTGTTCTTGGTGGAATTTGGGGCAGACCCATCTATGTCCTGGGTGTCCCTGCAGTGGACAAGCTTGTCGATTTGGTTTCCCGCAGGGTATGAAAGAAATCAGATACTATTGAGCCCATTCCTAAATGCCCTGATAGGTTTCTGGTTTGCTGTCTGATAGGAAACACTGGAGTAAGGCTCCTGTAGTGAATGCCATTGTGGTGGAGGCAGCCACTAAGAAAGAACTGGCAGAGGTGAGTGCCAATGTCCATCCACCTAACAAGGAGTCTAGGGCATTGAACACGTTTGGAAAGCATATTTATGCCTCAGCCACTTTTGCGCTGAGGTCATTAAATTATTTAGCTCATTTTACCTGTCTTCAGAGAGAGTTGATCAAGGAGATTTCAACCTCTCTCACTGAGGCCATGCCTGTGGTTGAACATAAGAAACTTTCTCCCAAGCTGGCCACTCTGTCACCCATTGCTAACTCCTTGATGAGGCTAATCTTCGATACAGTTGAAGATACCTCATGGGTTGCTGGTTCAGGCCTATCTGTAAGGAGACATGCCTGGATGAGACTATGTGATTTTGCAGAACCCTTTAAAGCGTCTTTTATTTATTAATGCCCCTTGTGATGGCTCATCACTGTTTGGGCCTTCTATTAGAGATAGACTCACCCGCAGCGAAAATGATAGGAAGACCCTTTCTGTCATGGGAATCAAATTTTCTACACCTTAGAGGTCCTTTTTGAGGAACCAGCATGGAGGCAAGAAAATATGGTTCCATAAATCCCAAGGGCCTTTCCAGGACCCATGCAGGGAGCCGTCTTCCAGAGGCAGAGGAGGAAGTTTTAATCACTGAAGTCACCCTAGAGGCAGAAAGGGTCCACAGAACCAGGGCTTCAGAGACACATCCCCTGACAAGCTCTATCAGTGCTCCTGAAATGCTGCCAGACTGTCCATCTCTGGCGGCAGTCGGGGGTCAACTTTCTTTGCACCCAGAAGCCTGGACACACTTGCCAAACAATTCATGAGTGCTAAACTTAATATCCAGAGACTACTACATTCCCTTTTTCCCTTCTCCTTCAAATATCAGCAAGAAGCTCCCGGATGTGCCACCCAGTCAGATGGAGCAGGCAGCTCAAGAAATTCAAAAACTGCTGCAAAAACGAGTCATCTAATAGGTTCCGACTGAACAAAGAGGATTTGGAACTTACTCCCACTTCTTTTTGGTGCTGAAAAAGACAGGGAATCTAAGACCCATACTGGATCTAAGCAATTTGAATCTTTATGGTGGTGCAGTGGTTAGCATTGTCACCTCACAGCAAGAGGTTCTCCAGTTCGATCCTCGGCTGGGGTGCCTTCTGTGCGGAGTCTGCATGTCCTCCCTGTGGTCGCGTGGGTTTCCTCTGGGTGCTCCGGTTTCCTCCCACATCCCAAATACATGCTGCAGGTGGATTGGACACTCTAAATTGGCCCTAGGTGTGAATGTATGTGTGTGTGTGCCTTCTGTGGAAGGTTGGGCATCGGGCTGGCAACTCGACACTGTAAAAACTGCACTGCCAATCATGAGTGGACAGGTGATCCACTGTGTAGACCCCTAACCGGGAAAAAGCTGAAAGAAGAAGAAGAAGATGTAAAGAAGTTGAGGTTCCAAATGGTTATGGTACAGTCGATTCTACCCCTATTGCGCAAGGACGAGTGGATGTGCTCAGTAGATCTCAAGAATGTGTACTATCATATCAAAATAGACAGGCATACTAGGAGATACCTGTGCTTTCAGCTGGGTGCCAATCACTTTCAGTTCAGAGCACTAACCTTTGGCTTCACCACAGCCCCCCTGGGTATTCACCAAATGCATGGCAGTCATAGCAGCTCACATGAGACTCAAAGGATTTTGGGTGGTTTCCATACTTAGATGATTGGCTCCTTACTGCCCCCACAAAGCATCAACTTCTCCAAGCCAGATATTATCTGATTCAAATCTCACATTCCCTGGTCATCACCATAAATTTAGACAAGTCCAATCTGACTCCTGTGCAGAACCTAGAATTCATAGGAACATAGTTAAACATGAGGGATCAAATAGCTTCTCCACCCCACTTCACTGCATTATGACACTGAGGAGTCAAGTCTGGGAACTATTATCCCACCCGTCCCCTCCTGCAAGTCTAGTCTTACAAGCTCTTGGATCGATGTCAACAGTGATCTTGTTAGTTCCTCTGACAAGGTTCATTATGTGAATCCTTCAATGGATATTAGCAGTACAGTGGTCTGTACTCTATCAACCTCTATCTGTTCCCATCAGATTGACACCAACCTGAAATGTCATATCCGTTAGTGGACTCAGTCAGATGACCTCTTTTTAGGCAGACCCTTCTCTATTTCCCCCTCCAATAGCCACAGTGACCATGGATGCTTCCCAGTTTTGGGGGGGGGGGGGGCATCACAAGGGAAAGATGGTCCAAGGCACATTATCCCCTCTGGAGACCAGGATGCATATCATTGTCCTTGAGATGAGAGCAGTTCTTCTAATATTGCAATACAGACAAGGAGGAACCCATTCATATCCTTTGTGCAGAGAGGCCATGAGGGTATGGGAATGGACAATATCTTCAGACCACTTTCAGGTTGCAACTCATATAGCTCATATAACTTCATATATGTAGATCATGAAAAGAAACCAAGGGGTGAGTGTACCAGAAGTGGGAATATGTAGTGGTTAATGTTGGCTCAACAGCAGCTCCCCATCCATATCTGTTTGGGATCCACCACTAGAATGGTACAGAAATATGGACAGTGAAGGCAGAGCAGTTGAGAAAGTTGGAGAGGATGGAGAGGAACTGGCTGAGTGAGTGGTAGGATGTACATTGTGGGACAGACAAAGAAATGAGGATATCAGAGCAGAACCCCAAGTAGCTACAATTGCAGAGAAGGTCAAAGAGAACAGATTATGGTGGTTTGGACACATGTGCAGAAAAGCAGATGACAATCTGGTGAAGAAGATTTAGGAGACATAGAAAGAAATCAAAAAAAAAAATGAGGGCTTCCAAAAAAGAGATGAATGTATTGTGTAAAAGAAGATATGTGACAGTCAAGCATGACCACTGAAGAAGGCAGGAAAATGGCACTAAATTGAGAGATGAGAACAAGTGATCCAACACCCCGTCGACATGTAGAAAAATGGGAGAAAGGGAGATGATGATGATGATTTAAACAGATACTGATATTAAACATTAGGAAACAATAGATGTTTATCATTAGATCATTGTTGCTGTAGCATAACTTTATATGGGAAGTATTCTGACAAGGATCTGACATCTGGCTAGTTTACAAAAGCTTCTGTGCTCCTTCCTCATGCACTGTGCATTTGCTGAAGTACAAGGGCAGGCTGGTAAAAAGGATGCCTGGGCACCAAAATTCATAACATTCTTGCTCTTGAAGATGTCTGTCAGATGCCTCATCACTACTACATCTTCAGTATTGGTGGTCATCTCATATCTCAGTTTTCGGGGAAGATAAGTATCCTTTAGCAGACTTTCCTTCATTTTTCCACTAAAGGTTATGGCAATGTTTTATCTTATGTATAGCAGAAGAGGAAAATGCATACAAGCATTCCTACATGATTTATGACTTCTGTCTTTGGGAATCACACAGTGTCCTTTCTTGCAACATTTGTCTGTCATTTACTCCGAAAACCATTTTTAGAATAACCTTAGACTTTTCTTGGAACACCATCTTAAAGCCCTGTCTCAGAACTACAAGGCTACTGACTCAGCTTCATTGGACATCCTTTTCCAAGCAAAAAAAATAAAACATTAAAGAGATTGCTGAAGAGACCCTTCCTTTATACATACTTTCCCAGTCTGGAACTGATGAATCTGCATGTGGCCATTATGGAGACCCCGGACAGTCACTCTGATCTTTCTGAGACCTCTGGTTTTCCTCAGTGGGAAGTTGCTAAGACTCAGAAGGCAAGCACATCCACTAAGAACAGACATTGGTGGTCTCGCAATAAAGGACAACATAGTTCTCTTTTGTTTAAAGGGACAGATGGCTTATCTATGATCCTAGTAAGAGAGGAGGTAACAGGCTTCTTTCTTGAGGTTTGGATATCGTACACATCTAGAACTATTAAACCTGGCACACCCAAGAAAAAAAATCTAAAAAAAAAACCAAACATCCTTCTCTCCTTTTAACTCCACTGGTGCCAAGGAATCTACTTTCCAGAAAGTTGAAGTGTTTGTACTGAGATTGAGGTACAGACGGGAATCAGAGAATGTGCCCTTTTCCCCACTCTAGTGTGATCTTGGAGTTATTATAAATAATTTGCAGGGGGTGTGGGGCATGGGGGCTTGCCCCCTGCAAAAACACTGTTTTTATTTTTTTGTACTGTTCGACTTCTCAAAAAGTTGAGCATATGGTCTCAACCTTATGAAGTTTGACTTTCTGAAAAGTTGATCTTCTAATATAAACCCAGATAAATGGTGTAATATGTATTTTTGTGGATGAGAGGCAAACATTAACATCAACAGAACAATGACAACCTCGAAGGAAGCAGAGAGTAAGAATGCACTGCTATTGCTGTTGATTAATCTTCAGGGAAGACAATCAATACAGTCAGCTGTAATTTTATGAATAGAGCAATGGTAGCATTTGCATTCCCTGGCAGAATAATAGGGCTAATTATGAGGACAAATGAGCAGCCAGATGCAATAATTAATGTAGGAGGGTTCCTCTGTGATCAGCTATGTTTGAACAGAGGAACCAGGCAGAGGTGTCCTCTTTCCCCTTTGATACTTGATTTATTGATTTATCTTTAGAATCACTGACAAATAAAATAAAGGACTCACAAATTCAGTGGTATAACAGGTTTGGTAATCAATAACCAAAAATAGCCCTTAGTATGACAATATTTTGTTTCACTTTCTAAGCATCTCTGTTGGTTTGTGACATTGTGCGAGTTTGTTTGTTGGTATGATAATCAAGAAAAGTTAGCTTTATTTGCAGATGATATTAGGTTGTGTTTGATAAGTCATGAAAAGGCATTTCAGTGTACTATTTTAGATAAAGTTTTTGTTAAATTAGGTGATGATGAAATGCTAAAGAATAAATTACTTTTTAAGGAATCTTTATTTTAAAGTATAATACTTTGTCTCCTCATGGCCTTAACTGTGAAATTAATTGGAAATATCTGATTTAATTAATTGGTTGCTGCTATAATTGTTTGACTAAGGTGGGGTATTTAAGGGGAATGTTTTTTCATTAGCATTGTATACTTCTTGAAGACTGGTTTGGTCGAGGCGCTAAAGAAGAATAAACCTTTTTTGGATCCTGGTTCCTGTTTGTTTGTGGTTTTCTATCTTTGTATTCTGCTAATTGGTGGTTTTGCAATATACACTAAGAGTCTGCTAGAAGGAAACAGCTTTAGTAGATTGAAAAACAATCATTTAAGCAAAAGACATTCTAAGAGCTTATGATACAGTTGTGTGTAATCAAGCATATGACGAGTGATTAACTTTGCAACTAAGATGCACATTTCCCTTAAATTCAATACCATAGCCACTGTGAATACTACATCACTGCAATTGTATTTTATTTATTTAACATTTGTTTACCGGTAAAGTCTGACGTGGAACAAATCAATTTTCAGCAGAGCTGGAGGCCCAGAGAGAAATGTTCCACGCATGTCTTTGTAACATAAGAGGAAAGGAAACCCGATAGATTAATACACATTCTGTGAACTGCTATCAGATTAATGCACATTCTGCGATCTTGAACCAATCCAAACCAGTGCGTACCACAATACAACTCAAACAACGAAAAGGAACACACCAATAGAAGCTGTAGGGAAGACTCTTCTTTACTAAAATATTCACACAAAGTCATTAATCACTGTTGGCATGTTCCTTTTTCATTGTTTGAGTTATATTCTGTGAGCTGCTATCAGATTAATACAGAGAGTGGAGGAATATGACTGCGAGTGTGAGCTGCTACATTCAAATGTAACTTAGTCTTAGTGGACACAGAGTGGAGGAAATTACCATCTGCTTAGTACACTACACACATCACATGCAAGCTCCAGCTATTCAAATGCTGCTAAGCTAAATATCTGTGAGCTGCTGCTGCCTACAAATTAGATTAATAGTAATACACATTACTATACATGTACGAAGTGGCCAGAATTAACATTTACAAACCGAACCATGAGCTGCTGCCTGCAAGTAATGAAGTACACAGATGGCTCGTAATTAATGAACCTCTCCACTGTCTGCTTAGTTGGGCCCATTAGCAGAATTCTTTGCTTTTCTTACCTCACATGGGATGGGAGACCATTTCTGTAGGTGGGTGCTGGGCGGATTGAAATTTCAAATTTGCACAGACCACTTCCATTGCTGTATATTCCCTCCAAAACACTTCAAAACAAAGCTATGAATCACGTACACCCCTGTAGGCTGGTGATGCAGGTGACTTCAGCTATAAGTTTAAAGTTGTAACAAAAAAAAGGGAAAACAAATCGGGAATTAAAGGGGCCACTTGGGAATTCGTGCCACCTCATTATTTTGCCCTAAAAAACAGTAAATACTGAGGCACTCAGTATAGTTGAGAGGTATGACTTCAACTGTTAAAGTAAAATTAGCAGTGATTTCAAATTTTCATGTTGGAATAAATGGTTCTTTTGTAGCATCCCATAAGTTGAGCAAAGCCTTTTTGAGAGGCACTGTACTCATAAGGCCCCCTTTAAAGATCCTACTCCCTCTTGGGACCTAAACCTTATGATGCAGTCTTTTACACAATCTCCCTTTGAACCATCATCTACATGCGAACTCAAATATCTTTTATGGAAGACAATTTTCTTAGTGGACATTCCCTCGGCCAGAAGAATTTGTGAGATCCATGCATTGTGTTCAAAACCCCTATACTTGATTTTTCATAAAGACAGAGTTACCTTACAGAGCAACCCGTCATTTCTTCCAAAGGTGGTGTCAGAATCCAATATAAAGCAATCTATTAATTTGCCAGTATTCTTTCCCAAATTTTCTAACAAAGAATACATATTACATTTATTGGATGTTCATAGACAGTTGCTTTTTATTTACATAGGACAAAAACATCAGGAAGTCTGATCAGTTGTTTGTTTCATATGCGGAGCAACAAGTTACCAAAGTTACTCTATCTAGGTGGATAACAAATTGCATTTCCTTTGTGTCCAAATTGGGCATTGCTCTGACAAAACCTGTTCAAGCCCATTCCACCAGATCCATGGCAACTTCCTCGGTTTTTCAGTCCATAGTGTCCAGGGATGATTTTTGTGCAGCAGTTACGTGGGCTACTTCCCATACCTTTATTAATCATTAGAAATTAGATCTGGTCTCCAGAAGAAGGGCATCTTTTGGTTATGTGGTACTCAGGAATATCCTTCCTTGAGTCTGCCCTGGAAATTAGATAGCTGGAGACTCTCTCCCATCAGTTAAGGGACAGAATGAAACTTCTCAACAGCAGATAAAGAAGTTATCTATTCACGATAACATTCCTTCTGTGTTGTCCATTTTCATTCTTTTCATCAACTGCCCTCCTATCAACCCCCATTCTTAAGGCTTCTGGAAGAATGAGTGTTTAGTGGACCTATGTGTCTTTATGTTTATATAACCTCCAGATTTAGCTTCTCCATAATCATTTCCATCTTTTACTTTTTATCAAGGCAGCAAACAAAATTTGAGGTAATTGGGGTTGGTAAATAAAAATGAAGAGTGCCACTGGTACCGGACAAACCAAAAAAAGTATATTGGTACCAGGCAAACCAAAAAAAGTATACTGGTACCGGACAAACCAAAAAAAGTATACGCTGCAACAAAAAAAGTCATCAGTTGCTGAGAGTAAACAAACAGTATAGGTAAGCGCTTTTGCAGTTGCCTGCTTCCTCAGACCTTAATACAAAGACAATTAACCAAGATGCATTTATATATTACTACAGCCAATGATATCAACTTAATTAATGAGGCAGATTCCTTTACTTAAGAACAGGTTTTAAAGAGACGGCACTGTTTAGACCTGGAGGGGCATATGCTTTAACATCACCTTCTCTTACATTTTCTAAGATTTTTTGTAGCACTAAGAATTTAAAGCTGTGGTTGTCACCTGCTTCTAAGACATGCTTCGCCAGTGCATTTGTCAGTTTCTTATTATGTATATCATTAAGATGTTCCAGTACCCTCTCCTTCAACATACGATTAGTTTTTCCGACATAGAAACATTCACATAGTTTACATTTAGCCATATATGCTATGTTTCTAGTGGAACAATCTGCATAAAATAAGAGTTCTATAGGCTCCTTAGAAATGGGATGCATCACCATACAAACTGGCCAAATACTGGGGCAGGCTTTGCAAGCTCTACATACATGAGTTCCCCTACGCTGTGATATAAGATGTTCCTTGCGTCTGTTCTGCTTGTAACAAAGTCGCTGCTTCAAGTTTCAAGTAAGAATGAAAATTGACAACACAGATGGAATGTTATGGTGAGTACATAACTTATTTTTCTGTTAGGAAAGGGGTAATTACAAGGGCATATAACATATTGCATGATATCCAGAAGCATCAATCAGAGGAGGTTGAAAAGATTGGTAAGAGAGAATGGAAAGGCAGTATACAAAGGAGCAATGAGAGGACATCTGTATGACTTTCACATATACAGCAACATCTAGAAGGTTTAGGACTTTTGCTTGAAAGTGCTTAGATATATATTTTATTGCAAATAGACTTCAGAAAATTTTCCACCGGTAGATTGCAGATACTGGAGGTATGAAAGGAAAGACAGATGTAATTGGATACATTTTTGGGAAGGTGATGTAAGGAGTTGGCAGATTTAAAGATTCAATACAGAGTTCTTTGTATGAAATTTTGGGTGAACAAATGGTTGTTATTAAGGAAATTGTTTTTTTTGAGCTGGGAGAGTGTTTCTGAATTGCCCATACATGATAAGGCCTTACTAAGATTAATGCTATGGGCTTCCAAAGAAGCAATTAGTAGAACATGGAAATCAAAATTTAAATCAACTGTAACTGAAGTAGATAAAAGCTGAAATAAGAAGAAATAATGTATCTAGATTTAGTTTGATAGAAAAACTGGAGGTGGGATCTTTAAAATGGGAAGGAGCAAATTACTTAGAAATACATGGAATGCATAAGAACAATACATGCAGAATAATATTCAGGAGGATGAAGAGTAAGATATGAAGGAAGGCAGGCAATGAGAAATTTATGCAATGGAGGAGTGAATTCTAATTGTTAAAAAGAAAATATATGTATAATGTGTGAAAAACATGAACATGTTTATTATAGCTTTTCTTTTTTATTAATGTATGTGTACCTATGTTTGTTTAAAATATACAAATTTTATAAATATGTTTAAAATAGTTAAGCAGGAAGAAACAGCACACATAATGGGAAAGCAACATGGTTAACATTTTGCTTGTCGATCTCTTCAATCCTCAACTCCATTTTCTTCTAATTCTAAGAAGAAAAGGTCATCCTGCTCACCTGTGGAAAAGTTAATTTCTAATTCAGAAGAGGGAGGGTTAGATTATGTATATCAAGTCTCTTCTCCAGTCCCTTATGAGTCAGAATCTGAGGAAAATATTTCTTGTGATTCATTTGTTAAAGAGATTTCATTTTTCTGACACTATTGCCAAGCTGAAATACACATGGGAAGAAACAGAGATTTTGGAAATGCAGAAAAGGTATTCTGACCTTCTTAATGCTGGTTACCCAAAACCCTTGGCAATGCCACTAGTTCTTAGGACTTTGAAGCATGCTTTCATTTATGCATGTTCTTTTCCTGATGATCAGCCACTGGCACCCAATAAGCCTGACAGACTTCAGAAATCCTCTAGCAGATCCTGCTGTCATCTCCATGGTTCAGGCTAGAGCTTCCAGATCCTTGGCCCCTTCCATCTCCATCTCCATTAAGAAGGATAGCAGGACATTAAATTGGTAGGGCAGAAAGGTATATACTTCCTCTACCCTGGCCTTCAGAACTATAAATTGCCAAATCCGTATAGCCAAATACCTACTTGGTATGTTTTTAGACATGCAACAAATAATTTCTAACCTGCTTGCTTCATATTTGAAATGTTCCCTAGCCAACATGCTTTCTTCAGCCTTTTAGATCATAAAACATTCCATCAAGTGTTCTTGTGATGCAGTTAAAGCAGTTTTGTGAGCTGCAGTCACAGTTTCTGTAATGCATTGATATACCTGGCTCAGGTTACAGAGTCTCCCTTAGAATGTTAAATCCCAGATTCACAATATTCCCTTAGAGAAGGATGTCCAT
Source organism: Protopterus annectens (assembly GCF_019279795.1). NCBI lineage: Eukaryota > Metazoa > Chordata > Ceratodontiformes > Protopteridae > Protopterus > Protopterus annectens. The sequence continues at coordinate 514,401,936 of NC_056747.1, read as the reverse complement.
TTTGGTAGCTTCTCTGCTGAAGGCAGTTAATACAGGGAGTAAAAATACCTTTTTCTGTCACCAATCCCTAAGCAGAGCAGAAATTACTCCTGTAGTCATGGACCCATATTTACAAAATTATTCAAACCAGGGCAGCAAGAGTCAGGAAAACAATAATATAAAATACTGTAAATGGCAAGAAGAGCCCCCCCCAAAAAAACAGATCTTCTCAATTTAAAAAGAGTAAACGACTCTCTAAACACTCATTCCCCTACCTCCCCTCATCACCTCATCCAACCCCGCAAAACAGTAGGCAACCTATTTCTTTCTTTGACTATTTAAAAACAACTGATACTTTGGGATACTAGAAATAATCGGGTCTATATTATAAGAATGAAAACACTAAATGTCGAATGGCCTAAAGGCCGAAAATGCTGGACATCGAACTTGCTATTGTGGGGGCTGTTGTGAGGGCCTGTTCCCCCCACACCCCCACTAAATATATATACCAACTCCGAGATTGCACTACAGTGAGGAAGGGGCAAATATTCCATTCTCCACTGTACTGAGATCTCACAATTGCGAGTTCGATGTCTGGCATTTTCGGCCTTTAGGCCGTTCGACATTTAGTGTTTTCATTCTTATAATATAGACCCAAATAATCCAATGGGGTTACAAATGGCAGCAAGAGTCCACACCTCCAAAATCAGACATCTTCTTCCATCCAAAAAAAATCAAACACATTTGTTTCCACCGTTTCTTGCCCTCTCTAAGGCCAAAAACACAACATCTATGGGACTTGATAACATCCCATGTTGTATCCTACATGGGTTCCAACAAGAATTAGCGACACCATTGGCTACTCTTTTCAGTCATAGTCTAAGCACAGACTTCATCCCAGCTGAATGGAAAATGGCCTCCATTATTCCCTTGCACAAAGGTTATGCTTCCACTGATTTTGGAAACTATAGACCTATTAACCTGACTAGCCTTATCTGCAAGGCCATGGAATCAGTCATCATGGACCTTATCAACAAAGATATAGGTAATCTCCAAACACTTGACCCTACTCAGTCTGGATTTGTCAAAAGGAGATCATGCCTATTAAACCTGGTGAACTTCTTCAAGACAGTCACCAAGGTCCTGGATGAGGGGAAATCGGTGCATATAGCCTACCTAGACTTAGCCAAGGCTTTTGACACTATCCCCCACTCAGGCATTAATGACAAACTCACCCCGTTAGGTATCAACCCTTATATTGTTAGATGGGTCACTAAATGATTCACTGATAGAATACATACAGTCAATATAGGGATATCCACCTCCAGCAACAGACCTGTAATCAGTGGTGTTCCACAGGGATCAGTCTTAGGCCCTCTACTTTTGGAATTTATTTCTGTAAAGTAGAAGCAAAAACTAAAGGTCTGTGGCTGACAAAGTTTGCTAATGACTGAAAAATGGGAGTGGTTATAGAATCTCCAAATGATGTCAACAAGAGGGTCTTGCACAAACTAATGATTGGTGCCAGCGTCATGTCCTTAAACTCAATGCAAAAAATGCATTATCAACCCTTTCAGTAAAGACAATGTTCCTTCGAACTACCACATCAATAGCAACACCTTAAGTACACACTCAGTAGTGAGAGACCTTGGCACACAGGTTGACAGCAACTTTACTTTTGATCACCATGTCGCCACAGTGGTAAGAAGGACATTCTATATTGCTCATCTCATAAGTAAGGGTATTGCCTCCAGAAAAAAAGAAGTTATAACCTCCCTGTACTATTCCCTCATCAGGCCAATAATTGAGTACAATGCCCCTTTTGGTATGTACCTTTCCAAGCACCTGCAGCAATTGGAGAGGCCACAAAGTTTCCTCACAAGGAACATTCAAGGTCTTCAGAGTCTGTTCTATGTGGATCATTTGAAATCACTGTCACTTTATTCTGTTTCATACAGACTACTCAGAGGTGATCTCTGCCTTGCGTATAAGGCAATCTCTGACCTTTATTTATTGGAAATGCTGTGTATCTGCAAGTGAAATGGTACACAGGTTACTTGCTCTAAAGACCTTAACCTGGTATGTGACATTAATAGAACCTGCTGGAGGGACAGATTTGTCAGAGGTTACCTCATCATTGGAACAGACTCGCACTTCATGTCAAACAGAGCACCTCAGTGGCCCCCTTTAAACACAATCTGGATGATTAGATGAGTAAATGTAAATTCACTCCGGGGGGTTCTACCTGTGTCCCTCTTGTATAGGGGCAATAGGTGCTGATCATGAAAATAAAAGTAGAACTTGGCTAGGCTTGTAAGGGCCCTAGGACCATTACCCTAGTAACGTCCTATGATCCTATAAATCACAGATAGCCTCTCCCTGGGCTTGTGGTCAGTAGGAATGGGAACTAAAATATTTACAAATTGTGCCCCTGCTGTTTCTCCAGTAAGCATAGGCTCTATTCCTGTTCACTGGATAAGCCTTTGAGCTTAGATCATATTACTGACAACAATCTCCTCTCCTTTCTGTTATGCACATATTGAGATAAAAGGACATTTCCTTAGTCCTTTCACTATCTTAATAACGTTCCTCTAAACCATTCCCAAGTTCATACTGTATGGCTTACAGAGCTATGCACAGTACTCAAGATGTGCTTCACTAGTGTTCTATACAGAGGCAGCAAAACAGAAGCCTTCTCTAGAGTCTTCTTTGTAATGCACTACAGCATTCCTAATACTCCTTTTTCACACTACACAGTATGATTAATTTAAAAGACCATTATGGATAGAAACTGAAAAACTATATTTATTTTTCGCTTGTCATCAAGTTCTACACAGTTTAAGCCTGCCAGCAGCACAATACCTACTTATTACTAATTTTATTTTTTTGTTCTAACTTGGAATGCTTCCATGGGGGGGTGGGGTGGGGGGGTCAGACATGCTGATGTTGTATCTTTCGTTTTTTCCCGGTTAGGGGTCGCCACAGCGGAACTCCGATCCGCTAATGATTGGCAGTAGATTTTTACATACCGAGTTGCCATCTCTGATGCACAACCTTCAACGAAGGTACGCCCATTCACGCATGTCTCAACACAGAAGACGCTTTAGCTGAGAATCGAACAGGACGTCATACTGTTAGGCGACAACACAACTGCAGCACCACCACCGCAGTGATTTTGTTATTATGGAAAGCTGTATGTTCATCAGTCTTACTGTCTCAGCAGCATTTTAGGTTATCTGCCAAGGTTATCCAGTACTGGCAAGCTTTCAGAAGCCCAGACTCACCTACCTCTCTCTTTCTATGACAGCTGATTGGCTGAGCAAATTCTGAGAGGGAAGCCTTTCGGCTATCACAGGAAGCAGGTTCCCAGGCTTTTTCTGCCATCCAAAGAAGATATTCATCTGATTCTTCACAAGATCCCATGCTGAAATTTTTGGCTTACTGCTCAGATAAGCCCATTTGAGGACAACCTTCCTGTCATTTTATTATTAGATTTATTATTTGTCTTCTATTTTATGTTTATTAAAAACATATTTATTTTAATATTTTATCTCTGTCAGTATGTTTACAGTAATTCCTGTGGGAATTTCTGTTTGTAGCAGTGCTTATTTGGCTTCTTTCTTTGACAAATCTTTGTTTTTACTGTTTCTGAGGAAAGTTTCAGTTTTTTCTCTCAAAAGTACAGTGTGTATTAGTGCTGTTAGACACTAGAGGCATGTTTTCACTGTTGTTACTCTGCTTTACCTTCATTGTTTGACAGGAAAATAATGCAAAACTTGGATTGTTTCAGTATTTTTACATTATTTACAATTTTTTTGACTCTCCTCTGTTTGTTTTTAACATCAGATCATGATTTTTCCCACCAATACTGTACTGTACTTTGGAGATTTTACTTGCTCTGACAAGAAATTCTAGCTTAAATGGTATTAAATGTTATTTTATGACAGTTTGGCATGGTTAAATTGTGTAGAGCTCATTTTTAACACTAGTTTGGCACATTGATTATTTTAGTGCTTGGACTTTGTGTACTGGAAATTCTTTAACTTCTGTCAGTTGTAAAATAATTTTCATCACATTTCAAACATTTTTGTGATAATAGCACAGTCTGGCAGAGTTTAGTAGTGTGGAGACATACTTATTACTAGAAACTTTAAGTACTTATTGTGATATATTATCCAGGACTGTGAGTTTATTATTGTGGCTGGTGTTCATTCCCCTGATTTGATGTCTGTTACTCCCCCCCATCAAATCTGGTTGCACCTAAAAAGAAAAAAATAATAAAAATATACCTTAGCCTAATGTTAGTTATTTTGTGAGGGCCACTGCTTATCCCACAGACCACTTACCTTTTCCTCTGTCTGCCTTTAGTGTAGCTTTGCTGACCACTGTGAAACAGGGGTTAGACACATTCTCTGAGGCTGTTTCAGTACCTGGCCTAGGTGTGGGAGAACTAAACCCTTATGGTGCATAATACTCTGTTTTTGGACATTAGGATACAGCTTGTAGAAGGGTCTATTCATACTAGTATTCATAAGAAGGAGGTGTATTCTGGTAGATACATTCATAACAATAGTATGCATGCTCCACATGTCTTCAAAGGCATTGTGACTTCCCAGTTTAATAGAGTCAGCAGGTTGAATACTGATGATGTACTTTTTAGTACACAGCTTGATGAAATGACTGAGGATTTCTTAAGTAGTGGCTATGATCCGAATTTGTTATTGGACCTAAAAGCCAAAACTTTAGCTGACAGAAAGCCAACTTTGAAACCTATTTTTATACAAGGTAAATGTAGTATCATAACTACGGAACGTCAGAACCCTGCTGTTAGGTACGTTACCTCGTATAATGCCAAAACATGTTTTGTTAAGCAGATTATACAGAGGAATTGGGTCATATTAATGGTATCAGCTGAAGTTAGGGATATTTTGGGTGATAGACCCTTCTTTGCTTATAGGAACATGAGGACTTTAAAGAGTAGATTGTGTTATAAAGATTTTAGTGGACCTCCTAATTCAGTTGTTTTTGCTAAACTAGGCACTTACAAGTGTATGAATTGTGTGTTGCTCTGACATCATTGGTGAGAATAGTCATAGGTTTAAACATCCCGTTAGTGGTAAAATGTATAATTTTGATTTATTGGCCACTTGTACCACATCTAATGTGGTGTACTTGGCAACTTGTGCCAAGTGTCCCTCATTTTATGTAGGGAAAACAACTAAAAGGTTAAAGGAACGTATTACTGAGCAAAAATCAGAGATTAGAAGGGCCATTGATAGAAATGCTTTATATAAACATATAGCTAAATCTGGTACTGAGCATAGATTTTATTTTAGAGTTATAGATGCCATACAGTTAACTCTCAGAAGTGGAGATAGTAATAATTTACTTGAACTCAAGGAGTATGAGTGGATACTTAGGCTTGGTTCAGACCACCCTCCAGGTTTAAACAACATGGTTACCTTGAAACCTGTGCTTATTAAATTACAGTATACTAAACTAAGATGTTAAATGTTTTGTACATTGGCTCAGACCACCCCCCAGGTTTAAATAAATAATATGGTTACTTTGAAACCTGTGTTTATTAAATTACAGTATATTAATTTATGATTTTATATTTATATTTTTATTTTACAGTTTAAAGTTTTCATTTTCTTATGATATTGCTTTATTATGTATTATGTGTTGTCACATGACTTTTGAACTGCTAGTCATGTGACTTTGACCTGTATTTAAACCAATTTGGTTTTAGAGTATATGTATTAGTATTGAGGAAGGGTTTTACCCGAAAGCTTTGCTATTTTCACATAAAGTGTTTTTTCTCAACGAGTTTTGTTGGTTTTTATATCTTCACTGCAGCATAATACTCTGTTCTCAGATATTTTGTCTAGTAGTGAAGTTCACAAGAAAAAGAAACAGAAGCTTTATCATACAGTTGATAATCAGATTACATCTGTTCATAAGGCTGATATGGTTTCTTTGGCTAAGAGTATTCTGCAGACAGCTTATTCGGATGGTTGTGTTCCCATACATGGTTTTTGTGCTAGTTTGGTTAGAGACATTTCTGTTGTTTCATAGAATGATAAGGAATCTGATGAGGACAATGTTGATTTCCTAGATGACAATGAGTCTAGTCAGTCTTTTTCCTTGGAACATGAGCCTGATCTTAAATCCATGTAAGTGTTCACTTTTCTTTAGATCATCATCATCAGCTCCTTTTTTCCCATTTTCCTACACGGGGTCTAGGTATTGTGTTAACTGTCGCCAACTTTCTCAATTCAGTGCCACACTCCTGCCTTTTTCAACACTCATGCCTGACCGTCGCAGATCTTCTTTCACACAATCCATCCATCTCTTTGCTGGAAGTCCTCCCTTCCTCTTACCTTCTTCCTGTCTGTCCCAAATCTTCCTCACCAGATTGTCTTCTGCTTTTCTACACATGTGCCCAAACCACGGTATTCTGTTCTCTTTGATCTTTCCTGCAATTGGAGCTATGTTGGCTTCTGCTCTTATGTCCTTATTTCTTCGTCTGTCCCACAGTGTGCACCCTACCACCTTTCTCAGGCACTTCATTTCTATCACCTCTTGCTTCTTCAACTGTTCTGCCTTTACTGCCCAGGTTTCTGTACCATACAGTAGTACTGGTAGCACCACTGTCTTGTACACCTTACTTTTCAACTTCTTTGGTATTCTTCTGTCATAGACTACACCTGATAATCTATGCCAGTTGGCTGCAGCCCGTCTGATTCTAGCTTTGATCTCTTCATTCAGACTACCCTTCTCCTCAACTACCCCTCCCAGATACGTGAAGCTGTTTACCTGTTCCACTATCTTCCCTTCTATCTGTATTCTCAGCTTCTTCTGATTTCCCCAGTTTGCTGCCATTACCTCCACCTTATCCATGCTTAGTTTCATCCCATGTGCCTTGAGATTTGCATTCCATTCTCCTATCCTTTGATGAAGTTCTAGCTCAGAGTCTGCATGTACTATGACATCGTCTGCATACAGCAGCTTTGTTGATCTGTCCCTACCAACCTATTTGCTAATGTAGTCCATCACCAATATGAACAGCAATGGGCTCAGAACTGAACCCTGATGTACACCCACTCCCATTGGGAACCCCTTTGTGAGGCCAAACACTGCCTACACTTGAGACATTGAGTCCTTGTACATAGCCTGCACTAATTCTACCAGTGTTTCTGGGACTTCAAACCAATGCAGTACTGCCCAGATCAGCTTTCTTGGGACCTTGTCATATGCTTTCTCCAAGTCTAGGAATGCCCAGTTGGACTCTGTCATCTCTAGCTTCTTCTCAAGTATCTATCTCAATGCAAACATCAGGTCAAATGTGCTTCATCCTGATCTGAATCCAAACTGCTCATCTCCCATCTTACATTCTACTACTCTGCGCATCCCTTTATCAATCACCCCTTCCAGAACTTTCATGCAATGTGATAGGAGTTTGATGCCTCTGTACTGCCCACAGTTGTGGATGTCCCCTTTGTTCTTGTACACTGACACGAGTATGCTTATTCTCCAGTCATCTGGGATACGCCTTTTTCTCCATACTACTATTAGTACCCTCAGGAGCCATTTCTCCCCTGTCTCACCCAGCATCTTTATTATATCTGTTGTGGCCTCATCTGAGCCTGCTGCTATCCCTGACTTAATCTTCCTTAGTGTTGTTTTTACTTTTTCTATGGTGGGCTGCTCTTTTTCTCTCATCCTAGGCTGTTTTTGGGGCTGTCCAGCTTCTGTGTTTTTTTTTCATTCAGAAGCTGCTGGAAGATGTAGTGATGTTTTTGTTTGGGAGCAGTTGGGAGTTACCACAGAGCTAGGCAGGGTATATGACCTTATAGAGAAAAAGAAGCTCAATTCTGTGTCTATATCTACCCCCACCACACTGGCCTTGGAAGATGTTTAGAAAGCTATCTGCAGGACACCAGTATCTATTCCAGTACTGCCTTACAAAACTCAGAAACATTATAGGGTCTCCTTGGATATGAAAGGTCTCTTTTCTCATTTGACTGCTGTCCCAGCTGTGGCATCCCCAGCTTCCTGCTCAAATAAAAAGTCATTGGCTTCATCAAATCCAACACTCCTGATAAAGAGGGAAAATGTCAGATCTTCAGGGCAAAAATATGTCTCTTTCTGGTATCATAGTCTAACCTTTAGAATGTTAAATTATCAAGGCTATATATGAAGACTTATTTTACAGTGTAAGTATAGTTTAGATGATTTTGCTGCATCCTTACCTGCAGAGCAAAAGTTTTATATGAATGAAATTGTTTCTTATTTTACTCAGGTTTTAAAACTGGCTTAGAGAGGTGTGCTTGAATGTGCAGATACAATCTTGAGAAATGCTGTTTCTTCTGTTATATTGAGACGGTCTGCTTGATTATGTAATCAGAACTTCTCTGCTGATTTCAAAGCTGAAATTTTGAATGCACCAAAACAGTGGAATGTTAGAAGCAAATTAATGCATGAAATATCTAGGATATTTCATGTATCCAAGCTCTCCTCAAACAAGAAATCTTCCTTCAAGGGGCCAAAGAAATAAAAATCTCAGCCAAACAAAAGTCAGGGATCCAAAAGGAAATGGCAGGAGGATAATTCTTTAAAACCAAATAGCTGCAGTTCCTTTCCAAAAAAGTATCAACCCCCTACAAAAGAATGACTATGCTGAGTCACAGAGCACCCCAACCTGCCATTCCACCCTTCCGTCTCTTTCTGTTTCCCCCAGCTTCTCTCTTTCTCTCAGCCATGCAGCCTAGTCTCAAATAGTCTCAGACAAATGGGTTCTTAGAATAATTCGGAAAGGATAAACTTGGCAGTGGATAAAAAATCATCAGCTGTTTTTGTGGAATTCTCCCACACTCACCTAACCAGACAGAACTGTTTCCTCTAGTGTTCTATCACATGGTAGAATCAGGGGTCATAGAACTAGTGCCTGCGAGACACACAGGCAAAAGATTTTACTCCAGAATCTTTTTGGTACTAAAAAAGGAGCACTCTTGTAAGCCCATTGTAGAGCTGTCATTTCTAAACATTTTTGTAGAAGCTCTGAAATTCAAAATGCTCACCTTATAGTGAGTCTTAGCATTGCTTCCAGACCACTGTTTTATGGTGAATCTAGATCTCAAGGACACTTACCATCATATTTCTATTGCTCCCAGTTTAAGGAAATCTTTGAGATTTGCTGTACCTAGCTTATGGTATCAGTTTTCCCCACTAACATTTGGGCTATTTACTGCACCTTGAGTGTTTACAATGTGTCTGTCCCCAGTGGTTGCTTATTGTAGAACAGTAAGCATTTATATGTTTCCCTATTTAGTTGACTTACTGATCTGTGCAGATTTTGTATCCAGGTGCTTGGAGTCCTAAAACAAGGTTGTATCCCTCCTTTCCTACCTGGGCTTCAAATTGAACCTTCAAAATTCCTTTTTCACACCCTTTCAAAAAATTGTTTTCCTGGGGTGTTGGATAGACACAGTAGAAAGGATGGCCTTCCTGCAAGAAGACAAAGTCCTGACTTATCAGGGCATTTTCTTGGCTTTATGCTGCCTCAGCAAGAGAATTCCTCAAAATTCTAGGCCTCATGGCATCAAAGATCCTTGTGATACCACTAGCCAGACTACACATGAGAAAAATGCAATGTTACTTGAAGAATTGTGGACCCAGCACTTTCATCCCTTGGATTTCTAGGTACCGGTACTGGGATTTGTAAAATATGAACTTTAGTGGTGGAGATATCAACTATCTCTGAAGACAGAACTCCGTTTCTGCATTCATACTCTAGTTAAATCTGTTCAGATGGACTCTTCAAATTTTGCTTGGGGAGCAGTGTTCATAGGATTTCAATTGCAAGACTTGTGGCATCCTCAAGATATGCCAAAGCACATAAAGGTAAAAGAGATGTTGCCAGCGATTCATGCCATAAAAGTTCTTCAACACTGATGGACTCCAGGTTATCTTCTGGTGGTTACAGACAGTACTACTGTGAAGTGGTACCTGGACAAGCAAGAGGGTGCAAGGTCATACCCTCTTTGCTGGTTGGCAGTGATGACTTGGGAGCTGGCTTTACAACATTCTCACCTCTTCAGGCCTTGTACATTCTTTCAGAGCAAAACACAGTGGCAGACAGAATAAGAAGATTCTGGAAAGACCATCACGAGTGGAAGCTCCATGTAGAGATCTTACAGAATGTGATCTAGATGTGGGTAACACCTCGAGCAGACCTGTTCACATCCATTCAAAACATACAACTGAAAAAAATCTGTTAAAGACATCCTTGCAGCCATGCTGGAAGACAGATGCTCTAGCAATTACCACAAGCTTCCTCACAGACTGAATCTGCTCACATAGCATCTGGGGAAAATGGTATACCCCAGGTTAGAGCAATTGCAGCTGACAGCTTGAATGATTTTATTTTGATACCTTTTAGGCACATATTCCATGAGGATGTGCAGCAGGTATTTAAGGAAGCAAGAAAATCTTACTTTTACAAGTAGAAGATGCTTTCTAGATGGTGCCTCGCCAATTACAGAGGTCCTGAAAGGGTTTTGTCCCCTCTAGTTTTGAAATATTTGTGTGAGCTACTTAGACATGGTTTGTCATATGCTTCTATCAAAGTGCATCTGGCAGCCATTTCACCTTGTCTGCCCATAGATCCCCCTCTTTTTTCTCTTTTTGTGGTCAGTTTAATGAAAGGAGTGCTGCACATAATACCCCATCAGAAACAAATTCCTCCTCTCTGGGATCTCAACTTTTTCTTGAAAATTTGATCTTAGCTCCTTTTGAAACTGTCTGTAAGGCTCATTTACAGTTCTTACTTGGAAGACTGTTTTACTCTTTGCTCTGAAATCTGCAAGGTGAGTATCTGAGCTGCAAGCTCTCATGGTGGGCCAACCCTATCTAATTTTCATAAGGACAGGGTTGTGTGTTACACACTAATCCTTTATTTTTGCCTAAAATTGTTTCTGAATTTACCTTGAATCAAGCCTTCAATCACCCAGTGTTCTATCTGGATCCAAAAAACAAGGGAGAAAAGCTTCTACATATCTTGTATGCTCACAGGCAGCTCAGATACTACCTTGACAAAACAAATCCCTTTAGGAATGCTGAACAGCTGTTTGTCTCCTATACTCAGGCTAAGAAAAGTCAACCAGTCTTTAAGCAAAATATCTCACAATGGTTGTCCTCTGCTGTTGTTTTCTGTTACTCCCACCATGGTAAATTTCTTCCAGGCAAGTTTAAGGCTCATTCTACTAAGGCCTTATCCTGTTTGATGACATATTGAAAAGGGGTGGATTCCAGAAGCATTATGGAGGCAACAACCTGGTCTTTTGTTTATATATTCATAAAGTACTACAAAGTGAATCTCTTTTCAAGGTCCAGGGCAGGCTTTGCTAGGACCGTTCTCCAGGGGCTTCCATCCATCCACCTCCCAGGTAGAATAAGCTTTGGGAATCTACCAGAAATGCCACTGAAACAATGAAAATGATGAACATAGTACAGATGTATGAGCTCTACTTACCTGTAATACTAGATTTTCAAATTCCTCACTGCTTCATTGGTGGCCCCTACCAGACACTCCCCAGGCTGTGCATAGTTGAGGTGGGTTTCAACCTCTTTGATTCAGTTGTTGGATTTGGTTTTGATATGATATTGTGACTGGCTGTGAATTTACTCTTGCTATATGATCCTATCTTCAGGTACTTTCCTCTCCTTCTTTGTGGAAGTGAAAAAGCCTGAACACTCACTTCCTGTTATAGCTGAAGACTTCCTTCTCAGAATACGCTCAGCATATCAGCTGTCAGAGAAAGAGAGAAGGAGGGGATTCTGATCTTTTCAAAGCAGGCCAGTACTGGGTTACCCCCAAAATGCCACTGAGACAGTGATGAATCCAAACATCTAATTGCTGCTTAAGAATGACATATAAGGTTTATAGGACTTAAGCAAGTGTACTTTGTTCAGTTAGAATATTTAGTGACTGAGTTGATATGACTCTTACAGATTTTTTTTCCTACATATGTGTTCCACTTTCTTTAAAAAGTCTTTGTTGAAGTTTCAGTAAATGAAAGAAACAACATAAGCTTATTAAAAATGGAATTTGAGTTTCAGATGCAGTCCCAGATGTCCTCCTCTATTTCACTCAGCCAGAGTATCATGTTTCTTGTCTTAGAAAAAACAAACCTAATTATTAAATAATAAATGGCAATGCTCATAAAAAAAAAAAATGATTGTCCTTGGCCCTTCCAGTAAAGCAGTTCATTTCTTTTCTTACATCATCTTTTTTAAAACCGTTTCACAGTAAATAAGACAATGAATTTATGATTCTGAAGTATATACAGATCAAAATGTCATAGAAATGTGCCGAGTAAAATACACAATTGAAATGCATACTTGAGCCTCACACAAATATGCCTGTACAGTAATAACCATTTAGTATTAAGAGAACTGGTTTATTGCATACAAAGCTTTGGGCAATAAAACATTGACATGCTCAGTAACTAAAGACATGTCCCTGTGTGTCTACATAGAGTTTCTTCAGGTACACCCCCCCCCCCCCCCAAAATAACATGCTGGTTGCTTGGCTAGAGTAAATTGTCCTTTGTGGCCCAGGTTGTGAAACAGACAAATAAATAAATAATGTAGCATCACACCAAGATGAAGTACTGTAGTATAATATTAAGAACAGTCAGATATCCTACCGTACAGTAGGCAGTATACAGAAGATAACTAACACTACTAAAAATGTATTTCAAAACGTTAACTGTGGAACACAGAAGACATTACTTAGGAAATATGCCACCAGTGAAGCAATATAAACTAGAAAATAAGCTAACTAGTGTCAAGAGGAGAACACGGTGCAGATAGCCACATATTCATGATGCAAAGGACGAAATCAAGCATGTGACAAGCTGATAAGGGTCATACTTTGTGACTGGTATAATGTGTCCATCATTTTACAATAATGAATACAGATGAGACACGGGCTAACATATGGGGCATCCTCTTCTCTGATACTAAAATTAATATTAAAGACTCCTCAGTTTTGTACAAACTAGACTCTATAGCAAATAGCTGGCTTCATTATATTAATGTAAATATGTGCCAATGTATATAGTAAACATTTCTGACATACTAGTGAACGATGTTAAAATTCTGTTCATTGCCTGTTTAGTGCAGTAGAAGTCTTGGGCTACACATGAACTCATTTACATCTATGGTAAACTTTATAAGAGCTTTATTCTGACTATACTAACACTCGCTACATTATTAAGTTCCATTCTATAAATGCTATATTTTCTCGAGTTTTTATTCAATATATTTACCCAGTATACTAGTAATCTACAATATCTGTATAATTAATATGTCAAAGAATCCTTGCATTGCTATTTATTTGAAAATAAAGCCACGTCTCTTTGGTGTTTTATGCATATTTTGCTGCACTGTATGAAAAGTTCTACTATCATCAATCAATGAAAATGTTCTAATGTCAATATTATTATTTACTATCCTATATATTGTCTGTGTCATTCTGCCCTGGTCCTGGCTGAAAATGGTCCCGTGAAATCAATAAATACACAATAAAAGCAAGGGATTGGTACTATATATATATATATATATATATATATATATATATATATATATATGGATTATTGTGAAACAAACATGGATGTGTGCAATTCATTGTCATTCTTCTGGTTGGTGTTATTGCAGCAGATCTGTATAATTCTTTCTTTTCTTGATGTGCAGATTGTTACTATAAGTTTACTGACAGGTCTGCTGAGGGATCCCACATGTTAAAATCAAAATAATTCCTTCTATATCAGGAATCTTACATGGAACAGATGACAGCTCAAAAGGTGACACAAGTGGGTGACAACCCTTATATTAATCTGTTAAGCAGGAAGTTGTGGATAGAGGGGATAAAACCAGGGTCAGCTCAACGTGATTACGATAATTTGGACCATTCATTCTGCATGTACATGTTTGTGTGAGTGTGTATGTGTGTGCACTGCACTTGCACATTTGTTTGTTTAAATGACAGCAGTACTCTTCTGTTATTTGAAACTGTTGAAAATTGTGTCCAGTATTGCTATATCAGCTGTCTTACTAATTAGGATTCCTATAACAAGAATGACCTTGATTGAAAACGATATCTGAATAGCAGCAGAGATCAACTGTAGAGCACAGACACCACAAATAATATAACCATGATTGTGCACGTAAGCAAATATGCAGTAGGCTGCATGTTTGCATAGAATGAAGTCATGATAGATGCAAATTACACTGCCAAAAGAAAAAAATAAAACATATACACAAACACATAGAAGAATGAGGGTCTCAGTAAATGAGGCAAAATGGTAATAGTGTACAAATAAGATTAAGTTAAGAGAGCACGCAAAGTGTTACAAACAGATATTTTAGAATAATGAACATAAAAGAAACCATAGCCAGGAAAAGGGAACATAAAACCACTCTTAGGTAAGTATGGAAATGGAAAACATGTGACATGGCAAAAGCTGCTTAGTCTAAGGAATAACAGGCTAGTCTTAAGTACTATGAAATGAAAGAAATATAACTTGCCAATGTCTCCTCTTGCTACTGGATTGTTAGTGTGAATGATAAGGAGAGATGAATGGCCACAGTAAATAATCACATGATATGCAAAGTTCATGGACCTTCACATTCTAGAATCTTAGAAATGGACAGAACTGGCTGGAAAATGACTACACAGCAAGGAAGGCAAGGAGAGCACAACTATATGGAGTGTTACATAGAAAAGAAATAGAGCCGAAGCCATTAAAAAATAGAGCTGAAGTCATTAAAAATTATCAGCAAGAGTTACAAAAATATCTGAGACTTTACCTGCTATAAAACATGGAATTCCACTACTACGTCTGGTAGAAATGCATGGGTCCATGTGCTGTACATTACCAAACGGTAGAAAGGCCATGCCATTATCGGTAAAATTCCTGTTAATTCTTAGCAAGCCCAGGTCAGTCGTAAGGTCCCGGAGTCTGTTTGCCTTATCATTACTACTGCCATATACCATGCTAGCATCAACATATGCTGTAAGAGAATTCATTTGCTCTCGTCGGGTGACTCCACCAAACATAGACCCCAGCAAACCACTGCCACACACAGGAGATGAGCGAAAGAAAGGAATACATTCATTGGGGTTTTTAATCCTGGAATCATTTTGTGGGACCTACAGAAATAAAATTAGTACAGAATAAGCATTCATATAATAAAAGATTGCTTTGATAATTTCACCATTCTAAGTCCATTATTCAGTCTGTTTTTTAACACTTAGTTGGCATTTAGTAGACTGTAATATATAGATTGAGAATTTTGAGTTGTACTGAACTAATTTGTAGAGACAGGGAATTTAATCCTCTTCATTAACAACTGATGTACTGAACACTCTGAAGTACTGCAACTTAAACTGAAAATTTAGTGCAGCTATGGTTTTACCATTCAAAGTGACCTTTCATTAGCAGTTGACAGAGTCAAACATGGTAGTGAGTTAGAGAACAGTTTCCTGAATCACAATACAGAGAATCTCAATTCACTACAACAGTGAAAGGGATAATATTGAAAATGCACAATTAAATGCACAATCTATTGAAAATGATATGGAAATAAAAAAAGCAGCATGCTCACAAAAATCTGTCACAGAAATTACCCCTTAAATCTACGTGTAAAAATGACTAAAACACAAAGGGTTGTAAAGAGCTCTGTCCTTACCTTGCCTATGACTTGCAACAGTATAACCACCTCCTCCATCACCATATAATTTTAGAAAATAGAGTAAGTGATCCTACTAATGTCCATTCTCATAAATAATAATCAGGATTAGTAATTGTTGATACCAGAGCATTGCTGCAAAGACATTGTGTCTGGCTGTTGGGCCTGTGGTCCTGGATTGAGTAGTAACTTTGGTGTAAGAGTGCAGGCAGGGCAGGGAGGAAAATACTGCCTTTGACTTCCTTATAGAACACCTTTGCAGTTTCAAATTGTGAAACTGTTGCTAGTATCTTTTAAGAACTATTGGAAGTTCTTGAAAGCAGAAGACAATAAACTCCTTCCAGAGGTTGCAGGCAGGTAGGTGTAAGCCAACTGGTTGGGGCTGTTACATTCTGTCCATGGGAGGAGAATTGAGATAAGGGTTCTTCTATAGCTAGTTGAGTTAAAACAAATTATGTATCTTATCTATATCTACTATATATATATAAAAAAAAAAAAAAAAATATATATATATATATATATATATATATATATATATATATATCAATATATATATATATATATATATATATATATATATATATTTATATATATATATATATATCAACTCAACAGTTGCACAGTCATGGGGAAAAGGGGAAAGATCTCACACACGCATATTGTAGTTACTGCCACTGGCAAGATACAAATTGCACCAGTTGTAATTTACTATGGAGAATAGTGATCAGGGAGTAATAAATTGATGTTTAAGTCAAAACGTTGAATGCTTATCCATTTAGAACTCATTAACCAGAGAGCTATCCAGGGTGTGTAAAATAAAATATAGAAAACAATTTATCTTAGAGGTGCCAAGTAAGTGTGAGTGTAGTGTTGACAGATGTCGAAATTACACTCTAGGTACAAGACATCTACCTCATAAGCACCCTAAGATAGGTGCTGGCATTGCACATCTTGGCATAGCTTCTGAATGGGCTTCCCTGTGTGACTGTGAACACATATACCTGTAATTTGCTGAAGTTGCAAAGTGTGAGCATAAAACAGTAGTGGTTACTATGGCAATGGAAGTCCTTATGCCAGTGTGTTCATTATTAAGTTTTAGTCCTCTATTTCAGTGTTGTTTGATCGTGTTTGATTTTGGAGATGGGGAGACAAAAAAATATGTAGGAAGACTCCGTGAAGGAACACTGAAAACCCTGATGTTTGCTGTGCATTCTAAATTATTAAGTTGGTTGAAGATGCTGTTGAATGATAAAGATACATATTTTAAGTTCATATAATCAATATTAAAATCATATGTTAACAATGTGATTGCTTTACATTTCTTCTGTAAAGCCTTGTTACATCAGCTGATACTCTGCTGAAACCTGGTATTATATAATTATCCTTGCCTTCACCGCCCACTGATGGTGACAATTCATAGTTTGACCATACATTCCCGTCCCTGGTGTGGTAAGACTAGGAGCTCTGTCCGGAGCTTTTGTCTTAAAGTGAATAATGGAGCTATCAGGATTTTAAATATATGTGTGTGTGTGTGTGTGTGTGTGTGTGTGTGTGTGTGTGTGTGTGTGTGTGTGTGTGTGTGTGTGTGTGTGTGGTTTACTATCACAAAGTTAAAGCCACAATCCTGAAATGTATAATTCTAGTAACATACTGTTGAAGACCAAAATGCAGAAGACCACAGTGTCTAAAAATCTTTAACACTGAATATCCCTACTAGTGTAAACCCAGGAACAAGTGATAACATGGGTCCTGCAGGCAGGGGAAGTACAGAATGTCGATACTGTATACTCAGGTTGTTTAATCTCATTCACAGTAAACATGTATTTAGAATTGTTTAACCCGTTTAGAGCATTGATTGCATTAGACCTGTTTCAGTCTCATCCTGTGGTAAACACTGTGAAGATTGGGTGAAGATGGGTGAAGGCTGCCAACCTAGCCAGATAGAATTTTGGAGATAATTCTGTCATCTGTAAATATTAATGTAAACCACAGGCTTGTTGTCTTAAATGGTAAAAATAGTTTTACATATGGAAATGAAAAAAATGTAACAACAGTGCACTCTACTGACCAAGTAAAGCAGGTTGTGACCCTTTGATGTTAAAACTCAAAGTCAGTAAGTTTAGAGTGAGACATCTTGCCTATTGTTTTAAGGCCAGAGTTTGTATGCATAAATGTCCTTTATTGCTCTGGTTTCTGCCCAGAGGTGAAGAATGTAAATGCAGTTTCTGTTAGCCTGGGAACTTAGGGAAGTGTGAAGAATGATGTAATGTGAACCAGGCATGTGATTTTAAAAACAGAGAGAAACAAAGAGCATTAAGCATTTTTGTCTTGACCATCCAACTCATCAGCTCTGTCTTGCTCTTTGTGTAAGTTTATCTTAGACTTGTGTTTTCTCTTAGAAATAGCTAGAAACTAGAAAGATTAGACTGTTTTTCAGTGATGTCAGAACTGTACTACTGAATTATTTTAAGTATTTCTCTGTTATCTCTGAACTCTTGACTAGCACTGTGTAGTAAAAAGTATTGCCTTGTGTTTTGACTATTTGTTATTAAATATTTTAAACCATTTCAACTGTGGCTGTTTTTATAGAGATATTTAAGCTTGTTAGAGTACTTGCATGCCTTTGGTAAAATTGTACAAAGCCACTCCAATAGCTTTAGCCATGGGCTATACTATCAATTGGATAATAATATTGCACAGTAATAATTGGGCACCCTTTTAATGGCCTTTGAGTAGCTGATAAATATTAGTGGGTGGTGGCAGCTGGTACTACCGTATAGTCTGGGAAAAAGGGGCACAGCTGGAGAACCTGTGCAAGCCTTCCCCAGGAGTGTCTGTGTGGTTGTATAAACTCTTCTCAAAGTGTTTTGTGTGTGTGTGTGTGTGTGTGTGTGTGTGTGTGTGTGTGTGTGTGTGTGTGTGTGTGTGTGTGTGTATGTGTGTGTGTGTGTGTGTGTGTGTGTGTCAGCTATTTGGGCAGGGACACAAAACACTGGTTGGACAGAGAGGGTACTGGAGGTTTTAGCTTGCCCACTAGGCTAAGATCTGGACCCTATAACTGTGCCAGTGGGAATCTTATTGGGGACCTGGAGAGCAAGTGAACGACCAGCCCCAGACTGACTGTGATCTCTGTGTGCTCTTAAGGGAAATTGCACTTTACTGTGTGCATTTGTTATCCTTTCCTCCTATATGAGATGCCCCTTACTGGTGTTAGTGGTGAGGATTGAGTCTCCTTGATTGATGGGCCAGGGCACGGGTGTCACAAACACAATAGATACATGACATTATATACAGAGTGAAATGTACATATGTAGTACATGGAGCACAGTGATTTCACTCCAGAATTTGGAAAAAGACAGATCAGTTAAGTATTAAAGTGGTGTGAGACCTGACCTTAACAACTGTTACATTGCTTACATTGTTAAGGTCAAGACTAGTGGTAGGTAGTAAAATCTGCCAGTACTGATGAGTAAATGACAGTGGCATTACTGCTGTCCGAAAGGATAATGTGTCCCTTCCTCTTACAAACTTAGAAAGTAGCTAGAATAACAGGATGTGTTTGCAGGAAGTTTTTTTTTGAAAGGTACGAACTCTGAAACTGAAATGTTTGTCACTATTCAGTGATTTCAGTCGTCTGTGATTTGTTAACCACTGACTTTATGGGGAAAAGACCAAATAAATGAGGCAAGAATTTGGACATTCTTCAAAAATTTGGACTGTTGAGAGCTATTAAAGTTAAGAGTAAAGATAACAGAAAGTGATATACTGCCTTTCTGACAGCAGCCTACCCAGTGCTTTATGTCTTTGAAAGCCATCAAAACACTTAAGTTTTTTTTGCTTCTTTTTTTTCCCTGTAACTAGTAATACATGGAGCAGATAAAGCTCTATGCACTACAAAGAATTATGAACTGATCAAAGATCATAACTCTTTATTATGTGTTCTCAACATGGATGCTAGGAACACACAGTAAATAGGTTATGATTGCTGAACCGATCATAATCCTCTATATTATATACAAAATTAATATCATAGTTGGCTTGAGGGTATAAAGGCAATAGACAAAACACTATATACATGCATTATGTACAGAGCAGATATCAGAGCTGGCGTGCTGAGAGAATAACAGCAAAAAAAGTTATATGACCAAAGGCATAACAGTTGCATTTTCTTAGAGGCCTGAACTTTGCTCTTATTTCTGATTGGAAAATGGGGTAAGAGAATGTTGGTGCATCACTGAATAGTCTGGATCCTAGTGAGGAAAAGTTGTCATTCTTGATAAGTTTAAATAGTCAAGAGGCCAGTAGAAAGGTGGCACATTGTTTTACAGGTAGCCAGTTAGCTTTTTCAATGATTTTGGAGTGGTGCTCATTTCTTGGGGAGAGGTATGAATCTGTAAATGGCATTTAAGATGAACAAGTGCTGATCTTGTCTAAGAAAACTGCAAGTGAGCTCAGACTCACTGGGATTGTCATATACAAATAATGCAAGATAAACAATCAAAATATAAGTTAAGAGTGGGAGATATCAGATTCATTTGTGAAGAGGGAGGGTGGAAAACAAGTGCATGCACATTGCTTAGCTAAGTATATTTCTATATGTGTATGTATATATATATATATATATATATATATATATATATATATATATATATATATATATATATATATATATATATGCCGCGGTGGTACAGCAGTAGCATTGTTACCTCACAGCAAGAGGTTCTCCCGTTTGATTGTCGGCTGGGCTTGGGAGTGCCTTCTGTGCAGAGTCTGCATGTCCTCCCCGCGGTTGGGTAGCATTCGAAAGACATGCGTGCGTAAATGGACGTGCCTTCGCTGAAGGTTGGGCGTCGAGCTGGCACCTTGGTGTTTCGTAAAAATCTACTGCCAACCATTAGCGGACCGGAGTTCCGCTGTGGCGACCCCTTACCGGGAAAAAGCCGAAAGACAAACATATATATATATATATATACACACACACATATATATATATATATATATATATATATATATATATATATATATATATAATACACACATATATATATATATATATATATATATATATATACTTAGCTAAGCAAAGTGCATGCATGATATATATATACACACACACACACACACACACACACACACACACACACACACACACACACACACAAACACACACACACATACATACATATGTATTTGTATATGTATATAAATCAACACAGACTCTAAAGTTTGTAAATTAAGATTTGTTCTGTTACATTTGGCTGTGTGTGTGTGTGTTTGTTTGTGTGTGTGTGTGTGTGTGTGTGTGTGTGTGTGTGTGTGTGTGTGTGTGTGTGTGTGTATATACACACACACACACACACACACACACACACATACATACATATGTATTTGTATATGTATATAAATCAACACAGACTCTAAAGTTTGTAAATTAAGATTTATTCTGTTACATTTGGCTGCATTCATTTTCAAAGGCATGTGTTCAGTGAATTTGGAATAAAACTCTTGGGACTGTGCAAACTGGCCTTCACCAGCTGTTACCATATGCAGCACATCTCTGCAGTGCTTCGTTAAGCATGTAAACTGAAGGTGTACAACTCAGAAACATCAAGAAGATATTTAATCCTTCAAAGCTAGTTAACCCATACACTTTATATCTATACTATTATCAGCGTTTATATCACGTTATCAAAAGATGAAAATAGCGAACACTATTTTATCGAATCTAAAATATCTAAACCACCTAATATCGAACATTCAGAACAGCGAATTGTTTACTTGGGAAAAAATTCACTATTCCGAAACACATTCACACAAAACAAGCACACCTAAAAAACATCAATACAAACACATACACTTATAATCCTGCAACTAACCCTACACTAAACTATACATACACTACTATCTATACACTTACCTTAATCCAAACCCTAACCCTAAGGTCCATCACTACTGCACACTCACCTAACCCGCGCCCTAACCCTAACTCAATTAACCTGCCCCTAAACCTAATTCACCTAACCCGCGCCCTAACCCTAACTCACCTAACCCGCACCCTAACCCTAACTCACCTAACCCGCGCCCTAATCCTAACAACCACACAATCGCACACTTACCTGAACGCGACCCGTAAATCTCCACCACAGCGCTGAAAATAGCGAAGCCACAGAACCGGCCAACCGAATTCTTTCCCTCGGAAAGAATTTGGTGTTCTGCAGCTTCGCTATTTTTAGTGTTCGATTAAAACGGGTCAATATTCGAACATTCGAAGTTTTAAAACTTCGATGTTCCAATATAGACCCTATTATCAGACTGAAACTCATCTTGGAGCTGAAGATTATAAAGATTGCCTAATATATCCTTCCCTTTTTGCTATTCTTATTCTCTTTCTTCCCTTCCTTCTTCTGTCTTTCTTTCTTTTTTCTTTCATTTTTTTCATTCTTTCATCTCTCATTTTCTCTGTTATTTTTCTTTAACACCTCTCCCCTCACCCCACTCTGATATAATATTTAAACCCCTTCCAAATTTTTCTACCACTTCATTGCTACATATAAATCCATACTGCATCTAGATGCTTGACTTCTTTTTTCTTGCTACTTGATCTCCTTTTTGTGCTTTATTTGAGTATAACTTGATTTGATGTTGTTAATTTAATTCTATTCTCAACTATAAGGTTCGGATCCATTGCTAAAGCTTGTGGCAATTAAATCTCTCAAGCTTCTCCGTTACCCACAGTGCACCTCACCCAAATACCTCATAGCTAACAGACATGGTCTACCATCTCTCTTGAGCTGTACAACTTAAATAAGTAAACATTTTTTGTATTTCTCTGTTTTTTCTTGTAAATTGTTAATTAGTATTCTCTTAACTTCAATCTCTCCTTTTCCATTGCTATATTTAAAATTTCCTTTCGTACTTGGTACCTTTCAGATACTATTGTTAGTATCTCTCCTCCCTTATGACTCTGTCGTAGACCTTTGCTTATCATTGTTGATATTCCCTTACCCTTTCTTTCTTGCTAGTTAAAAAAATATTTGTCTGTCATGCTTATTTTTCTCTCTATAATACCTCTGACATCGTTGTTGTTATTGTTGTTGTCATTATTGTTCCTCAGTGTTCCTTATGGCTGACAAACCTGCAGGTTTTTAAAAATGTTGTAAGTGTGGGTATAAATTGCTAGTTTCTGATGCCCACCACTCTTTGTGCTTATTGTCTGGGTTCTCTTCATTTACAAGAAGATTGCTCAATATGCCATGGCTTCAATCCTTGATCTCTTACAGAGTTTAAGAACAAGTTGATATTGAAAGGTGTCATTCCTTCATCCTTTTGAGAAGCCATTGCTGAGTCACCTAAACTGAGACCTTCTTCTTCAAAATCTTCTTTGTCTGACTCTTCAAGAAAGAGAAGTCAGAAGGACCCGGTCTTGACCCCGGATCCAAAAAAATTGAGAGTGCAGGAGCATACTGCTTCATTGGATTCTACAAAACCTAAGCAGACCATCCCAACATTACCAGATCCAACCATGGCAATGCCAGATCAGAAGAAAGTAAAACCATAAGATCCTACGTTATCGGATCTGACCTCAACAGAAGTCATGGAGATGCCTATGCTTCCATGCACAGATACTCTCCATCCTTGGAAGCAGTTCCTGACAGGCTCCCATCACCCTTATTACAAAAACCAACATCTTCATCTGTATACTCCACTCATTTTGCCAGAAGCCTCACAGAAGAAGATTTGGAGAGAGTGGTGAGGGAGACCCTCTCGGCACAGGGACATATTGGTTTTCCTTCGGCACCTACTCCTTTAGGTCAGGTTATCCATTCTTCCACAACACCTCCTTCCAAATTCCTCCTCCTCTGACACCTTCTGTTGCTTCAGAGCTCCAGGATACTAGTTGTGTGGGTCTGTCATTCTTGCACCCAAGAATTTCCATATCCTTGGATCCGAGATCTTCTCTGAGAACTCTGGTCCACTTGGATTCAGAGAGCTCTCAGAGCCAAAGTCTGCCTGTTGGATCTAGGGTGCAGCATTCGACTCTGAAGTTTTCAGAGCCATCTCTGCTCATTGGAGCCTTGGCTCTGGACAGTTTGGCTCTGCTTCATCTCAGGGGTATTGCCATCAGAGCGGAGAGGGGTGATGACTCAGAAGCTCATCTTCTCGGATCTGAACCCCTTTTTGCTCCTTCAAGCTCTGCCTTCAAGGCTACAAAGAGAATTTTCTCTGCCTCAGCAGATCTGATGGATCCTTTCCCCTTGGATCCTAGACATTCATCACAGCATCAAGAGCCTCACCATCTTTCTCCTCAGGGTCATCCAGTACCAAAGACCAAGTTTCTCTCTCAGGGAATTTTGGTTTCCTCTTCCGATACCTCCCCAGAGCATCCCACTCAGGAGGTATCCAGGAAAGGATGTGTAAGAGGAAGCACTTAGACTCCCCACAGGTGTCCATCACTGAAGACACCTGAGAATTTGATGAAGATGAAGTGTCCCTTCTGTCACCTCCTGAAGATGTCTCATTTGGAGACTTCCTAGAAATTCTTAAACATAAAGTTGGCTGGACCCTCTCCAGTCCTATGTCCAAGGAATCTGTTCTCCTGGAGGCCTTCAGTACTGGATCTTTTACCTCTTGGGTGACCTGCCTGCTGATGAGCCTATTGATATGATCTCTTGGGTGTGTAAGGAACCCGACTGCTTAGAATCCATACCTCGGAGACCAGACAGGATAATGGTACTACTTGTGGACAGACAGTTCGGGGGAAAGGGGTTCCAGTTGATGCCATGGTCATAGCCGTGACCACAAAGAAGGAACTCATTGATGAGAGTTTCACTGTCCATCCCCCCAACAGGTAGTCAAGGGCAATGAACAGATTAGGGAAGCATGTCTTTGATTCAGCACCCTTTGCTCAAAGATCACTGAACTATTTGGCACACTTTATTAGACTTCAGAGAGATTTGACTAAGGAGTTGTCAAATACTCTCTCAGGAGCCATTTCTGAAGAGGTTCAAGATTCTGCAACTTCTCAGTTGGCAACCCTACAGTCTATATCCAGTTCTTCTATGAGTTTAGTTTCCAGCCTAGTGGAAGGAACCTCAAGAACAACAAGTTCAGGAATTTCCATGAAGAGACATACCCGGATGCACTTGTGCAATTTTGTGGAGCCATTTAAGTCCACTTTCATCAATGGTCCTTTTGATGGAACTACACTGTTTGGCCTTAAAGTGAAGGAAACACCATCTAGGTATGAACATGAATGGAAAGACCTTGTCTGCCATTGGTGTACATTTTTTCAGCTCCCCAAAGATCCTATTCCAGGAATCAGTGCAGTAGCCAAAACATGTGGTTTGAAAAGTCTCAAGGTCCTATCCAAGATGCATGTGGAGGAGGTTCCCCCAGAGGCAGAGGAGGGAACTCTAATGGACGACAATGCCTATGTGGTAGAAGTGGCTCACAAAACCAGGGTTCGTGAGAATCTTTCTTTGACAAACCCTGCCAGTGCTCCTGAATGGAAGCCCTACTGTCCACTTCTGGAGACAGCTGGGGGGCATTTGACACTGCACCAGAGAGCCTGGCTAGACTTAACAAAAGATACTTGGTTGCAAAGGATTATTTCCAGAGGCAACAAAATACCCTTTTCCCTTTCACCAACAATTACAAGAAAAATCCACGATGTTCCACCCAATCTGAGGGATCAAGCAGTATTTCAAATTCAAAAACTGCTAGGAAAAAGAGTCCTCCAAGAGGTCCCACCAGAGCAAATAGGATCTGGAAGGATCTTTTTAATGCTAAAGAAAACAGAGGACTGGAGACCAATTTGGATCTCACCAATTTAATCAAACAGTTCAGGGAACCAAGTTCTGGATGATCACGGTTCAGTCCATTCTCCCTTTTCTGGGCAGGGATGACTGGATGTACTCTATAGATCTTCAGGATGCCTATTATTATATAAAAATGAACAGGTAATCCAGTAGCCAGTTATTACCAATTCAGAGTACTGCCCTTTGGACTCACCACAGTCCTCAGTGTGTTCACTAAATGCATGGCAGTAGTAGCAGCACACCTTAAACTGCAAGGATGCCAGGTGTTTCCCTACCTCGACGACTGGCTCATTTCCACTCTGACCAGGCATCAGTTCATATATATATATATAAGAGATCAGGTTCTCCAGATTTGCACTTTTCTGGGGGATAACCATAAACTACAACAAATCACAACTACAGCCAATTCAGATATTGGAGTTTATAGGAGCACTTCTCAATACAAAATATACCATCACTTCTCTTTTAGCACACAGAGTTCAAACAATACAGTCACAGGTCATAAAGATTACAATAATCACCTCAATTTCAGCCTGTCTAGTTCTTCATACTCTAGACTTGATGGCTGCAACAATAACTTTAGTTCCACTAGCCAGGCTTTACATGAGGATCCTTCAGTGGATGGTAGTTGCTCAATGGTCAGTCAGATATCAATCAATGTCGTACATAAGAATTAAACAGACATGCAAAAGTGATCTGAATTGGTGGATTCAGTCCAACCAAATACTTCAAGGTCATCCTTTCATTCCCCAACAGCCCAAGGCCATAGTGACCATGGATGCTTCCCAGATAGGGTGGGAAGCATTATCTGAGTAAGACAGTCCAGGGCACTTGGCCCCCCACAGAGGGCAGTTTGCACATAAATTTCCTAGAGATGAGAGTGGTGCTCTTAGTGTTGCAGGCAGTTCAAGATGCTCTCCCATCTAGGACGATTGCATTTCAAACAGACAACATGTCAGTTGTATGGCACATCAACAAACAGGGGGAACCAAATCCTACCCATTGTGTCGAGAAGCTCTCAGGATCTGGCAGTGGGTTATTTCTTCCAACCATTTTTTATTAGCAATGCATATTCTGGGGAAATCCAATGTGACAGCAGAAAACTGAACAGATGCATTCTTCTTCCTCATGAATGGTCCCTCAATGAAATGGTGGCGGACAAGATTTTCCATCAATGGGGCTAGCCTTGTTTCTTCCCTAAACAACAAGTGCAACAACTACTTTGCCCTAATTCTTTTACAGAAGATGTAACAGAGGGATACTGCACTTCACGATTGGTCCCCTGGTCATCTATATGCTTATCCACCAATTCCATTGATTCCAAAATTTCTGCAGAAAGCTGCCAGGTCGAAGTGCACTGTAATCCGTATTGCACCCTATTGGCTTTGACAAATTTGTTTTCCCTTCTGGCCTAACCTGGCTCAATGACAAACTCGTGAAAAAGAAAAAAAAACTGCAAAAACTAAAAAAGTCCACAAGTAGCAGGTAGAATCCAAACAAGTAACCAGGTTTATTCCAAAATGAACACACAATCCAAGTTAGCACTTTTGTCTTGCCTCAGTGGGCAAGACTTCTTCAGGCTAATACAATTAAACATAACTTGCCATATTTAAATAAGAAGGTAATCACATGACATCATTAATTAATTAAAGGTAATTTATTTATTTATTCATTATTATATTTATGAGCTAACTTTGCACAGTGTTCAAGATGTTTGATAAATTTTGAATTCTTGTAATGAATTTTATTAGTATAATGTATTTTAGTTTGGTGAGTAGTTAACTTCTGGTAGGGATGAGCTGCACCATTTATTTCTGTAATTAATGATTAACTTGGATTGTGCATTCATTTTGGAATAAACCTGGTTACTTGTTTGGATTCTAACCTGGTTCAATCACTGTGGAACCTAAATCCAACTCTGGACCTCCTGTCTCACCCTACAGGTATGATACATCCAGATATACGAAACCTCAAGCTGACTGTTTGGTTTCTCTAATTCCATTAATAGCCAGACATCCATGCTTTTTTTCACCTGTTCACTATATAATTTTTATCTTCCCATAAATCCTCAACAAGAAAAATATATTCCAGTAAACCCTCAACAAGAAAAATATATTCCAGTAAATGGAAAAAGTTTGTTATTTGGGCACAACAACACAACTGTGACACATTTTTCAGCCCCTATCAATTACATTTTGGACTTTCTAGTGCACTTATTTCTAAACGGTGCTAGTTCTTTAACCATTAAAGTGCAAATGGCTGCAATTTCCAATTACCAAATTGGATTTAATGGTTCCTGCATAGCTTCTTACAAATTGAACAAGGCCTTCTTAAAAGGTACTCTTCTCCTAAGGCCTCCTTATAAAGATCCTACCCCTCCACGGGATTTAAATCTGATGCTGCAGTCTCACATACAATCCACTTTTAAATCAGCAGCTACATGTGACCTTAAATATCTTACATGGAAGACAATTTTCTTGTTTGCCATTACTTCCGGAAGACAAATTTCTGTGAGTCAAGCATCATCCTCTAAACCTCCATACTTAATTTTCCATAAAAATAGACTGAACTTACATGCTAATCTGTCCTTTCTGCCAAAGGTGGTGTCAAAAGCCAATATTAATCAAGCCATTAACTTTCCATTGTTCTTTCCTAAGTTTATCAACAAAGGAGAATATATCTTGCATTTACTGAATGTTCATAGACAGTTACGTTATATTTGCATAGGACTGAGAAAATCAATAAAGCTGACCAACTGTTCATTTCATTTCCTGAACCAACTTTGGGAAAACCATTTTCTAAGATAACGTTATCAAAGTGGTTGAAAAATTGCATTTCCTTCATTTATACTAAACTTGGCATTACTCTTCTACATTCCTTGAAAGCACACTCCTCTAGATCCATGGCGACTTCCACAGTTTTTCACTCAAGAATGCCCATGGATGATTTATGTGCAGCAGCAACTTGGGCTACTCCCCATACCTTTGTCACTCATTACAAGTTGGAACCTTGTCTCCAGAGGCAGGGCATCATTTGATTTTATGAGTGCTCAGGAATATCCTTCCTTGTGTCCGCCCTGGAAACAGGTAGCTAGGGACTCTGTTCCAATAGTTGTGGATAGGATGAAAAGTGATAACATCAGATAAATAAGTTATGTACTCATCATAATGTTCCATCTGTTTTGTTCATTTTTATTCTTCCTCAACTCCCCTCCCACCAACCCCCATCCTAAGACTTATGGAGGAGCGAGTGCTTTCAGGATCCCTGTATATTTGTTTTTTTTACGTATGACTTCTAGATATGGCTTCTCTACTAACCTCTTTCATCCTTTGCTCTCTACTAAGCAGCAAACAAGATGTGAGGTATTTAGGGGAGGTGCATTGTGGGTAAGGGAAAAGCTCGAGAGATTTGGTTGTCGCGAGCCTTAGCAAAGGCTGAGTCGGATCCGATGGTTCAGATCTGAAACAAATAGTTGAGGAAGAATGAAAATGGACCACACAGATGGAATGTCATGGTGAGTACATAACTTATTTTTATATGTTGCATTGCAGTCTGAATGTGCTTTTATGTATCTCATTTCTTTTACTCAGCATAGTAAAACAAGTTGTCCGCTACTTCATGTGTACCCCATATTCTAGGCCTCAAGTACTTTTGTAGAAATTATAGCTTGTTCCATTTTTTCAGCTTTTTCCCAGGCCTTCAATCTAATTGGTTCTTTTCAGTTGAATCTCAACATCGACATATAAATGATGTAGCAGACATTAATGGCATTTAGAAAACACGTGACACACCTAGTCTGGATTTCTTTGTACTCACTGGGTAACATACAAATCTATACTCAGCTTGAATTGTTTTTTTTCTGTCTTATATTTTCTTGCATTATCATACTGTTTTACATTCTACAACAGTATCACCAAAGATTCCACTATGAAACTCAAGTTACCTGTACATGAAGCAACAGCTAGTCAAACTCAACTGTTTGAAACAAAAGAAAATAAAGCATTTTTTTGCAATGTGGCAATCCCCCTGCAACCCTTTGTAGGGGAATTTTGACCTACACTCCCTTCATTACATATATGCACATACACACACACTAACTCAATGGTCATGCAACTGGAGAGAAAAGTGAAAACTCAAAAAAAAAAAAAAAAAAAAAGCTGTGGATCACTGCAAGCACTATAATAGAAACAGTGTCAGCAATGATCTTATGTGGTAAACAGCAACTCGTCCAAGTATGATTGATGAGTTGCAACCTCACCTGCTTTGTGTTTAATAACAGTAAGGAAAAAAAAACATTTAAAAGCTGTTAAATGTCTCTAGCACCCTGTCTGCAAAGCTGAACCTATTCATGTTTTAGTAAGCTACCCTGTCCTCTGCCCTTGGAGTATGCCTTTTAATCACTGCACATGTTTTCTTCAGAAAGGTGCTACCTATATTGGCTTCACCTGCTTCTTCTTATTCATTCTACTTCTGTTGCATATTAGGCCTACTGCAGACATCTGAGGGGCACATAGCACTCATACTATTCCATTTAGTCCACTTATGGTTCTACTTGTAAAGACATTAAAGAGGATGTGTTCTACTACTCATCATTTCAGTACCTTACCACTGACCATTTTAACTTTAGAGTTGAATTTGCTGACCAGCATTCTTTGTATCATATTGTCCAGATGTTATATTTTGTTACTCGGAAAAATTCCCATAGCCCTTGTTTCAAACTGTAAAACTTTGTAATGATTTTCATGCGATTGTATTAAATACATTATTACAGTATAGTAAGCAATATTCAGAGACATTCCCTGCTCCTCAAACAGAGAAATTAATAATAAGCCTTGGATATTAGAGAAACTAACTTACAGAGCATATGCTGGATGCAGGATAGCCCCCCCCCCCCCCCCCGTTGTAGAAGGACGTAGCAGTCCACAAAAACACAAAAAGTGATAGGCCAAAGAAGAGCCATAAAGACGATAGAGTGGACTATTGAGTATAAGAAATAAATTATGTATTGTTACTATTATGCAAAAAGCCCAGAATTTCCAGACACAAGATATAGAGAAATTAGAGGAAAGAAAAATACTTCCACAATAAAAACTGTCAGAAGCCTCAGATAAAAATTTGTGTTCATTAATACAACAGATTTGCGAAAAACAGTATATAGACAATAAAAACTTTGATTTCTTTGGAAAAAGAAACATCTGAAAAAGTGCAAAAATATAAACAACAAAGCCTAGAGATTTTTGAAAAGTATAAAAAAGAAATATGGACATGCGAAAGAGAGATTTGATATGGTGCAATATTTATGCAAAGTCGAAAGCCAAATTGACCAATACAAAAAAGTCAGCCCCAAACATATTCAAAGAGAAATACAGGCAAAGGCATACAGATATGGAACATTTCACAATAAAAATAATATCACAAAGGGGGACTGTAGAAAAGAAGATTAGTAAAGTAGAAGTTAAAAATAGTAGCTGAAGTTATGGAATGCCTGTGAAGTAAAGGATTTGGTGTAGAAGGTCTAACACAGGTTACATCACAGTAAGATGGAATGAGTCCCCAAAGTAAGGAGAAACAGAAAGATCAGGAGACATCCGAAGAAGAAATATATGGGAAAGAAAATGAGATTTAATATGGTGTAATATTTAAGCAAAGGAGAAAGCAAAACCAATCCATACAGAAAGAGCAGCACCAAAGATATCTGAAGAGAAATACAGGCAAAGTAATCCAGACATGGAGAACTTTACAGTAAAAAAATAAGAAGACAAAGAGGAAAAGTGGAAAAGAAGATTAGTAATGGAAAAGTTAAAGAAATAGAAACTGAGGTTATGGAGTACATGCAAAGTGAAGAATTCAGTGTAGAAAATCTTACTCAGAAAGCACCACAGCAGGCTAGAGCAGTAGATATCTAAATTAAGGAGAAACCAGTGAAATGGGAAGAACTGGTCAGTTGTTATATGAAAATATTTTGGAGCCTTCCACAGGAAACCAGTATAAACATTCACTTGAAGCTGGACAGCAAGGGAAGGAATAAGAAATTGTAGCAACTCTGATGCAGACAGTGCTGAGGAGTGATAGGTCATTGAGTTCCCAATGACAGAGCAATGGATTACACAGGATGAAATTGAAGAGAATGTGCCACAGGAAGATGCTATAGAACTTTCTTTAGAATGCCCGCAGAAAAAGGAGAACAAAAAATGTGCCCTCCTTTTAGAACAAAATGAGCTAAGAGAAGAGTTGCTTGATTTAATAGCTATAGACATATTAAGATCAATGAAAGAAATAGACTGCAGAAGGTCAATAAAACCCCAAAAGTTAGAAGTTTGATAAAACAAATGAACACAGTAATTAGGACTGTCCATACAGATCCATGCAATATAACAGAAGTAAACAGGATATATTACTGTGCAGCTAAATTAATAACAGATAAAATTCTGCCACAAGAACACAGGGTTGTAAGGGAAAGGAAGGGGAAAAATCTAATACCATCATGGAATAGAGAAAACTATAAAGCAATTAAGACAAGAAGTGTCACCTTTAGAGGAGTATAGAAGAGGGACTAGATCAACAAATATACTCAGAAAGATAGATGTGATAAAAGCAATGCACAATATTGTAATGGATTAGGATTTATCATGCACTATCGCAAATGTTGTTGTTGTTGTTGTGTCTTTCAGCTTTTCCCGGTTAGGGGTCACCACAGTGCAATTCCGGTCCGCTAATGATTGGCAGTAGATTTGTACGTGCCGAGTTGCCAGCTCTGATGCACAACCTTCAACGAAGGTATGCCCATTCACACATGTCTCCACACAGAAGACCCTTTAGCTGAGAATCGAACAGGACAACGTCTTACTGTGAGGCGACAACGCTACCGCAGCACCACCACCGCAGTACATGCACTATCCCAATTTATCTGTGTATCTTCTAAGTATTTCTGCCTGTGCTAATATTTTAGTTTATTATGCACTATTGCAAATGATAAACTAAAATATCAGCACAAGCAGAAATATTTAGAAGATACACAGATAAATACAAAGGAAAAGTACAAAATAAGCAATTTATTGATGACCCAAAAAAGTTTTATAGAAAATTGAGAAATAAGGTAAAAGGAATTGAAAGACCAGCAAGAAAAGAAGAAATAGATACATTTTAGAGAAGTATTTATGAAGATCTTGTGGAACTTAACAAAGATGCTAAATGGATAGAAGAAGTAAATAAATAAATAGAAGTTCAAAGGTACAGCCAGAGAGATTAAAATAAAGTTAAGAAAAGCCTCTAATTGGAAAACACCAGGCCCAGATGCAGTACCTAACTTCTGGTTAAAAGTATTAACATCTTTATTTAGCAGATTTAGCCATGAGTAAGAACTATTTATATGCACACCTGAACAGACACCAACCTGGCTAACAACAGGAAAACCAATGCTCCTACTGAAGAGTGAACCTGCAAGCTACCCTAAAAATTATAAACCAATAGCTTACCTTCCAATGACATATAAACTATACACTGGAATTGATGCTGTCAGAGTTTATAGTCATTTGGAAGAAAACTCAATTATGGCAATAGAACAAAAGGGCAATAAAAGAAAGTCATATGGAACAAAGGATCATTTGTTGTTAAAGTCATGGTGGAGAACTGTAAAAGGGGAAAGAATCTAAGTATGGCATGGTTTGACTACAAAAAAGCATTTGACAGTATCCCACATTCATCGATAAAAGAGTGCTTAAAAATGTATAAGATACACCCTACACTGATAAACTACATTGACAGCAATCATTAAACAGTAGCAAACCGCTTGGCAGTTAAGACATGATAAAGGACAAATTATTAATCCAGGGATAAAAATCCAAATGGGGATATTCCACAATGACTCTCTGTCACCGTTGCCCTTTTGACTTGCCCTTAACCCATTTATTTGTCTACTTAACAGATTAGGTTATGGCTATAATTTGGCGCCCAGAAAGCAACAAAGTGTAAAGACTTTTCATCTTCTGTTTGTCAATGATTTAAAACTGAATAGCTCATCAGATGAGGAACTGAAAGCACAACTGCAAGTAGTTAAAACTTTTTCAGATGATATAAGAATGTCATTTGGTCTTGATAAATGGGCAAAAGCAACCTTTAAAGCAGGAAAGCTACAGCACCAAGAAAACATATGTTTGGGACAAGAATGTGATATAAAAGAACTTAAGCAAGAGGGAGTGTATAAATATTTGGGAAGTGATGAAGGATCAAAAATTAAAAATGAATAAATGTGAATAAAACTTAGGAATATTTTAGAAGACTAAAAGTAATCCTGAAAACAGCATTGATATCTAGGAACAAAATCTGGGTTATAAACCAATTTGCTCTTCCTGTCCTAACTTGCAGTTTTGGAGTGATTGACTGGCCCCAGAAGGTGTTGGATAGATTAGACAATAAAACAAGAAGGATGTTTCATGCTCATCAAATGATTTATAAAAATCAGTGCATACCAAGATTATGCATTCCCCGTTCTGAAGGAGGTATGGGCCTCCTTGAAATTGATTACATGTGTAGATCTGCAATTGTGGGACTGCATACATATCTGCTAACCTCAGAAGACCCCAAACATAGTGAAAGTATTGAAACATAAGGAGAATAAATCTAAGATGACTTCCCTTCTTAGTCTAGCAGAAGCATATCAGCATCAACCCAGGAATGGAAATCAAATCAAAAGTAGATAAAAATCAGCCAGCAACTGAATGTGCCAAAAAACAAAAGAAAGAATATAAGGTGAAGGATCAGATGTGAGGGCAGGAAATGTGAAAAATGCATAAATATAGTTGCAAGTATAGAAAGATCCTGGAAGAAGCTCATGTTGATCTGGATTGAATGCAGGAACGGTTAAGGAGAGGTGAATTTAAACCAAAGGATGAAAGGTTAATATCAGAGGCCCAAGATAGTGGGCTACATACACAATGGTTTACAAAGCCCATTGAACATGTGGGAGAAACAGACAAATGTAGATTTTGTAAAACAGAATTGGAAACAGGCGCAGACCTTGTTGCTAGTTGTGATATACTAATGGCAGAAGGATGTATACTGAAAGGCAAAATAATGTGGCAAGACTACTGCACTGGGGATTATGCAAGCATTATAATATTGAAGTAGCTGAAAAACACTGGAAACATGAGCCACAAAGCATCATAGAAAATGAAGTCTACATCATATGGTATCACCCATTACCAACAGTTCAAATGATAGCTGTGAGAAAACCATATATAGTGGTTCATGAAAAGAAGAAAAACGTAGTATTTGTCAT
The DNA here is from genome assembly GCF_019279795.1 of Protopterus annectens. Lineage (NCBI taxonomy): Eukaryota > Metazoa > Chordata > Ceratodontiformes > Protopteridae > Protopterus > Protopterus annectens. Next base: position 514,367,103 of record NC_056747.1, on the reverse strand, counting down.
TGAAATCATTATATCCAGTGACTACAGTGTCTTGTGTACAGAGACACAAAGATATAAAATATCAGGATTTCCAGGCAGAAATTAGAGAAATTTAGAAGAAAGATACCCAGACAGTTCCAATAGTAGTAGTAGGAGCAATGGGTTTTATAAAAAAGAATCTACAATCATATTTAGATATGTTACCAATACATGTAACTCCATACGAATTGCAGAAGGAGTCATTACTGAGCACATTGCGAGTGCTGCAAACAGCACTTCTGGCTGACATCAAAGATTAAAACTATACTAATTTCATGAACTTAAATCATACTTTGATTTAGGAATGGGGTCCATTCCTGTCATGGTATTAGAAACCAAAAAGATTTGGAGAAATTAAAAAAAGCATATTAATGTGCAGCACAAGAACATATGCACACAATGGCTAGGAATCATAGTCAAGTTGCATACTATACATTGCACAGTTGAAGAGGAAATGGCTCCATGTGGTCTAGTAGAGATTCATAGTACCATATTGTATTACGCTGCTGTGAACAGACGTGTGCTGCAGAGAATATATGCAAATGGCAGCATAATGACATACAAATGAAGGTGGGTAGAGAAATGAAGCTCTAATGACATGCTGATGTGTTCTAGGTGGACAGAGTCATGATTCATAGTTATAACTGAAGGAAGTTAGTCACCACTGTTATGCCAGACTGTAAAAGAGCAAAGTACACCACAAATGTCAGTTACCCACAACAAAAATGTATAGGATTGCTTTTAACATCACCCCTTACTGCCTGTATGCCCAAGGTGGCATATTGCAGTAGCTAAATTGTAGCAACAGTAGATAACATTCCACAATGTCAGTGATCAAAAGATTATTGATAAGTTTCATGGAAATAAGGATATTGTACATGCTTTAGTTGACATGTATCATCCATATACAGAATCTATGGGAATGAGTGGCCTTTCTGTCCATGTGGAGTCCAAGGTATGTATAGCACTTTTCAGAGACCAACAGGTAGCACATAAGTTATTTCACAGGCCCCTGCCTCTAGAATACTGAACAAGTTCCTTGAAGTTATGCTTTTGCATGTGGATAAGCATATCTGTTTCTTAGCATGAACACACCACCACTATGCATGGCTTCCATGACAATGCTGTCTTTCCTGAGGTACTGGGTGCCATAGATTGTACAAATGTAGCAGTAAAGGACCAACCTGGCTCGCACTCACAGACGTGTGTGAACAGAAAGGGCTACTATTCTGTGAGCTGTCAGGTAGTTATCTGATGCATATGGGATTATATCCAATTTGACTGCACAGTACCCAGGCACTTCCCACGATTCACATATATGGCATATATCTTAGCTATAGCACCATTTCTAGTAAGATGATGCCCATCTAGTCAGTAAGTACAGTCACTGTGGCTAAATTAAATGTAAATGGCTATATATATATATATATATATATATATATATATATATATATATATATATATATATATATGTGCACAGTGTGGCCAAATGTGGTACCCCACATGTGTCATTACTGTATTGCAGGTGATGCTGGTAGAAACGTAGCTAATGATGCCTGTTTAGAACTCAAAGATCACTGCAAAACTCCAGTAAAACACAGAATATGCAGAAAACCATAATATTATTGAGTGTGTGTTTGTTAAAGTCAAAGCACACTTCTTCTATATCCATAGGTCTAGGGGAGCACTACCACAGCCTCTTGCCACACAGTATGCCCTGGAAAAAACAAGCAGGCCAGATACATAGTACAGGTACTGTCAGACTGTGCGCGCACACACACACACACACACACACACACACACACACACACACACACACACACAGCGTGCGCGCATGCGCACATGCACTACTGTACTGAGCACGCAGCAATTGGCAATGGGAGAGTAGTGTTTGGTGTTTTGTATGTGTTCATGTTGGTCATGTCATTTTTCTTTTTTTTAATGGATTTTCATCAGTTTATTGTTTGTGTGTTGTTTTACTTCATATTCATATTTATTTGTGGAGTTAATAGAGTTAAACATCAGGAAGGTAAGATACAATATACTGCAGAAGTGTTGCTAAGACTGAACTGTGGGAATGCAATTTGTACAAAAGTATTCATACCATGTTTGCCAGATAACATTTTGAGACATGCTAAACAGACCAGTAGTACAATGAGGAACAATAAGAAGAAGTGAGGTAAAAGAGGGGTTGTTAAGAGTGCATCTAAAGAAACAGCGGTTTAATCGAATTCCTTTGCCTTTAATGGTTATGGGAAATGTTCCTCTCTGAGAAATAAAATGGATGAACTTCAGGGGAATGTTCATTATCAGAAAGACTTTAGAGACTATGTATTTTGGCCTTTACAAAAACTTGGCCTACAGAGTATGATCAGAATGATGATTTGTTTAGTGATGGTTTTGGAGTACTGTTTCAGTTGGATCGAAGAGCTGAATTGACTAGGAAAAGTCAAGGAGCTGTAGTATGCTTATATTTGAATAAACGATATTGCAACTCTGTGACTGTTAAAGAACTTATTTGTACATCAGATGTTGAGCTTATATCAGTGTCATTGCATCCTTTTTATTTGCCATGAGAATTTCCACAACTCTTTATAACAGTACTATATATTATTCCAAAAGCAAACGCTACTTCTGACGCAAATATTATTTTTGAGGTAATACAAAAATTACAGATGATTTCACCTGAGAGGCCAAATTTTATATTGGGTGACTTTAATTATGTTTCTCATAAAAAGACACTTGTTCATTTTTATCAATATGTTTCTTGTCCAACAAGGTGAAATAAGACTGTAGAACGTTGCTTCGGCTCAATAAAAGGTACGTATAAAGCATTCTCATTACCTCCTTTGGGTTTGGCAAATCATAAATGTGTGCAAATATTACCAATGTATAAAGTGGTTTTGAAGAGGGACTAGAGTGTGTGAGCATATCACATCAGCAAAATTGTCCAAATCATAACCACAAGATCATTTAAATATGTCCCAATCAGTACAATTATAACATTCCTGTAGACAGCATACTGACTCTTCATTCCAAATCTTTATATCCTGCTTCTGTACCTTGCAAAGAGCATTTCTGGCTAACATCAAAGATTGAAACAATACAATACAAGGACTGATATCATCCTATATTGTTTATTTGTAGGGATATGATTGTACAATGTAAGCAAGTTAAAGTTTACCCAAATAATAACCCATGGGTAGACAAAACTGTTAAGTCTAGTATAAAGAAAAAGAAAAGGGTTTTAAGGATGGGAATATGTTTGAATTGCATGCAGCCACCAGAGTTGAAAATAGAAGTTTTAAGGGATAAACAAAAATATAAAACTGAGTTAGAGGGCAAGATGGCTGCATATAATCTTGGATCTGTATGGTGTAGTATGAAAACTGTATCACTTATTCAGAAGTCAAATAATAATGGCCAGATCATCTTAGATGGTCGGGATATAAACTTTGATTTTGCCAATGCTCTTAATTCTTTTTTCAATTGTTTTGATATCTGTGATTTTGACAATGACATACATGATTTGAAGCAGCAACTTACAGAGAATCAATATTCTAGTGGAGATCAGAAAGAGGTAGGAAGGGCATTTCTTTCAATAAAGTTAAAGGAAAGTGGCGGACTTGATACTCATTCTGGTCGTGTACTTAAAAATTGTTTAGAGAATTAAGTTCTGTTTTTCATTATATCTTTAACAGATCATTACAGACACAGCATGTACCTAAGGTGTGGAAAGATGCTGTGGCAGTTCCAGTTCCTAAATTGAAATGTCCAAAACATCTTAATGATTTCAGACCTGTAACTCTTACTTCAGTTGTAATGAAAACTTTTGAAAGGTTGGTAAAGTTAGAAATTTTAAAGAAATGGAGCTTGTGCTCGATCCTATGCAGTTTGCCTATAGACCACATAGAGGTGTACAGGATGCAACAGTTACTTTGCTTAACTTACATGTTAAACATAGAAAATAATGGATCACGTGTCAGACTCTTGTTTGTTGATTTTTCTTCGGCCTTTAATATGATTCAACCATATGTTTTGATTGGCAGATTGCAAGAACAGTTTGATTTGAGCAATGATCTTATAGGCTGGATTCTAGATTTTTTGACTAATAGAACACAAACAGAGCAAATAGGAACTCCACAAGAATGTGTACTTTCGGCCCTTTTGTTTATTCTTTATACAAACAAGTGTAGGAGTATGCATGAAAATAGGACCATTTTGAAATATGCAGATGATGCTGTTGTAATTATTCAGCTTAAAGACAACAAGAACAGTCATGTTCACGTTATTACTGATTTTGTTAAATGGTGCGATGAGTCTTAGCTTCAGTTAAATGTATCTAAAACTAAAGATATAATGACTGATTTTAGAAAACATGCACATATACATGATATAACAGTTATAAAGGGTCAGTTGGATGAATATGTACAATCATATAAATATGTTGGGACAATTATAGATTCAAAGTTGAATTTTGAGGAAAATTGTGAATCTGTGTGTGGAAAAGGACATCAAATATTGTTTTGTTTGCGAAAATTGTACCAATTACACATAGATAAAAAATGATGATCTTATTTTACCCTACCTTGATTGAATCAATTATGTCATTTTCTTTGGTAGCATGGTATGGATATTTGTCTGCTAAAAATAAAAATTCATTGAATCAGATTGTGAAATGTTCTAGTAAGCTGATTGGAGAAAAATTTAATCTTATGTCTCTATATTCTAGAAGGCTGTAAAAATAGCTGGTTCAATTTTGAAGGATGTTTTGCATCCATTATACATTGCATTTCAACTTCTTTCATCTGGAAAAATGTATTTGTTCCCAATGTGTAAAACAAAACGGTATAAGAATAGTTTTATTCCAGTAGCTATTGCTCAAATTAATAACAAATGTGTTCAATTTAAAAAATAATCTGCATTTGTAGCATGCTCGAATCCCAGTTTTTTGTCTGATTGAAAATATCTGTTTTGAAATGCAAACTAGATAGGTATAATGAAGGCTAGCTACCTGGTGGTATAAACCTTGACTCGAGTTGATTGCCACTGTTGAAGTGACACCCCGACCCCATGTGTAAAAATGGGAAAAAGGGGTTGAGGCTGAATGGATGGATGAATGATAGCACTTTAAATTAGTAATGATGTGCAATATAGGATGTGGAGATGTGCAATATAGGATGTAAACTCCCTGTCTGTAAAAGTGCTGTCTTGAAAATTGTTTTTTTTTTTTTTTTTTTTTTTTTTTTTATGCTTTTGTTAAATGAATGTATGTTATATGTTTAAATGTATGTTTTATGACCACCACATTTACCTAAGGGTACAAAAAAGGAACTGAACTGAACATATATACACCAATATGACTGGCACAAAAGGCATTGCAGCATCATATGCTGATAACACCAAGTCAGCAGCTACATGACATTCTCTCCCTGACATGCACAATACATGGCAGCTCAGGAGAACTGGTAATGTGTAGTCCAGAACTATGCACCCAGACAAGCACACAGTGACAGTGCTGTGTCATACAGAATAAACATGATGCATGCAATGTTAATATCTGGCTATGCCGGGCAGTGTATAGTCAGGCCACACCTTGCATCAGACATCTTTGGATATCCCATACAAGAGGGAAGTAGGAATGGGTTACAGTTGTTGTCATGTGCAGATATGCTGATGGATACAATAGCATATGCTGGGTGTGTGGAAAAAGTAACAGGAGTTAGAACTTTTGGTCTTGAGGTGGCAGATACTCTGAGAAAAGGATAAGTTCCTCCTGTATTGGTGTTCAGGTGCCACTTCATTACCATGGCCTGGATCCACTATGATGTCTTATTGAAGTCTCATTGCAAGTATCCAACTGCAGGATCATAACAGTGATGGAGTCCACTAATGAGATGTCCTGCCATTGATGCCTGGGTGCCATATCTGTACACAGAAATGGGTAGCAGAGTATCATACACTTCCTGACAAAGCTGAGGATTGTCTACATTGCAATGACCTCGCTACACAACCACCCCAGGTATGCACCGTATTCTGTCCTTGGACAACACTGCCAGTCTGGGTATTGATGATAGCACTGATAAATATCCATATAGAGTTGAATGTGGAAGCATTGTGTGCCAGTGTAGTATTCATAAGACTATTCATTGTAGAATCTCTGGACTCTCTGTTCTCATAGAGCTGCTGGTAGAGCTGGGTAGCAGCCACAAAAATGTCGTACAACACAGCAATCAGCTCCTTGTTGGACTCAGTAGCAGTAGACTATGCTACAGTGATACACTGGTGCTTACAACATTGTTGCAGTGTGCAGTTCCACTCACAACAGCACTAATGTCATGGACCAGTGGCTGCCACACCTGGCCCTATATAGTCTGGTTGGCACTCCCTTTTCATAGGTCTTGAGTACCTAATACAGAACATCATTTTAAGGGCTGACATTGCCCAGCTTCTGACGTCCACCTCATCCTCACTGTGGTGCTAAGTCTCTAACTTCACAGCTTTACACCTGTTTATGTTTTACTTAGACAAATGAAACCAAGTACCATAAATGCCTATAAATGTCTTTAGTTCACTGCTGTACAGCTGACTTTACATCAACAAATAAACAAGACTTGTTGGAGGGATGGGTTCCTAACTCAACATCTTCCCAGATTATGGAATAAGTTGCCCTTACAGGTCAAGCAAAGTACTACCTTGTCTGGCTTTAAGGCTAATCTTGATGACTGGGCAGGTAGACATAAGTTTACACCAGGGAAGCACTAATTAGGTACTTGTAATGGGTAGAAAGAACTTTTAAACTCTTAAATGTATACATGGTTAAGCCTCCTATGGTCCCTCTGATTCATTGGCTAGTATTGGTCCTATGTTCTCTCTCTCTCTCTGCTTTAATTTCTCCAAGTCTTTTAGGTTTCTAATACCATGACTGGAATGGACCCCATTCCTAAGTCAAAGTATGATTTACATTCATGAAATTAGTATTCATAGGTTCATAGGTAGGTACTAGGCTATCGGCCCAAGGGCCTACATAAGCCTAGCCAGCAAGGTACCATAGCTTACGCCACCCAAGAAAGTTATTTTCCTGTGCCACTGTCCAGCAGAGACACAGAAGTGATCCCCGGGGTGTATTTCCTATTTCCCATCCACTCATCAAGATTTTTCTTGAAGAGTGCTAATGAAGAACTTTGCTTGACATAGATGGGTAGCTTGTTCCAGAGTATAGGAAGTCTCTGGGACAGGAATCTATCCCTCCAGCGTGTCCTGTTTATTGTGGTGACAAGGTTTAGGTCTCTAGAGTGTGTAGCTTGGAGGGATTGGGATTTCTTTAGGTGTAACATGTCCAACAGCTCTGGGTTTGACATAGCTTTATATGTTAGGCAGAGATCACCTCGGAGTAGGCGATATGCTACGTAGTAAAGCTGGAGTTTTTTGAGGTGGTCAGTGTAGGGCATTTGTTTGAGGCCAGTAATCCTCTTTGTGAGGTACTTCTGTGGCCTTTTCAGCTACTGCAGATGTCTTGTGAGGTACATTCCAAAAGGGGCATTGTACTCTATAATGGGTCTAATGAGTGACGAGTAAAGGGGAACAATGACCTCTTTTTTCCTGGATGAGAACCCTTTTATGATGAGGTGTGCCATGTAGAAGGACTTCCTGACTACTCTGGCGATGTGACTATCAAAGGAGAGACTACTGACTACCTGAGTCCCAAGGTCTCTTATCACGCATTCGGTGTTAAGTAGATTGCTGCCTATTTCAATCTTTGATGTTAACCAGAAGTGTTCTTTGCAGCACACACAATGTGCACAGTAATGGCTCCTTCTGCAATTCGTATGGTGTTACATGTATCAGTAACATATCTAAGTATGATTGTAAATTTTTTTTTTTTATAAAATGCATTGCTGCTACTACTGTTGGAACTGTATGGATATCCTTCTTCCACACTGTCCTCGTTTCTGTATGCAAATCCTGCTATTTTATGACTTTGTGCCTCTCTGTACATATGATACCGTTGTCACTGGGTGTAGCAATTTCAATGATCCGTGCTACTTTTGTCTTCTTTTCATGGACCACTATATTTGGTTTTCTCACATCCATTTTTTGAACCGTTGGTAGTGGGTGATTCCATGTAATATAAACTTCATAATTTTCTATAATGCTTTGTGGCTCATGTTTCCAGTGTTTTTCAGCTACCTCAGTACTATAATGCATGCACAATCCCCAATGCAACAGTCTTCCCACATTATTATGCCTTTCGGAATACAGTCCTTCTGGCATTAATATATCACAACTAGCAACAAGATGTGCAACTGTTTCCAGTTCTGTTTTACAAAACCTACATTTGTCTGTTTCTCCCACATATTCAATGAACTTTGTAAACCAACATTGTTTGTAGTACATTATCTTGGGCCGCCAATATTAACCATTCGTCTTTTGGTTTAACTTCACTTCTCCTTAACCATTCCTGTATTCGATCTTGATCAACATGAGGCTATTCCAAGAGTGTTGTATACCTGCAACTATATTTATGCATTTTCCACATTTCTTGCCTTCTCATCTGATCCTTCACCTTATATCCTTTTGTTATTTTGGTGCATTCCATTGCTGTCTGATTTTTGTCTACTTCTGGTTTGATTTCCATTCCCACTTGATGCCGATATGCTTCTGCTAAACTAAGCAGGGAAGTCATCTTATACTTATTTCCTCATGTTTCAAAACTTTCACTACATTTGAGTCTTGTGAGGTCAGAAGATATGTATGCAGTCCCATGATCGCAGACCTATACATGTAATCAATTTAAATGAGGCCCATGCCTCCTTCAGAACAGGGAATATATAGTCTTGGTATGCACTGATTTTTATAAATCATTTGATGAGCATGAAGCATCCTTTTTGTTTTCCTGTCCAACCTATCCAACATGTTTTGGGGCCAGTCAATCACTCCAAAACTGTAAGTTAGGACAGGGAGAGCAAATTGGCTTACACCTTGGACTTTGTTCCTAAATATCAATGCTGTTTTCAGAATTACTTTTAGTCTTCTAAAATATTCCCCTTACTTTTATTCACATTTGTCCATGTTTTATTGTTGATCCTTCATCAGTTCCCAAATATTTATACACTCTCTCTTTCTCAAGTTATTTTCTATCACAAACTGATGTTTTCTTGGTGCTGCAGCTTTCCTGCTTTAAAGGTTGCTTTGCACATTTATCAAGATCAAATGACATTCTTATATCATCTGAAAAAGTTTTCACTACTTGCAGTTGTGCTTTCGGTTCCTCATCTGATGAACTATACAGCTTTAAATCATCTACAAAAAGATGATAAGAAGTCTTCACTTTGTTGTTTTCTGGGAGCCAAAGTGTAGCCATGATCTAATCTGTTAAGTAGACAGCTTAATGGGTTAAGGGCAAAGCAAAAGAGCAGTGGTGACAGAGAGTCATCCTGGAATATTCCCCTTTGGATTTCTATCCCTGCAGTAAGTAATAATTTGTCTTTTATCATGGCATAACCTCATAGTAGCTTGCCACTGTTTCATGGTCGCTGTTATGCAATCGATTAGTGTAGGGTTTATCTTATACATTTTTAAGCACTCTTTCATCCATGAATGTGGGATACTGTCAACTGCTTTTTCTGTAGTTCTATCCATGCCATACATAGTTTCTTCCTCTTTTTACAGTTCTCCATTATGACTTTATTTAACAACAAATGATCCTTTATTCCATATGACTTTCTTTTATTGCCCTTTTGGTCTATTGCTATAATTGAGTTTTCTTCAAAATGGCTATAAACTCAGTCAGCATCAGTTCCAGTATATAGTTTATATGGCGTGGGAAGGCAGGTGATTGGTCTATCAGTTTTAGGGTAGCTTGTAGGTTCACTCTTACGTAGGATCATTGTCTTTCCTGTTGTTAGATAGCTTGGTGTCTGTTCAGGGTGCACATATAAATAGTTCTTACTCATGGCTAAATCTTTGTGCAGACGTTCCTATAAGACATGAATCATTATGCAGGAGACCTGTATGAATCTGCATCATGCTTCAGGGCAGCAACAATCTGCACTATCCATGATTCAGAAATTATGTTGTATTCATGACTCACAGACCACCATTTTACTCGTTGTGAATGTGCCACAATTTCTTGAGGATATTTATGTGATGGGGCTACCTCTGCTAGGGCCACGTGGAGAGTGCCCATCTAAAGCATGAAGGAGATCATGCTTTTCCTCCTTCATAGCCAGTTAAAGGAGTGATTACTAGGCCATTAAGATGGTTCCTTCAAAGAATCTAATGTCTGGTATGATCTGGCTGTGATGTTGACCAAAGTTACATGCATTACCAAAACAGGGGTGCAGTGCAGGCATGTTTGTGCTGTCCTGTGACTCTGCCACACTGATGATCTCCATGTATGGGAAGCAGAAGTTAGGCAACAACATCCTGAATGGTATTGTAATTGGCTGCCGTTATAGTTTCTGTTTGCCTTGTTTTATTTTTTTATGTTTGGGGAACTGTTCATGTGATTAGCAGGTGTTTGCCACAGACAGCATAGTAAATGTGTGTGGAATACTGTATGGTGTTATGAGGTCAGTGGGAGGTGCTGGTGGCACATAGTATAATATGTAGCTACATTTGTTACAGAGCCCTATAGGAATGTGTCATATGATGAAGTTATGCCAAACTATTTCAAGGTACCTGCATGCTATCTAGTGTATCCATGTGTACCAGGGTTATATGTCTGTGCAGGATTAACATTTGTATAGGGAACATGCAACTGCCTGCTGCCTGGAACGGAGTTAATAGGACGTAGGTATGGAATTGCAGGTTAAGTGTTGTTCTGGCATCTTGACATACACCTGTCATATATCTCTGTTGTAATCCTTTTTCTTTCAGCATGAGTTAAACAAAACATTTTAATGTATCAGCTACCACAGAAGGGAGGAGAAACTAATGCATAGGGCAGGGTTTGTTGTATGACAAAAGCTGACCTGTGTTACATATATTTATTCACACACACACGCACACATAAGCACACGCACAGCTACATATATACACACACATATATATGTCTGTGTGTGTGTGTGTGTGTGTGTGTGTGTGTGTGTGTGTGTGTGTGTGTGTGTGTGTGTGTGTGTGTGTGTGTGTGTGTGTGTGTGTGTGTGTGTGTGTGTGTGTGTGTGTAGATATAGAAACCAAAACTAGAAGCAAAACCAAACCACGAATGCAAACCACTTGGCACCCACAGGACCCGGAAGCAGGTACACAAAGGCTTTCAAAATAAGCAGTAGAAGAAATCAATCAGCTGCTAGGTCTCCAATAAGATCCTTTAATATGACAAGGCAAAGTTAAAATCACAGACCTCTTTCTTCCTGGATGAAAAACCCTTAGTAATGAGGTGTGCCACATAGAAGGACCTTCTGACCACAGTGGCAATGTGGTGGTCAAAAGAGAGGTTGCTGTCAACCTGTTTTCCCAGATCTCTTCATAGGTTCATAGGTTCATAGGTTCATACTAGGCTATCTGCCCTAGGGCATTTATAAGCCTAGCCAGAGTGTGTGTGTGGCTTTCACCACCCCTTAGGATGAGAATACTATACCCATTAGTTTGCTGTGCCTCTGTCCAGCAGTGATACAGAGATGATTCCCGGGGTAAACCTACGATCTCCCATCCACTCGTCAAGATTTCTCTTGAACAGAGTCAGTGAGGGGCTCTGCCTCACATGGACTGGGATTCTGTTCCATAGTGTAGGGAGTCTCTGGGTGATGAATCTGTCCCTCCAGCACGTCCTATTTATATCCGTGTTGAGGTTTAAGTCTCTTGCTCTCGTGGCTCTGGTGGATTTGGATTTTTTTGAGGTGGAGCATGTCCATTAATTCCGGGTTGGACATGGCCTTGTATGTCAGGCACAGATCACCTCTGAGCAGATGGTATGCGACTGAATAGAGCTGGAGTTTCTTCAGTCGGGCATCGTATGACATATGTTTGAGCCCCTTTATCCTTTTGGTGAGGAACTTTTGGGGTCTTTCCAACTGCTGCAGGTGTCAGGTAAGGTACATTCCGAATGGGGCATTGTACTCAATCATTGGTCTGATAAGTGAAGAGTACAGGGTACAATGACCTCTCCTGATCTGGATGTGAATCCCTTCATGATCAGGTGGGCAATGTAGAAGGTCTTCCTAACCACTTTGGCAATGTGAGTGTCAAAAGAGAGGTTACTGTCAACTTGGGTCCCCAGGTCCCTGATAACTTCTTCCGTGTTTAATGGATTACCACCTATGTGGTAATTAGGGGTTACCTTGTTTTTCCCAAAGGGTATGACTATACATTTTTTGGCATTTAGCTTAAGGCCATGGCTCTGGCACCAGTTATCCATTTCTATGAGACCTTTCTGGAGGATGTCTGTGTCTGATGGAGTGTCAATTATGGTGCCCAGTTTGCAGTCATCTGCAAAGTTTGTCAGCCACAATCCCCCTATGTTTGCCTGCACTTCAGAAAAATAAATGCCGAACAAGAGGGGACCCAGGACTGAGCCCTGTGGGACACCGCTCGTGACCGGCTTAAAGTCTGACATGGCACCAGCAACTCTAACCCTGTGTGTTCTGTCCTTGAGCCAGTTTGCAACCCATCTTGTGACATATGCGTTTACATCTAAGCTGGTGAGCTTTTCTATGATGCCCGAGTGGGGTATTGTGTCGAACGCTTTTGCTAGGTCAAGGTAGGCTGTGTGAACTGCCTTACCCTCATCAATGGCCTTAGTGACTGTTTCGAAAAAGTTGACCAAGTTCAAGAGGCAGGATCTGCCCTTGACAAAGCCAAATTGGGTAGGATCCAGTGTCTGTAGATCCCCAATGTCTTTATTTATGAGTTCCATTATGATCCTCTCCATAGCTTTGCAGACAAGGCTTGTCAAGCTTATGGGGTGGTAATTTCCAGGGTCCGTAGAAGCACCGCCTTTGTGGAGTGGGACCACAGTTGCCGTACGCCATTCTTTGGGTACGTATCCTGTAGTAAGGCTAAGATTAAACAGCAGCCTTATGTGTGGGTTTAGTTCCTCATTGAGTTTGTGTAGCACACAGCCGGGACACCGTCCGGTCCCATTGATGCTGTTTTTTGCTTTAGAGAGAGCAGCTCTCACCTGGGCATCTGAGATGTTTGGGAGGCTAGACTCTGGTGGGATAGATATTTCTCCTTTTGGGGGGGGGAGGGAGAAATTTGCACTGAACCTGTCTGCCAGTATGTTGGCAATGTCTGTGGGTTCAGTGATTTTTTTATCATTTTGGACTAATTCTGAGCATATCTGGGAGTTTCCACCCAGGTTTCTAACATAGCTAAAGAAGGCTTTATGATTGTCTTTTGTGTCATTAGCGATTTTTCTCTCAAAGTTGGCCTTGGATGATTTTATGAGTGATCGTAGTTTTTTGCTAGTAATGATCAGAGATGCCTTCCCATTTAGGGATTTTGCTCTGTCATTTAGTAGCTTTCTCCTCTTGTTGTAGAGTTTGTTTATGGCTGGAGTCCACCAGACCGGGCGCCTGCCTTTGGTGGAAAGGGTCTTGATTTTATTAGGGATCGCTTGATCCATACATTCCTGGAGGTGCTCGTAGAAGGCATTTGTAAGGGTTTCAGCAGCGTGGGTTGTGGTTTCCACTGGCTCGGGGGCCTTGAAGGATACCACTCCAGTCTTAAGAAGTGTGAAGTTTGCTTTTGAGAAGTTCTTCACTGTGGTCTTTTTTGCTGGGGGTGGGGAAGGGATGTGGATCTCCAGTGAGATTAATTTATGGTCTGATCTCACCAATGAGGGATATACTTCCGGCGTGGAGCATTTTGTCCCCATGTTTGTGATGATCAGGTCTAGTATATTTTCTCCTCTTGTGGGAATGGTGACTAGTTGTTCCATAGCATTTGAGTTTATGAACTCAAGGAACCTTTGGGCTAGGGTGTTGGGGCTTGAGTAATGTTCCCAGTCTATGTTTGGGTAGCTGAAGTCACCCAATATGATGGTGTTTTGAGAGACATTCATACTCTCCAGTGTCTTCAGGAAGGCTGTGTGGGTTTCCTGAGTTTGAGAAGGTGGTCTGTAGCATGTTACAAACTGTAGGGCAGTTTTACCTATGGTTAATTGCACCTGGATGGTCTCCGATGCTTCGTGCGTTGCCACTAACCTGGAGGTGTGGGTATCCTTTATGAATATGGATACTCCCCCTCCTTTTGTGGTTTGGTCTGGATTTTGGGGCCGGAACGCATGATATGAGGTATAACCTGATAGTGCTGGGGTGCTGTCAGGAGCCTTGAACCAGGTTTCAGTCACAGCACAGACATCGATGTTCTCCATACTGAGGAGGGCTTTGAGGGCGTGCATCTTGAGGTTTAGACTTCTGGCATTGAGCAGTATTACCCTTAGTTTTTCTCCATTTTTGTTTTCTAGGGTGGTAGGTTTATCATTTGAGCCTTGCCTAAAAAAAGGCACTATGGGGTGGCAAGAGCCTTTGCCAATATCCGAAGCCCAGGGTGACAGGTGCAAGCCGTCCCTTGTGAAGCAGCGTGGCTTGTCAAGCATGTCATCCCAGGCAGACAGACATTGGATCCCCTTAGAATGACACCAGTAATTAAGCCAATTATTAAAGCTGATCATTTTGTCTCTGTATTGTGGCATCATTCTTGGTGAGGGTAGGATACTGCTCAGGGTCAGGGTCATACCGGCCTGGGCTACATAATCTGAGAGCTCCTCTATGTCTCTTTTCATGTAGTCCAGGGAGGTACGTCTCAGGTCGTTGACACCGGCATGGACAATGACTGAGTCATACTTGTACTTGCTGTGGAATGACCTGAGTGCTTGTGTTATGTGGCGGATTCTAGCGCCTGACAGGCAGCTTACTGTGATCTTTTCCTTGTTCAGTCTGGTGAGTGGGACGTCAGTGTGTCTGACTATGGAGTCACCTATAACAAGTGTGTCTGGCATTGTGTTTGGCCTTAAGGGCTGTGACTGTTTAGCACACTGACTTTGAGAACTATGTGTTGCATGTCTTATGTCTTGAGGTGGCAGTTGCTTGGGTGTCTGCTTTGGAGGCCTCTGTAGTTTTGGTAGATTTTTGATCAGTGCCTCCGAGTATGTCTTTGTGTGTTTATGTGTTTGTTTTGCAGTTGTGATAGTTCAATGTGAAACTGGGTTTGTGGTGTGCATGGTTTCCTTCTCCGCCTGTCTGGTCTTGCCAGTCCGGAGTTGTGAGAGCTCAGCCTCCAGTTTGGCTATATAGTTGCATCTCTCACATGTATTTGTGTTTTGTGGGAGAAGGAGTGGGTTGTCTGTATACATGAGGCAATTGTAACATTGCCTCAAGATGCCCAGATTCACCAGCTGAACAGGGAAGGACGCTAGCAACTGACCCTTCGACATGCTAGAAAAAGTGAAAAGGTTTGCTGTGTAACTGAGTCAGAAGGGACCTATAGGGAAATGGGTACTTAAGGGGATTCTAGGCTAATGTAGTACTTTGTTTAGTATACAAGTACTTTACCTATATAAAAATGCTTTAGGAGCAAGTGCTGAGCTTTACCTATATAAAAATGCTTTAGGAGCAAGTGCTGAGCTTTTGAGATAGAGAATAGACTGTTTAGATTGCAAGTAGAGAAGTTCTAAGGGAAAAATTGAATATATATATATATATATATATATATATATATATATATATATATATATATATATATATATAGATGTGTGTGTGTACATATATATATATATATATATGTATGGTTTTACTTCATATCGTCGAAAGCTCATTTCATCGAATTTCAAAACAGCGGGACCAAATCATCGAAAACTCAAATCGCCGAAAACTTATAACATCGAATCTCAAATCATTGAAAACTACAAAGCAACTAGAAATAACATCCCAGACACTGTTTACTATGTTTATGTAGGGGGGGCAAGCACCCCTGCACCCCCCTAAAATTAAATATACCAATTCCAAGGTCGCACTACAGTGGCATTAGGAAATTACCTTTTTTCTCCACTGTAGTGCGACCTTGGAGTTGGTATATTTAATGCATGGGGGTGTGAGGGGCGCAGGGGGGCTTGCCCTCCCTGCATAAACATAGTAAAAACTCTGTAAGATGTTATTTCTAGTTGCTTTGTAGTTTTCAGTTATTTGAGATTCGATGTTATGAGTTTTTGACGATTTGAGTTTTCGATGATTTGGTCTTGCTGTTTTGAAATTCGATGAAATGAGCTTTCGGTGATATGAAGTGAAATCATATATAGATATATGTGTGTGTGTATATATATATATATATATATATATATATATATATATATATATTTTATATATATATATATATATATATATATATATATATATATATATAAATTATATATATATATATATATATATATATATATATACATATACACATATATATAAATCATGCATACAGACACACACACACACACACACACACACACACACACACACACACACACACACACACACACACACACACCCACACCTATATATATATATATATATATATATATATATATATATATATATATATATATGTATATATATCCATGCACATACAGACATAGCTCCATTCATACTTATATATTTTTTTGCCCTGATTGAATTACATCTCCAGTATTTTCAGTCAGCCTCTCAACATTTATTCTGTTCTCCATTTTGTTTATCTTCCTTGTTACCTTTCTATTTGCTGTTTTTTTCAGCCTTACTATACCTTGTAAAGTATACCTTATAAATATCTGACATCACATATTATTAAAAAATAATCATACCTTAATGGGGAAGCAGGGGTTCCTTTGAATGCATGATGAATGGCAGTCAATTCCGTCACTGAAGGTTTTTATACTGGCTGACTCTGGAGTAAAGTCCAGGTCATGGTCAATCCACTGACCCCACTGTATGAATGCATGAGACAGCTCACGGTCTGGCTGTACATCACGATTTGACACATGAGCAATTTTGTTTGAGACCTCACGGACCTGGTTGTCAAAAGAAAAGGCACAGAAGACCAAGACAAGTTATTTCAAGATAATAATATTAAATAATCTTTGAATTATTATCTGCAGCAACAGCGAGAACATGAAAACATTCCAGTGATATATGTGGTTTCCTTCTCTGTGCCCTTCGTAAACTTACGCTGAATATCTATAAGTTGTACATAAAGCATTAAGACCCAAGTTAAAGATGCTGGTGTGCTCCCAGCCTGACCCAATGTTGGCTACTCCACCCTCCAGATTCTCCTCACCCTGATGAATGTTGGACATCAATGACATTACTGAGACATGGTTTAAAGCCATGGAGAGCACCTTGGCAGTGCAGGGCTACAATGCCTTCCATACATTCATGCCAGCTATTGCACAGGCAGGGAACAAAGGTGGAGGTATCTCAATCTATATCAACAAACTCACCTCAAGACTAGTCAGACAGGATGACATACTTGGGCTCCTCCATGTCTACATTTCCATAGGCAGAGTCCCACATCATACCATTGCAAGCTATAAGTCACCCTGCATGATGCAAGTAACCCATAACTGGTACTTGGACGTACTGGAGACCCTCATCATTAAACCCAATACATATTCATGGGCGACTTCAACTACCCCACTATAAACTGAGATTTTCACATGACCCCAAACTTACAGGCCCAGATATTCATGGACTTTGTAAACATAAACACCTTGGACCAAATAGTCCATATGCCCACTCAGGGTGCAAACATACTTGACCTGTTACTCATGGGAAAACACTGTACCACCAACCCTCTCATCACTGTAGTGTCCATTTTAGTAAGGTCCGACCTCAAAGCTGTCTCCTTCATAATGAAAAACAGTTTTGTGATCCTGACTAACCATGTCACATTTAGGACCCTGAGAACACAACTTCCTATGCAGAATTGTTCACAGAAACTCTGGACTGGACGATTATGTCAATAAATGCATATAGAAGCTGTGCCTACCAGGAGTAAGTCCAGAACTAACTCAAAAAACAAACTTTCCTGGTGGAATCCAAACATAAGCAGGCTGTACAACAAAAGAAAAAAGTCATAGCCGTGATTCAGAAGAGCTACAGCCAGCATGATAAAAACACTGATCAATCTAAACAAACAAGAGGGCAAATTAAGTCTACTAAAGAAAAATGTGAGGTAAAGGTAGCCTTCTCTGCAAAGAACAACCACAAGGCTTTCTTTCATTATGCCAAAAACTCAAAGGCAGCACACAGCAATGTGCAGAACAGATTGCAAATGGAGCCACCTACACAGAGCTTGAAGATCCCCATCTGCCCTCCATGAAATGCCATCAAACAACCTCCCCAAATATCATTGAGGAGCAGGTCCAAGATGTGCTTCATAAGACCAAAATACTGCATCAGTGGGTCCTGATAACATCTCAGGATGCCTCCTAAATAGCCTGAAATATTACCTATTGGGACCACTCCAGTCACTATTTAACCACAGGTTCCAGATAGGCTTTGTGCCACAGAAATGAAGAACTGCAACGGTCATCCCCTTGCACATGGACAGGCCATCAGCGGACCCTGGGAACTATAGACACATAAGTCTGAGTAGTCTCATATGCAAAGATGTAGAAAAAATTATCATGGAAATGATTATAAAGGACATAGAAAACCTTCAAATACTGGCTCCAACTCAGTCTGGTTTTGTCAAGGGCAGATCATGCCTACTCAACTTGGTGGACTTCTCTGAGAAGATCACTAAGGCAATGAATGATGGTATAACAGTGCATACAACCTATCTTGACCTGGCAAAGGCATTTAATCATAGGATCATAGAATCACAGGAAGTTACTAGGTTAACGTCCCCAGGGCCCTTACAAGCCTAGCCAATTTCAACTCATGTTCCCAAGAGTGTCTGGTTCAAGCAGACACTAAACTCAACACCTATTGCCCTTGTTCAAGAGGGACACAGCTGGAACCCCTGGGATAAATTTCCGGTTACCCATCCAATCATCCCTATTACACCTAAATAGAGCCAACAAGGGGCTTTGTTTAAGATGAATAGGAGGCTTGTTACAAAGGTGGGACAACCTCTGTGTGACAAATCTATCTCTCCAGCAAGTTCTGTTAATGTCACATACCAGGTTAAGGTCCTTTGAGTGAGTGATCTGTGTGCCATTTGACTTGCAAATGTGCAGCATTTCTATTAAAGCTGGGTCAGAGATTGCTCTATATGCAAGGCACAGGTTGGCTCTGAGCAGAATGTACAGCAGAGTAAAGTGACAATGATTTCATGCTGTCTGCATAAGACAGATCTTGAAGACCCTGAATTTTCTTTGTAAGGAACCTCTGTGGTTTCTCCAGCTGTTGCAGGTGTTTGGAAAGGAACATACCAAAGGGAGCTTTGTACTCTATTATTGGCCTGATGAGTGAAGAGTACAGGGCAATTATAACCTCTTTTTTTCTTGAGGCAATGCTCTTACTTATGAGATGAGCAATATAAAATGCCGTTCTTACCACTGTGGAGAGATGGTGATCAAAGTTAAAGTTGCTGTTTACACAGATTTTATATATGTAGTACCATTGATCTTTTTTTTTTCAGCACAAATCTGGGCCTTACCTTTGAGGTTACAGATGTAACTAAACAATGCCTTTTGGTTATCCTTAGTTAGGGAAGCTAATCTGGATTCATAGTTAGTTAGCATTGGAGGACTTCACTAGGAGTCTTATTTGTTTGTTTAAGTTGAGGAGGGAGCGTTTCCAGTTTTCAGACTGTTCCTTCCTACTCTTAGACAGCAATTTTGTTATCCTACTGTACATTCTATTAATGTCAGTTGTACACCAGGTAGGTTTGTTTTTCCCTGAAGCTCTTGCTTTGGTTCTATCAGGTACGGCAGAATTGATACAATTGTACAGGTGCTCATATAAAGCATTCGTGTATAACTCAGCAGAGGTGTCTGTTCCATCAGTCTGAGAGGGGTTGTGAAGCTATTTATGCTGTTGATTAAGAGGTTGTAATTGGCCTTGGAGAAGTTTTTTAGTGTAGTTTTTTTAAAGACGATGTCTTGTGTTATAGTCACTTCTAGTGAGGCTGATTTGTGGTCAGATCTCACCAAAGATGGCCATATGCTGGGGGTGGATGTTTGAACCCTTGTGGTCAACCAGCTGGTCCAGCACATTAAGTTAACGAAGTGTAGGAACCTTTGGGCAAATGAGTTAGAACACGTATAATTTACCCAGTTGAAAGATGGGTAATTAAAGTTGCATAAACCTCAAGTAGATCCAAATAGGCTGAGTGGATGTTCTGATTCATGGAGCAGGTCCTCTCCTGGCAGTTACCTAAAGAGAGGTCTTACCTACAGTCATAGTTACACCTGAAGGAATTCAAGGGAATCTTGCTGTTTATCCTCTCTTGAGGTATATTTATCTTTAATGAATATTGATACAACACCTTCTTTAGTTGTCATGCCTTCATTTTGTGGTCTGAGTGTGTGGAAGGAAATGTAACATGGTAGAGCTGGGGTGCTCTCCACAGCCTTAAACCAGGTCTTTGACTGCACAAATATCAGCATCTTCCAAGGTGAGGACTGCCTCCAGTGAGTGCAGTTTATGGTTTACACTCTTACCATTTAGCAGTATAACCTTGAGGTTGTTTTTAGAGGTTATTTTTATATTGGGAATTGTTTTTTTTTTTGATATTGCCTAAAAAGGCAGTATAGGTTCATAGGTTCTTAGGTTGGTACTAGGCTATTGGCCCTAGGGCCTATACAAGCCTAGCCATAACAATTCCCTGGCTATTTCTTCCCACAATATTTACTTCCCTGGACCCCTGTCTAGCAGGGTGACTGACGTGATCCCTGGGGTGAATTTCCTATCTCCCATCCAATTGTCAATGTTCCTTTTGAAGACGGCCAAAGAGGCACTCTGCTTGACATGTATTGGCAGTCTATTCCAGAGTCTGGGGAGTCTGGGTCAGGAACTTATCCCTCTGGCATGTTTTGTTCATTGTGATGACAAGGTTTAGATCCTTGGAGCGTGTGGCAATGAGGAATTGGGATTTCTTTAAGTGTAGCATGTCCAACAGCTCTGGATGCTGTATTCTTAGCTTTGGAGAGTGCGGTTCTTACCTGTGTGGCCGTTATTACTGGAATTTGGCCTTGTATGTTAAGCAGAGATCGCCTCTGAGTAGACAATATGTGACAGAGTATAGCTGGAGTTTTTTTAGACAGTCAGCATAGGGCATCTGCTTTAGGCCTGTGATTCTTTTAGTGAGGTATTTCTGCGTCCTTTCCAGTTATTGCAGATGTCTTGAGAGGTACATACCAAATGGGGCGTTGTATTCTATAATGGGTCTAATGAGGGATGAGTACAGTGGGACAATGGCCTCCTTTTTTCTGGATGAAAAGCCCTTAGTGATGAGGTGTGCCACATAGAAGGATTTCCTGACTGTTGTGGCGATGTGGTTATCGAAGGTGAGACCACTGTCCACCTGTGTCCTTAAGTCTCTTATCACACTTTCGATGTTTAGTTTACTGCCACCTATGTGGTAATTCACGGGTACATGTTTTTTTCCCAAAGGGGATAACTATACATTTCTTAGCATTGAGCTTGAGCCCATGGCTCTGGCACCAAGCATCTGTTTCTGTAAGACCCTTTTGTAGAATATCCACATCATTTGGGGATTTAGTAATGGCTCCCAGTTTGCAGTCATCTGTGAACTTTGTTAGCCAGAGTCCCTTAGTGTTGGCCTGTATTTCAAAGAAATAAATGCCAAACAAGAGCGGTCCCAGGACTGAACCCTGAGGTACTCCACGTGTCACTTGTCTGGAGCTGGATTTGGATTCGGCTACTTTTACAGTATGGGTTCTGTCAGTAAGACAGTTGTTAATCCATCGAGTGATGTAGGGATTAATGCCCAGCTTAGTAAGGTATTCTATGATTTCAGAATGGGGGATGGTGCCATAGGCCTTGGCGAGGTCCAGATAGGCTGCGTGGACTGCCTTATCCTCGTCCACAGCTCTAGAGACTGATTTAAAGAAATCAAGTCAGGTTCAGGAGACAAGATTGCCCCTTCACAAACCCAAACTGGGTGGGGTCCAGTGTTTGAAGGTTGCCAATGTCTTTGTTTATAAGTTCCATGATAATATGTTCCATGGTCTTGCAGATCAGGCTTGTCAGACTGATGGGGCAGTAGTTCCCAGGATCCAAGGTGGATCCCCTCTTGTGGAGTGGGATAACTGTAGTGTGTGCCACTCAGTGGGCATGAAGCCTGAGGTGAGGCTAAGATTAAACATGACACTTAGGTGAGGTGCCAGTTCATTTTGTAGTTCGTGTAGTACACAGCCTGAGATGTCGTCTGGTCCCATGGATGCTGTATTCTTAGCTTTGGAGAGTGCGGTTCTTACCTGTGTGGCCATTATTACTGGAATTTGGCAATCTTTCGGTATTGAGATGGGCCCTTTAGGGGGTGAGAGGAGGGGTGAAGTTGGCACTGAATCGATCTGCCAGGATATTGGTAATATCCTTGGGATCAGTATATTTAATGCCAGTCTGTTGTAGCTCAACGCAGATCTGAGCATTGTCATTTAGATTCTTGACATAGCTATAGAATGCCTTGTGGTTGTCTTTGGAATCTTTGGCAATTTTATTTTTGTAACTAGCTTTGGAGGATTTTATGAGGGATCTCACCTTCTTACTGAGGCTGGTAAGGGAGTTTTTTGCATCCTGGGATTTTCCTGTTTTCTGCAACAGTTTCTTCCTTTTGTTGTAAAGTTTGTGTATGGCAGGGGACCACCAGGTTAGCTTCCTTTTTTGGGGGAGAGAATTTTGGTTCTATTTGGGATGGCACGATTCATGCACAAGTGGATATGCTTGAACAGTGCCTTAGTGTAGGATTCAGCAGTTGAACTTTCAGTTCACGTCTGCATGGGTGTCATGAGTTTGTCACTTCTGACTTGAGTAGCATGAAGTTGGCTTTGGAGATGTTTCTTACAGAGGTTTCCTTACTGGGAGGTGGGTGAAGGATGTGGATGTCAAGGGTGATTAGCTTATGGTCAGACCTGACCAACGAGGGAGTGACCATAGGTGTGGAGCATCAATTTCCCATGTTGGTATTGACAAGGTCTAGGATATTGGAGCCCCTGGTGGGACTATGGATTAGTTGATCCAGGGCATTGGAATTTATGAATTCCAAGAACCGCTGGGCAAAGGTGTTGGTATGCGAGTAGTTTTCCCAGTTAATGGGACGGTAGCTGAAATCACCCAGTATTAGGGTGTTTGGTTGTATCTTAATATTTTCCAGTATGTTTAGAAAGGTGTAGTGAGAATCTTGGGGCATGGCAGGGGATCTGTAGCAAGCTACAATTTGGATCGCAGTCTTGCCTAATGTTAGTTGCACCTGGAGGATTTCAGACGCATTGTGTTGGGCAATTAGCCTGGTGGTGTGAATATCCTTTGTGAGTATGGACACTCCTCCACCTTTAGTGTTTTGGTCCTGGTTTGGTGGCCGAAAAGTGTTGTAAGAGTTGTATCCTGGCATTGCAGGGGTACTCTCTGGAGCCTTGAACCTGGTCTCAGTTACTGCACAGATATCGATGTTCTCCATTTTTAGGAGTGCCTTGAGAGAGTGCATTTTGAGGTTTAGACTTATAGCATTGAGTAGCATTACCTTCAGATTTTGCATGCTTGTACCTGTTACGGTGGTGGTTTTGTCCTTTGAACTTTGCCTAAAAAAGGCACTATAGTGGTGGCAAAAGCCTTAGCCAGTAACCTGAATCCCAGGGGCGACAGGTGCAGACCATCTCTGGCAAAGCATTGTGATCTGTCTATCATGTCATCCCAGGCAGACAGATACTGGATCTCCTTTGAATGACACCAGAAGCTTAGCCAATTGTTGAAGTCAATCATTTTATCCTTATATTGTGGTATCATTCTGGGTAAAAGCAGGATGCTACTCAGGGCTAGGGTCATACCTGCCTGGGCCACATGATCGGAGAGCACCTCAATGTCTCTTTTCACGTAGTCCAGGGAGGTACGTCTCAAGTCATTCACTCCAACATGGACAATGACAGAGTCATATTTGTACTTGTGGAGTGACTTGAGTGCATGCGTTATGTGGCAGATCCTGGCACCCGACAGGCAGCTGACTGTAATTTTCTCCTTGTTCAGCCTGGTGAGTGGGACATCAGTGTGCCTGACTATAGTCACCTATTACTAAAGTGTTGGGTACGTTGTCTTGCCTTAGGGGCTGTTGTTGGGTGGCACGCTGGTGTTGTGAGCTATGTGACACTTTGATTGTGATTGGTGTTTGTTTGTATTTCAGCTTCGGAGGTCCTTGTTGTTTGGGTAGGTTACTGTTAAGGGCCACCGCATATGATGGTTTAATGTTGCTATGAGAGGATGTTGGTGATGTGGGTTTAGAAGGGCTATGTGTTGCTTGAGGTGTAGTGCGGGTGTTAACCTTCTCCTCTTGACTGTCTATCACAATCTTGGGTGGAGATAGCTTTGCTTCAGTTTGGCTATGTAAGTGCATCTCTTTCAGGTTGTAGTGTTGGGTGGTAGGAGGAGAGGGTTGTCTGTGTACATGAGGCAATTGCTGCATTGCCCCAGTATGCCCAGATTCAACAGGTGGACAGGAGAAATCATCTGAAGCTGACCCTTGGACATGCATAGTTTGTAAAGTACAAGAGCTGTTTTCCCTTACCTTAGCAAGGTATTGTGCAATTATAGGATGTTTAGTGCCTACAATTAATTTCTCCTTATTAACAAGGAGAGCTGAGTGCTTGTATCAGTTTAATACTTCCTAGTGCTTTACAGCAGGGTTTAGAGCAAGTGCTAGTCACAGGGATGATTAAAGGTAAGATGAAAAAAAATGGTTTATCCTAAACACTGCAGTGTGCACTAGAGGAGTTAGATGTGAAAGTAGGTAACTTAAGTTTTACCTGTCTAAAAAGTTAAGTTTTAGTGGAGAGTCACTATTTTTAAAACAGCAATTTAGATTAAAAGGTGGTGGTCACTTTTGTATTCTGCTATATGGAATACAGTAGGATGGCCAATAAATTTAAATAGTTGAAGTGGAGTGATTTCACAAAATGATAATTTTGCACTTACTCTCACAAGCCAGTAAAAGCAGAGAGGAAATGAGATATATGTTCAAATTAACATAAGGGGCATGGAACTAGAAAGACAGTGGTGCTTAAAACACAACAGCAACTGCATGGGAAGGTGAGAAAAAAAATGTCTGTCTGACTCACAAGAGACAGAGCTGTGGTCTCTTTTCAAGTATAGGGGTAGCAAGAGCCTTAGCCAGTAACCAAAATCCCAGGGATGACAAATGAAGATCATCTCTAGCAAAGCATTGAGGTGTGTCAACCATATCATCCCAGGTTGACAGATACTGGATCTCCTTTGAATGACACTAGAAACTAAACCAGTTGTTGAAGTTAATAATTTTTTTGTTTGTATTGCAATATTATTCTCTCCATATCGCTCCATTCAGGAGTCCAATGTACCATACCTCTGGAAAAAAGCCTTCATCTTCCCCCTCCATAAAGAGGTACAAACTGTTCAAACTCCAAATTTCGCCCTATTGCTATCCTATCCCCTATCTCTAAGATACTTGAAAAATGTATTCATCTCCAACTATTACCCCACCTACTGGACAACCAACTCCTAACTCCTACCCAAAACGGGTTTAGACTAGGACATAGCACCACCACTGCCCTTCTTCCCTTCCTCGAAATCATTAACTCTGCTCGTGACTCTGGGAACATAGTTTCTACCCTCCTCCTAGACTTATCCAAAGCTTTTGACACTGTCTCTCATGAGCTTTTGCTTTCTAAACTCTCCCATCTTAATGTCTCCTCCTATTCTATCAAATGGTTCACCAGCTATCTCTCAGCCAGGGAACAAGCTGTAAAATGGAACTATTGCACTTCCTCCTTCCTTCACACTCCAATAGGCATACACCAAGGCTCTATCTTGGGTCCTTTATTATTTAATATTTTCATCAATGATTTCCAACAAAATATCCCCAATGCTAAACTGGTGCAATACGCAGACGATTCCACTATCATCTGCTCAGCCAAAACTCTTCCCTAACTAATAAACCTTACTCAAGAGGCTTTCTCCTCCACTGAGTTCTGGATGCTTGACAATCATCTAGCCCTAAATGCCTCCAAATCCAAAATAATGATCTTTACCCCTTCTAGACATACTGCTGTTGACAAAGCATCCTTCTCCATACTTAGCCTAAACAAAACCTCTATTGAAATAGTTCCCCATACTAAACTTCTGAATGTCATTATCGATGACCAACTAAAATTTGACATCCACCTACAAACCAATATTAAAAAGACTCATCAAAAACTTGGAATGCTTTATCGACACAGACGCTACCTTTCTCTGTCTTCTAGACAACTCCTATCTACCACCTACCTCCTACCCTCCCTTTTGTATGGAGCTCCACTACTCTCTAACCTCCAATCATCCCTAAAATCTAAACTTTCCTCATGCTATAATAAAATTTCAAAATTTGCCACAGGATCCAAATCCTCTACTCACCATTGTAACTCCCTACATGCTCTAAATTGGTTGGAACTCCCAGGCTACCTAAATTTCATTCAACTAACTACAGCACACAAGCTGATTTTCAAACCTTCTAACTGTCCATCACTCTCCTCTTCCCTAAAATTTCACCAGCCACATAGAACACTTAGATCCACAAATCAGAACCTCTTAGAACTTTACAAGCCTTTACACACACTAGGGCAACTTCTACTATCATTCTCCCTTGAAAGATTATGGAACTCTCTTCCCCCCCACATTAGAACCACCCAAACCTACCCTCCTTTAAAACCCTACTCCACTGTCACCTCTCCTCCCTCTGTGAATGCTCCTGTACCCATCCTACCTGATTCCTGACACCTATCCCTACTGTATCCTACTCACAATCTCTGCCACAGCTTCAATTCCTCTCTCTAAAATTCCTTTGCCTAAATACATATAGTTGTATTAAATGAACATGAATTTATTGTTTTTGTAAATATCTTATTTGTATTCCATTAAATGAACATGAATCTATTGTTTTTGTAAATATCTTATAAGTGATTGACTCAGCTCATACATTTCAAGATATGTAAAATTTTGTCCTTCTGCATATTGAATGTTAAACTGTTGTTCTTATATGCTATATTAATACATTGTATATTATCTTTCTGTCTGGAGCTTTTCTCCTCGGGCCTCCATTGAAAACAGGCTACCTTGGCCCAATGAACTTTCCCAGTTAACAAACTGAAATAAATAAAATAAAATAAAATCATCCTAGCCAAAGGTAAACTGCTACTTAAGGCTTGGGACACAGCTGCCTGTGACACATAACCAGAGAGCTTAGTCATGTCTGTCTTCATATAGTCCAGTGAGGTACGTCTCAAGTTGTTCACACCAATATGGACTATGATGGAGTCATAACAGTGCCTATTGTTGAGAGACTTGAGTGTGTGTGTGTGTGTGTGTGTGTGTGTGTGTGTGTGTGTGTGTGTGTGTGTGTGTGTGTGTATGTGGTGTGGAGGATCCTGGCATCTGACAGACAGCTGACCATGACTTTCTTCTTATCCAAACTGGTGAGAGGGACATCCTTGTGTCTCAGAAGTGAGTTACCTATGAGTAAGATGTTTGTTTTTGTGTTAAGCCTTAGGGGTTTAACTGGTGAGACACTGTTGTGTGTGATATATTATGTGTGCTATGTTCTGCAGAGAATGTATTATGTGAATCATACTTGCGTTTGTGTTTGGGAGGTTTCTGATGTTTAGGTAAGCTTCAGGTAAGGACCTCTGCATATGTAGGTTTATGTGTTGTTGGTTTGGTAGGTGCAGGAGGTGAGGTGTGCATGCTGACAACCTGCTTATTATCAGATGAACTGACTGGTGAGCGAGAGAGCTTGGATTCTAGGTTCTTGATATGGTTGCATCTCTCACATAATAAATTTGTGTGACTAGAAGAAATGGGTTGTCAGTGTAGAGGAGGCAATTGCTACATTGTCTCAGGATGCCCACATCGACCAGGATGGCTGGAGAAACTGTTGGAAGTTGTCCATCCACATTGTTAGGGAAGTTGATGTGAACAGGACAGGAAGAACCAGGCAGAGTAGAAGACTGGAGAAGTGGACAAAAATACAAAGGGCTAGTGGGCAGGATCTGTGTTGGTACCTCAGGAGCTTCGTTGAATGTATCACCTGTCAGTGAGGAACAATCAAGAGAACTCACAGATGGAGCACAAGCAGGCAGAAGTGCTTGTGTCTATAACCATCAGTGGTGCCCACCACTGCTCGGCAGTGCGCCATGTGCAAACAAGCACAAACCCTCACAAATGTGGTGCTTATGTAACAAATGAGAGCAAACTGATTTGAAATCTGAGCCCTGTTCTAGCGATCTGCAATCAGATGACTTCTAACTGCACACTCCTGCTACTAGGGTGCAGGGGAACCCTCTCCAACAAAATATGGCCTGGAAGTACTCAAGTTATACAAACAGAACTAGATTCAGCAAGTCTGAATCTAGTCTACACTACAGCAAACAAAGTGCAACAATTTCAGAAAAACAAAACAGTTCAAATAAGCAGTGATATGGTAAAAATGCAGTTCAAAAGTGCAATATACAGTGAAAAATTCTACTTATGTTTTGCAGAGATCAGCAGATGGCGTGGGTTGATCAGATAAATACAGCAGAGCAGTAGCTGGTCACCAAACTCTGTGGACCTTTGCTAAAACAAGCACAAATGCAGTGGTTATGTAGAAAATGAGAGCAAACTGATTTAAGCAAATTAACCAATAAAAAAGCTAAAATCTGAGCCCTGTTCCAGCAACCTTCAATCAGATGAGTTCTAACTGCACACTTCTGCCACTAGGGTGCCGGAGAACTCTCTCAAACAAAAGATGGCCTGGTTTAGTGCTCAAGGTATACAAACAGAACTAGAATCAGCAGGTCTGAATCTAGTCAGGGAAAAAAAACAGTTCAAATAAGCAGTGATATGGTAAAAATGCAGTTCAAAAGTGCAATACAAAATAGCTTCACTCAGGCATTGTAAAAAATCTCATGGATATACACATAAACACATATGCTATATCTCATATAGGACCCAGGAAGTTAGGATAGGGGAGACCACCTCCACAAACAGGCCAGTCACTACTGGAGTCCTTCAGGGGTCTGTGCTCAGTCTGCTCCTTTTTGGCATCTACTTCTTAGAAGTCAAGGCCAATTTCATTGCCTCTGGCTGATCAAGTGTACAGATGTTTACAAACTATGAACAGTCATAGAATCCCCCAAGAAACTAACTTCCTATCGGAAGGACTAACACAGACAAATGACTGGTGCCAAAGCCACAGCTTAAAACTCACTTCATTGATAGCACGCCCCTAACAGTAGAAATAATAGTCAGGGATTGGGCATGCATTTAGATATTAACCTTGCTTTTGACCATCAAATGTCTAAGGTAGTAAGGAAATCATTTCATTTTGCTCATTTTGCTCATTTCATTTTGCTCAACTTATAAGCAAGGGCATGGCATCTAGGTCCAAGAAAGTCATTGTTCCACTTTATTCAGCCCACACCAAGCCTGTCCTTGAGTACAATGCCTCCTTTGGTATTTACCTGACCAGGCACATGCAACAACTGGAATATCCACAGACGTTCCTCACAAAAAAAAAATTGTACTCTGTGTCCTACAGACTGTTAGAAGGCAATCTATGCATGGTGCACTTTGACGGACCTTTTGCATATCTGCTCAATGAATAGCATCAGAATTACTTGATCTAGGGATTTAAACTTGAGTTTTACTGTTATCTAGAACAGACTTCTCATCTATGTGAGGCTGAGCTCTTCCCTAATGCTATTAAAGAGAAACTTGGACCAGTGAATTGGAAATTGTAAGTACACCCCATGTTTAGCATCTCTCTCTCTAACAGACAGAGGTAGCCTGCATATCTTACCCCATTTTATGTATGCCTCTTAAAATAACCTCTAAAGTGCATAAACTTGCAAGATACAATTGGGATGCTTGGCTAGGCGTGTAATGGCCCCAGTGGTTGTTAGTCAAGTATAAACATATGAACCTAGGAAATGCAAGTAGTAGTAAATGCATAAATAGATAAAATAAAACAGACAACATTTTTGCTGAAATTTACTCTTTACTTCCCCAGTGTAGTTACAGACATCCTGTTCTAGATCCACTTCCAACAACACCTTCTCCTTTTCTTAAACTCTACATTTGTAGTTTCTTTTTATCTCCTTCAAACTGTTAAACTGCCTTCTCATCTTCAGGCTGAATTTTGAACTGAGGCTGAAATTGGGACGCATTTGAATGGAGGCTCCATCTGTAATAATAATAATTAGTCCATGACTTTTTTGCATTTTTAATAGACAAGTCTGAAGTATTCAGTGTGCCTTGTACAGGATTCCATCTCAAAAACTATTAGAATAGCACAGTGCAATTCTGTTTCAAAAGCACCATAATTATACATAACTGCCTTTTGTACTCAAAAAATGTCACTATTTGAATTCATATGAGAATGTCATGTGGTGAAGAAACACCATGTGGAGGGTAAAATTGAAAACCACGTAATATGATCTATTCGGTCTCATAATATCAGTATTTTTCAATATTTTATGTGAAATTTAACAGTGTAACTGAGAAGGAAATCGTGACTCCAGTGTTTATCATTTGCTTAGAATTTTCCAAATGATTTTATTCCCCCAAAGACCTCTGTGTGAAATTCCCTTCTGATAGTAAAAATGTTCACAGCTTTAAGAGAAAGAATATTCTAAAATTTGGAAGACAGTTGTTAGACTGAAAAAGTTAAGAACATGTACTTAGTTTTGCAGACCTAATCACGAGTTTGACAGTTTTCAATATTTCATTCATAAATTTGTAACATTTTTAGTTTATTTCATAAGTATTATAGCTATTGCTTTTGAAAGCGAAACTTGTGATTTTGCACGCAAGCACAAGACTTTGCTTAGATGTTTGGATGTCTTTTTTTTGTGCAAAATTACCTTCTGAGTCAGTTGTGAACTATTCCTTTTATTTATTTATGTGGTTAGTACATGCAGGGGTATTACTGATATAGCAGTCAGGCAATGTGCTGACAGCTTAGTATTTGAAAACTCATTTTAGAAACATGGTTTTAAACAGATTCATTTGTTGTATTCACTGCTGAAGAAAAAGAATCTCCTTTTTTTCCTAAGTTGCAGAGGCCACATAGGTCCAAGTGAATAATAATTTAGGTCTTGCAGAGGATGACTTCCCCTGCAGAGGCTTTTGTAGGGTTTTGTCTTCTTCTCTTCCCTATATTTAGTTATCCTGAGTCTGGACAGTAATTCATAATATTTTTTAATTTAATTTTTAACTGAAGCTGCCCTTATCATACTAAATTTGACCAACTCTTGTAGAACCTTTTCCATTTCTTGACTCTCCCACAACCCCTTGTGTAACATAATTAAAATAATCTCTGAATGTACTACATTTTGAATGGAATAGTAATCTGATACCAGTGATGGTTATACTTTATTGAATTATAGCTTGTTATTCAGCATTACTTCCTGAGATATAAAGCAACTTTTTTCAGTCAAGAAACAGAATTCACATTTTGTTATTACATATCACAAAAAAAAAAAATGAATATTTTGCTTATGTTAATATAATAAGGGCTTAACAAGACAGATGACAGTTTCTGGCAAAAATACTAAAAACCATAATTAACATCTTGCAATTATGTTTGCCAAAATACCCACACATTTCAGTCCATTTCCAGTCTTCTAATATTTTACTGTATGTTTTTCAGTGCAACTCATGAGCTAATAATCTTAAGCTATATTTTGTAGATGCTAACTAAAACCATTTTTGTATCTTGACAAGTAACAATATGCATTCAGTTTCTAATACAGTTTGCCTAGTATCATGACGAGGGGGAATCTATACCACTATAAGGCATATGGTTTTAGGGGAATTTGGTTTTAGGAATAAGGTAAGAATTTCTGCACTGGAGAATTTTGTGATGTTTTCTGGGGTTCCTATTACGTGATTGAAGAAGCATTATGTTGAATACGTCTTGATCGACAGTAAAAGAATGAAACAGAAAAATAGTGAAGTGGCTTTTAAGCGAATTCTTCCCCGGGGAAAGAATTCGCTTGGCTGCTTGGTTACTTTGCTGTTTTCGGCACTGTAGTGCGATCTTGGAGTTGG
This sequence comes from Protopterus annectens, assembly GCF_019279795.1. Lineage (NCBI taxonomy): Eukaryota > Metazoa > Chordata > Ceratodontiformes > Protopteridae > Protopterus > Protopterus annectens. The sequence continues at coordinate 514,334,896 of NC_056747.1, read as the reverse complement.
TATATTTAAGTAGGTTAGGTGTGGGGGGCACAGCCACCCCATGTCGGGGTGTGTGGGGGTGAAGCCCCCCATTTTATGTACTGTTTTAAAGAATTTTTATTTTTTGGAACAGCAATTTTTTTCCCTTGAAAAAAAAATCACTGTTCTCGGGTTTTGACATTGTAAGCTTTCTGTTACATGGGGTCGATTAATCATCATTCGCTTATTTAAGCATTCAATGATGTAATATAGACCCTGTTTTCTGAGTAGGTGGTTATAGTATAAGTATTTTGGAAGATTAGAGCTAGTCCACCCCATTTCTTCTGTGGTCTATATAGCCTAACAATATTATAGCCTAATGGTAGAATTTCTGTGTCTTTTATTTCAGGATTTATCCAATATTCTGCTGCAGCAATGGCATCTGGGTTATACTGATTTATCCAGGCATGGAAGCTGGAGGTTTTATTACATATACTGCTAAGGTTTAACTGTAGTGTTTTAGGGTGATAGCTTTGTTTTATGGTTTGGTGTTCCTGGGTTGGGGGATAAATGTTACCACACTGATCAATGGCAGAGACTGATGGTTTATGTGTTATGGAAGATGCAATTATAATGGTATTAATTTTAATTTTATGTTAGGATAGAGTCTGTTGGCTTTTCTAGGTTTGGGATAGCAGACAAAGCCCATGCAAAATAAGCTTGGGGAGCTATTTGAATAACTGGTAGGAAAGACATTATGTAGTGATGAGTAAGTTACAGTTGGGGTATGCACTTTGAGAGCTGATGTGGATGGGGATGTTAGGTGGGAGAGGAGGAGAAGGAGTAAGATGAGTAAGGAGGGAGCAGCATGGTTGTAGTATGAAGCAGATTATGATACAGTTCAGAGGGTAAGGAGTTAGAATTCTAAGTAGATATTAAAAGAATGTTATGGGGAAAGAAAGGGGAGGACCAGTAGAAAAACTGGGTGGGATAAAATGGAAGGAAATGCAGTGCAGAAGGATAAGTAATGAGTAAGTTAATGAATTATGTGTATGGAGTGGCAAGTGTGTGTTGGGGTGGAGTAAAGAAGAATACAAGTGTAGATGATGGGGTGGGTGGGAGAGAAAAGGGAGGAGCAGTAGAGAAACTGGGTGTCATAAAATGCAAGGAAATGTGTAGAAGGATGACTAATGAGTAAGTTAATGAGTTGTATGTATAGATTGGTGAGCATGTGGTGGGTGGAGTAAAGGGGAGTACAAATGTAAATGACAGAATGGGTGAGAATTGGGGGTAGGGTAGGGGTGCAACGTGAAGCCTGAGTGTAGTGAGGGCTGAACAGAGCAGGTTCATACCTGTGCTAGTGCACAGTGGAAGAAAATCATCAAAGCTCCTAGGAAGTAAGAAGGGTTCTATATTTTAAAGCAATGTAACATCCACATAGTTTGTTTGCATTAGTTATTGCTTAAGCATATACTTGCAAGCTGAAATACAGCAAAACGCAAATATAAGGGAAAAACCTTGCTCTACAATAGTTTGTTATAATGTATTTATTAATTAAATAATGTGCAGTGGTGCTTAACAAACCTGACAATCTAGCAGAGCTCGTCAGTAGTCTTGGGATTGGGGGGACGTCCTCTAGCTGCATGCACACTGAGTCAAAATAAGAGTATTCATAAACTGAACTGTGGATGAACTATCAGATTTACATTTAGATATTAAAATGTATTTATTGGCTAGCCTCCTTGTGGTGTAAACCTTGGATATAGATGATTGTCACTGGTGAAGTAACACCCTGACCTCATGTGCAAAAATAGGAAAAAGGGGTTATGGAGGGATGAATTTAATGCCTACTTTTTAAATAGAACATACTGCCATAGGAGGTCTTGGGCTAGTTTGTCACTAGAGATTAAAAAGGTGTTCACTTACTTAGGCATGTTGTAATAGACTGGGGAGTGGGTCTTTGGCACTTTCAAGATATGTTATTGAAATAGAATAGATAACTGGAAAAAATAGAAAAATCAAAAGGGTAGAGTTAAAAAAAGATTTATAACATTAGCAGATAGAAATATGTATAATTAAAAGGAAAACTTCTATATACAGGACATAGTTTCAAAATAACCGACACTCAGCTGTTTCTCTGGTACACCCTTAGCTTAGTAAATAAAGATGCATTAAGGATGGACATCAGGGAATGATAAGAGTGAGATATGAACAAAATAAAGGGGCTAAATGTGCAATAGGCAGACCGTAGAACATAAAGTTAATGAGATAAAATTAAAGATCATGTGCAGTTTCTAGTGGAAAATTGGAAACAATACACACTTTAATTTTTCTTTCTGTAAACAAGCACTGAGATTAATCAGCAGTATGGAATAACAGCACTTAATGTGGTAATGCCCACTGGCTTTAATTCCTGGATTGTATTTCACCCAATCATGTTTTAAATTTGAGTATTTAACAACAGAAAAACAAAGTATAAACCACACTAATGCATATTATGGAATATGAGCATAATTAACAAATTAAGAGTAGGGCAACTCTAGACATCCCTCATTTATTAACCAGAAAAATTAAATACCACTTTTTTCACTGCATAAGTTAGCAACGTTGTTTTGTATCACTGTTTTTACTTCAGATACATTTGTTTGACTGTTTTCTTCATTTCATCTCTCTGTATTACCTCTGCACTGTCCTGTGATTACCAAAATATCACTGTAAATAGAAAGCTGACATTTGAGCTATCCCAAGATTATTTATGGCATAGGGGTGACATCAAACCTCAAAATAAGAGTACCCATCTACAACCAAATATGTTGACTTTCTCTTCTGATTAAACATGTATATCCTGTGAAAGGTGCAGAAACCTAACATTGTTTGCCTCACAGAGCTTTTTGATTTCCAACTTGGTAATCTGATGGTGATGAGGATCGATTAGAAAAGTAACTTCCCCCACCCCCACACTATCGTCTGCTTCAAATTAACCTTTGTATGTATCTCTCCTTAGTCATCAAGGAAGTTTTTCTTCATTGCTAAGAACCAACCTCAAGGCTATTATTTTTATCTCATTGAACACTAACACGACATTTGATCTATCCTGCTTCACTTATAACTGCCAGTAATTCCCCATCACATACTAGTATTCATTTCTTCCTCTTTCTTTAGGTGTTTCTTCATTTGCAGCATATCCTTCATGTAAAGTGCCCTTGTCTTTTGTTCTAACATGTACCCTTTTTACTCTACTTTATTTGCAGTTTTATAACTTCCTTAGTCTAACAACAGTACTTCCCAGATTAATCTTGTACCTGAGTGCTAAGTGTACTATAGTATTTCTGATTTTGTGATCCTACTTTGGATTGTTTAATTTTTAATTATTATGTATTTATTAATTTATCTAGGTAATCAAACTGGTAATTCTTGGAATCTTTTCTGCCATGACCTACCCAACAATGACAAGAATACATGCAATGTACATTTATAATTTACTGTATTCTGTAAACTAGCATGTTTTTTTTATAGGTGGCAGGAAATTAGGGTACTCAGACAAGCCCCACATGAACACTGGAACTCAGGACAGTACCTTAGACAATGAAGCTGTGAAGCTACAATGTTAACCAGTAAATCCCTATGTTCATAACCAAAAATGTCTTTCTGCAGTTTGCACATTATATACACCTCACATTTTACTCCTATTTTGTATCTGTAAACAATCATCGTGTGCCTGTTGAGCTTACTCCTTCAAAAGATGGTAAGTAAATAAAATATTACATAGGCAGTCTAAACCTTGTATCATTATTGTCACTTTTATGATTATGTCTTATGTGTTTATTGTATTTCTTCATTTTATTGGATGTTTGTCATTGTTTTCTGCTGTGTTGCTATGACTTATGTTAGCTGCTGTCATGAAAATATTTGTAGAAGGATGCATGCCACAAAGCTGTCTGCTTAAAGAAAGTTCTAAGAGTAAGAAAAAAAAATAGATCAGTAGTATTAAACAAAAGAAATGGCAGTCGGCCATTACCAGTGGAAGGGGAAATCCAGAAACATTGATTCCTGCTGTCCATCCTAAAGGCAAAAAGAAGCCATCCTCATACTTTGGTGGCAACCACCTCGCAAATGGTGTGTTAGCAGCTCCTGAACGAGGGTTTTGCCTGCAATATAAAGAAATCACTTATAGTTTTGTACATACAGTTCTGGTGTTTCTCAGTGCTCCAACAACACATTATTAACTAAGTTCTGCAACTTGTGCAGTAGTCAGAAAAATAAACAGATAGATGAAGCATTTCTTATCTGCTGCAAGAAATACATTTCTTGTGCTTGTTTTGTACTTTAGGTTCAAGCAAACCCAAACTGTAAACTCATTGCATATCCAAAAAGAAATGCAATATCATTGTGCATGTAACTGATTATTTGTCCATCATCTATGCCATAATTGTGACCATCCTGTTATCTGTCCATTCTCCCCCCATACTCCTAACCTCTTCTTCAGTGCAGGCACCTTAGGTATGTATTTATCTGTAATGCAGGTAATTCATGTAGTATTACCACCTGCTTCTTAGTTTGTTCACAACCCACTTTCAACTTCACTTTCAGTAACAAAATACCCTAACTGTTCTTTCTCCTATTACGTATCTAATAAAAAAAATCCTTTTCTTGTGTTTCAGTTCACTAGCCAGTTCCAACTACTTTTCTGCTTTGGCTTGTGTAACAAATTTTCCCTCCCTTTCAAATTTCTTATATGAGTTCTATTCCACCCACTGCCATTTATTTTCCAGTATGCCTTTCTTTTCTTCCATGTAATTTTCTTCTAAGTTATGCACTTAAAGATGCATTATAATTTTCCTCACTCCTTTTCTTATTTGTTCTGATACTAATTTGCATTTCTTTCAAAATTGCTTCTGCCTCAAATTATCTGCTGTCTTCTTCTGTCTCCTCCCTTCTATACTGCTCAAGTCCACACTTCACAACTTATGAAAATTTGTCTAAATCTCTATTTTCACTTTAGCTTCTCTCTCTCTTATTCCTGCATGGTACTGTCAACCACAGAGTAAAGTGAATAATCCTGCCAAACATTTCTTTCATTCTGCTTCTTAACTTACTTTTTATGCCCAAGTTGGTCCCACAGGGCCTGTAATGTTTGCTTATGGAAACCTGCTGTGGTAATTATATGGTTGGGGAAAATGTTGCCAGAACATAAAATTCATGTACTTTGCTAGCAGAGGGTTACAAAAGAGAGTTATTGAGATGGATAGAAACATGTCAGGTGTTGCTGACATGGGGAAGGGGGTACCTATCATTTAATCAAAGCTCCAATTCACCGAATGTCTATTCATCAAATTTAAAGCATTGAATACTATTTCAGCAAAGGATTACATCATCAAAAGTTTTTCTCAGAAAGGGAGTTAGTTGGCCGTTGTAACAAATTTGCCCTTTTCCCCAATGTAGTGTGATCTCAGAGTTGGAATATATAATTGGGAGGGTGTGGGGGCACAGCCCCCCCCACCTTGGTGAGTTTAAAATAATGTAATTTGTGTTACAATCGCTGTGGTGGCCAACTAGTTTTTTTCCCTGAGAAGTCTTTTTGATGATGTAATTCTTCACTGAAATGGTGTTCTATGCTTTCAAGTTTGATGAATAGACGTTTGGCGAATTGGGGCTTCAATGAAATGAAATAGACACGGAGAAGGACTGCATCATCATTTCTGAATATATAGTGATTGATTGCTTTGGGAGTCAAGACCATAAAATGAAGAAATTACCTATACAACAGCTCCTACTATTAGCTAAGATTTCTAACTCACACACTGATTTGAATGTCAGTTTATGGGGTACACTTTTGAATCAGGTGGCCTGTGAGGCTACATTGGATATCGTCAACAGATATGCAAAGCTGAGTACAGAAAAAGCAACAGTATCAAGTATAAATGTAAGAAGACAATGAAGAAACTGCAATGTGTGGAACTGACCAAAGCAAAGAAAAAAGACCTCTACATGCTTAGAGTTTCTTTAAGCACATGGAGTACCAAATGAACAACTGATGGAAGCATTAAAAGCATGGAGATAAGAGGTAAGTTTGTTGTGAGAAAGAATGCATTACTTCACTATATACTCATACAGCAGCATTGCCACTAGATAAATAATGACTGTGGAAGTGGAACAAATGTTTGGTAAAACTGGGACTGTAGAGTGTTTTCCACTGTTTTTGTCCCTCCAGTTTTTCCTCCTATTTCTTGTTATTTTACATATATGCATTATCACTAATAAACTCAACTTCAGTTGTCAATAGTGTAAATAATGCAGATACATGTTTTTATCAACATATTTTAGTATCACATACAATGTATATAAACCTATAAGATATTGTAATGTATTCCTCTGTAATTGTTTGTTTTCATTTTTGTATCTTTGCAATGTACTGTGTTATTCTTGGTTTACAGAGCTTTTCTTCCTGGGCCTCAGCTGCAAATGGGATTGTATGTCTCAAACTTTCCTGGAAAACAAAAGCCAATAAGTAAATAAATAAGAGGGCTAGTACATAATGACATTAAACCATCTTATAATGAATGATCTGATGTTGTTATTCTTCTTTCCATTCATCACTGATAGGTTTAGTTTCAAGGCCTTGGAACCAAGTTGGCCTAATAACAAGCTGGCGCCAGCCAAAAAACTCTCGAGCTAAGCTTCTACCCAGAATGCCCTTCTACCTGTTACCCCAGATCTCATTTGCCACATAGTCATAAAGCCGCATTTCAGCCAAGCTCTCAGCTAAGTGAAAACTTTTTTGATATTTTGTGTGAAAAACTCTTTGAGATTTCCTGCTTTATTGAGCATTAGCCTTTCTTGTGTTAAATTACCAGTTAGATCTTGTTCTGTCTTCCTCCTTACTTTACCCATTGGTAAACTTTCAGGTACAATTTTGTTGGTACGGCCCTCTCTCTTTACCCTTGTGGTATTCCTCCAATACCATAGTTGGTATTTCCTTTTATGTCCTAACCTGCTAGTGCCTTTCATAGTAAGTTTCTGTTAAAGGTGTATCTATAACTACTGTGTGCTTTTTGAACTCTGTCCGAATTGCTAAAGCAGACTTGTTTTGACTTGGTTTTGAAGTGTTAGCCTGTTGTGTCTCTGATGCTGGATAAGAAGGGTACTGCAGGTTTTAAGCATTGTACTTCGTGTAATGGCAAGTTACCTAATAGTGACTCTCACGATGATTGTGTGTATTATTTGTGGGTGCCCCATCTTTTGGTGCAACCTCCCTTTGGCATTTGTCAAAGTTTCAGTCAACGCCTTCTGAATGAGCGCAAGAATAAATTGATTCTGAAAGGGTTACTTAAATCTCCCTTTTCAGAGTCCATTGATGCGATGGAGGTCTCAACCCCTCCTACTAAAGACAAAAAGAGGTCCCACTTGGTTCCCTCTTTGCCCTCGGGTGATCAGGGTAAGCCTGTGAAACCAAAAGTTCCTAAGTTGTCTTTGGAGCATAAATTGACCTTGTCGGCACCATCCTTGTCAGCTCCGAGCTCTTCAAAACTTACAATATTGGCACAAGTTTCGACTCCGATTCTGCCTCCGCCACCAATAATAGACCTCACCATGCCTGCTATGACTTCAGCACCTGTGATCACTCCAGTTCAGTGCATTCCTTTGGTGCCTACCTCTGATTTGACATTGGAACCCTCCGCTTCAGCTCAGAGTGCCCCTTCGGCACCAAGCGTTGTTCCGTCTTCAGTTCCGATTAAACTGGACTTGACCCCTTTAATCCCTGACTTGAAACTTGAGACATCGGTACCAGCAGACCTTGCAACATGGACCCAATACTCTCCATCTGTAAATCCGTTCCTAGGTCAGACGTATAGCCCATTCATTGATCGACCTGACTCCCCATCGGGAGTATCCACTAGATCTACCAGGACCCTATCAGAACTCGATGTGGTGCATCTTGTGGACCAGCTGTTGGAAGCCCGGGGTATACCCACACCTTCTAAGGCCCATCTACCTCCAGGACCTGGGTTAGTTTTTCCGCGGACTCCATCTTACTCTCCTCCTTCGACCATTCTGGTTCCGAAGCTTTCTGCTCTGACGTTCTTCTCGGAACCCACCACTTTGGCACCTATAGTGGACCTCAGGCTCTGGGTTTGCCCCTTTGGTCCTCGGTTACTATGGAACCGGTCCTTCCTCTATCTCGGGATTGGGGGGGTGGACTCCTCAGCTTGGGGCACAGTTCCGAGTGTGTCTTCAGTTCCATCCTCGGTGTTGGTTGTCTCGTCTGCACCGATCCTACTTGGGGCTCCATCCACAGGGGTGGGTTAGTCAGAGTGGGGTGTGACCCTGGTCCCTAGGTTGTCTTTCTCAGTTCTGGGCTGCCATCGTTCTTCGGGCAGATCTGCTTTCAATGCGATGGAGAGGGCTCTTGCTTCTGGGAACACTCCATTGACATTAGAACCCTAGTTCTCACCCCCTGAGCTACAGCTGACACAGACCACCTTCCTGGGCACCTGGCAGAGGAGCCGCAGGACACCTCTGTTCAGGGTACCCGCACTTCTGAGTCTTCCTCAGAGTCTCCCACTGAGGAGCCCCCTTGAAAGAGATCGTGCAAGAGGAAGCATGTAGACTTGCCCAAGGAGTCTCTAACAGAAGACATGGATTATGATGATGGTGAAGGGTCCCCACGGTCACCTCCTGATGATATCTCTTTTGGAGACATCCTTGAAATGCTGAAACAGAGAGGTGACTGGAAGCCCTTCAACCCTTTGTCTGAGGAGTCCGTGTTCCTGCAGGCTTTTCACACCTGGCCATCTACCTCTTGGGTGACCCCACCTGCTGAGGAGCTTGTCCAGCTCATTGTGCAGTGTGCTTGGAAGAACCCTGATTCCACTGAGGCGATCCCTCAAAGACCTGACAAAATTCTTTCCCCACCCAAGGAGAACCCGCACTGGTCCAGAGGGTTACTAGTCAATGCTATGGTGGTGGGGGCCACGAAAAAGGACTTGTCTGAGGAGAGTCCAGCTATCCACCAGCCCAACAGAGAGTCCCAGGAGGGGGACAGACTTGGGAAGTGAGTTTATGCATCAGCGGCCTTTGCCATATGGTCTCTGAACTACATGGCACATTTTATGAGGCTCCAGAGGGACTTGATCACCGAACTCTCTGGAAACCGCACAGGACAGGTGTCTGATGAGGTAAGGGATAAAGCCGCCTCACAGCTTGCAACCCTGGAATCGATTTCCAACTCGTCCATGAGGTTGCTATTGCATGCAACCGAAGGGGCAGCTAGAGCCGCAGGTTCAAGCATTGTCATGAGTCGTCATGCCTGGATGCACATTTGTGACCTCATGGATCCCTTTGAGTCTTCTTTTCTGAATGCTCCCATCAAAGCATCGTCCCTATTTGGCTCCAAGATGAAGGACATGCTAGCCAGGTGCAAGCAAGACAGCAAGACCCTGTCTGCCATAGGCCTATGGTTTTCCAACCCTCAACGTTCCTTTTCCAGGAATCAGAGGAGTGGGAAAATGTGGCACAAAAAAATCTGAGGGTCCTTTCCCTGCTGCATGTGGTGATGATACCCCCAGGGACAGAGGGGGTAAAAATTCCAGAAGACGTCCCTACAGGGGCAGAGGGGGTCCTCATAACCAGGGCTCCAGGGATTCCTTCTCTAGACAGCCTTACCAGTGCTGCTGAAGAGCAGCCCGATTGCTTACCTCTGGAAGCAGTCAGGGGTCATTTTTCTCTGCACCATGATGCCTGGCACTCTATTAGCACCGATCATTGGGTGCAGAGTATAATCACCAGAGGTTACACCATTCCCCTTTCTTGTCAACCAAAATTTCCAAATTCCGATGTTCCACCTGGTCAAAGGGAAGATGCAGCTTCAGAAATATTAAGGCTGTCTCAAAAAAGAGACATTCAACCAGTCCCACCAGTCCAATGCTGATCCAGATTCTACTCAAGATTCTTTTTGGTGCCAAAAAAGACAGGACTGGAGACCCATTCTGGATCTCAGTAGCTTAAACAAGTCTGTCACCCAAACAAATTCTGGGTGGTCATGGTTCAGTCCATTCTCCCTTTTTTAAGGGAAGGCGATTGGATGTGCTTGATAGATCTCAGGGATGCATATTACCACATCAAAATGGACAAATGCTCCAGGTGTCTTTTTCACTTTTGGCTGGGAGCCAGTCCCTGTCAATTTCGTGCCCTGCCATTTGGTCTCTCTACAGTCCCCAGAGTGTTCACAAAGTGTTTGGCAGTGGTCACAGCTCACTTGAGACTACAAGGATTCCAGATGTTTCCATATTTGGACAACTGGCTCCTCACTGCCCCCACCAAGCATCTGCTGGTAACAGCCCTGCATTACACTTTCTCTCTGGCAGAAACTTTGGGCATAACAGTACACTGGGAGAAGTCAAACCTTACTCCTACACAGCAAATAGAATTCATTCAATACCTGGTCTTGTCTAGTGTCACTACCAACCCACAGACTCCAGTGATTGAGGCTCCAGCTCCGGGTGATTCTCTGTCAAACAAAAGTTTCAACAAGGGAGGTTCTTCAGGCTCTAGGATCCATGGCAGCTTCAATTCCAATGGTGCCCCTTGTGAAGCTGCATATGCGAATCCTGCAGTGCCTACTTCTTTCACAGTGGTTCCCAAACTATCACCCTCTTATTTCCCAGATTTATAAAACCAACTCCTGCAAGCAGGACCTTCTTTGGTGGATGAAGTCAGATGCAGAACTTTGGAGTCACCCATCCCAGTCTCCCCAGCCCAAGGCCATTGTGACCATGGATGCTTCCTTGATCGGGTGGCGGGCCATTTCCAGGGAAAGGCAGTCCAAGGTGCATGGTCTACCCTAGAGGCCAACCTGCATATCAACATTCTAGAAATGAGAGTGGTGCTGTTAGCATTACAGGCATTTCACCTGGTTCTCCCTTCTGGGATGATTGCAATTCAGTCAGACAATATGTCAGTGGTCTGGTATATCGACAAGCAAGGAGGAACCAAGTCCTAACCCCTGTGTCGAGAGGCCATGAGAATCTGGCAGTGGGTGATAGCTTCCAACCACTTTCTGATAGCAACGCATATCCTGAGAAGCTCCAATGTAATTGCGGACAAATTAAGCAAATGCATCATCCTGCCTCACGAGTGGTCCCTCAATCCCAAGGTGGTGACAGAAATCTTCAGCCACGGGGGCCAGCCTTGCTGTGATCTTTTTGCCTCCCCATTGAACAACAAGTGCAGCTGCTATTTTGCCTTGCTCCCCCCAGAGGGGGAGTCCCCGAGGGATGCTGTGATCCATGATTGGCCCACGGGACTTCTTTATGCTTATCCCCCCATCCCACTTATCCCACAGTTCTTAAAGAAAGCTCTTTGGTTGAGATGCAAGGTGAACCTCATAGCTCCATTCTAGCCTTGACAAGTTTGGTTCCCCTTTCTCCAGCCTCACCTAGTATACCCGCCGTGGATTCTGGACCCTCGTCCAAATCTGATTACTTACCCCCAGGGGTTGAGCCACCCAAATCTGTCCAGTCTCAAGCTAACGGCTTGGTTTCTCCACTTCCATTAGTTGCCAGGCAAGCTATTCAGGACATCATTCTGGCCTCTCATAAACCAGATGATCCACCAGAAGACTATATCAGGATAAATGGAAAAGGTTCTCCATCTGGTTTAAGTATAACATGCTAGACTTGTATTTGGCTCCTGTAACTTCAGTGCTGCAATACCTGACTAAGTTTTTTGATAATGGAACCTCTGCCTCTACTGTATGAGTACACCTGGTGGCAATTTCTAATTTCCACAATGGTGTAGCTGGCATCCCCCTCATCTCCTTACGTCTATGTGAAACCTTTCTCAAGGGAACTTCTCACATCAGGCCTGCTGTTGGCCTGTGAAACCATGGAACCTCACTTTAGTCCTTCAGTCTTTGACACAAAACCCATATGGACCTGCAGCAAAGTGTGACCTAAAGTTCTTTTTCTGGAAATCTTTGTTCTTAGTAACCATCACATCAGCCAGATGGGTCTCAGAGCTGCAGGCATTGTGTATCAACAGGCCCTATCTGGTCTTCCATAAAGACAGAGTATCACTCCAGACGAACCCATCCTTCCTCCCAAAGTCTTTTCTGATTTCTCCTTTAACCAGACCATTGATCTACCAGTGTTCTTCCTGAATTTTTCCAATAAAGGAGAGTACTGCCTGCATTCCTTGGATGTACATAGGCAACTGGGATTCTACTTAGACAGGACCAAGCCTATCTGTAAGTCTGAACAGCTTTTCATTTCCTTTTCTGGGCCTAGAATGGGAAATTCTGTTTCCAAGGTTACATTATCAAAATGGCTGAGAAACTGCATCCGTTTTATCTACTCCCTCACAAAAGAACCTATACCAAAGGTTAAAACTCACTCCACTCGGTCTATGGCAGCATCTGTAGCTTTCCATTCCAGGGCTTCCATGGATGATATTTGCACAGCCGCTACTTGGGCTAAACCTCATACCTTTATCAATCATTACAAATTGGACCTGGACTTCAGAGGGAGAGCTGCCTTCAGCTCAATGGTACTCTGGAAATGTTCTTCCATAAGGGCCACCCATGGACCTCAAGGTAGCTTGGGATTCTGTCCCATCAGTGATGAATGGAAAGAAGATTACCAACATCAGATAAAGAAGTTATGTCTTACCATAATGTTCCATCTGTGTTGTTCATCTTCTTTCACTCAGCAAAGGCTCCTGGGGGATGCTTTGGGTCCTAATGGTGTACTAGGGCATTTGCACAGAAGTGGCCTCGGTTTTACTTCTCTATCTTCAGCAAACTCAATCTGCGGTAACGGGGAGAAGGGCATTCTGGGTGAAGCTTAGCTCGAAAGTTTTTTGGCTGGCATGAGCCTGGTAATAGGCTGACTTGGCTCCGAATGCTCAGAACCAAACCCATCAGTGATGAATGAGAGAAGATGAAGAACACAGATGGAAAGTTATGGTAAGATATAACTTCTTCTTTTGAGAGAGTGGGGACAGAGTTATTTGTTTATCTATTTATTTTTAGGTCATGTGAAGGAAAAGCAAGAATGCATGCCATAGAAGTTGTTTCTAGTGAATACAAGAAGGAAACTATTTAGAAGCAGATCTGATATATAAGGGATAAAGCAGCACTGTTCTGTGATAAAAATTATTGTGAAATCTAAGTTTGCCACATGGATTGGAAGATGGGAATGTTTAGAGAACAAAAATACTGTAAACATTTTTGAAGTGATGTGGATTGGAAGTGACAAGGGTGTAATTTCTTGTTATGGTCAGCCAAAGATTCATTAGGTATATAATAAGCAGGGTCAGCCAAAGATTCAATATTTATGTAATAAGGAGGGTTATGTAAGTAAAGAATGCCCTAATAGAAAATTATCTAAATGTAGGGGAATTTTTTCATGAATCTGAAAAATGTGTTAAGAACTATATGGGTAAGCATCACACTTTCAGCCAGATTACACTGTAGTGTTAAAAAAAAAACAGTCCCATACAAGAACAAAACAAAAGGATACAGATGATCCTTGGGAGACTAGATATGATAGCACAAGAAAATTAACTCCAGAGTCTAAAACATGTAAGCATAAAAATGTGGTTGGTTTACATTTAAGTGAACTTGATAGTATGGAATATTGGATTTTGGAAACCAAAGCAGAAACTTTAGGAATGTCAGTTAGTGTCAGAAAGTGCAGAAAAAAAGAAGGAAACAAAATACTGGTTCAAAATGAAATGTTCAGGATGGATCCACCATGAAAAATTAACTGCCAACCTCCACAATGCAATTTTGTCAGCCTTACAGGATCAAGACTTAACTTCCCAAACTAGCAAATTGCACTCCACAACCGTTATGTTTTATGTTTTATGCAAGAAAGCAAGTCCATCTCTAACTTCCACCCCTTTATTAATAAGTAATATTTTCACTGATGCACAGCTGCAGGGAAAAGTGAAATACCCTATAAAGAAGCAATGAGTAGCTCAATGAAGTGTGGTTTCACAGTATAAGTAACAATGTGGCTAAAGCAATCAATGAAATTAATATCAGTGATATGAGGCTGGGGAGATAGCAATTGACCCCTTTCACTTTGACCAGCTATACAGTGAACTATGAAATTATGTGGATAGCTTAACAGACAAAGATAAAGCTGGACAGTTATGCAAATTCAGCTAAAAATGCAGATATTTAAACACCTTGATTGACTTCACACCTTGAGCAAAGACACGAGCAAACAGTTAATGAAAAGAAAACAAACCATTTTAACTCATTACATTTGAGTGATGCCTCCATGTGTTTCTGAAGTTACATTCTACTAAGGCCTCTAGACGTCAAAATATTGCTTGTTCATATTTGCATTAATAATTTCAAAACCATGCTATATACAAAATGTTAAAATATTTCATCTTAAAGCTTATGCACAGGCAAACACAACTTTACTGATATGTGACCTCTGTCTAGTGCTGGTAGAAATATTAACTGCTGTTCATGAAATATTTATTTATATTGTCATACATTTCATATGTTTGTAATTGTAAATGTCTTGACACCCAAGCAGCACAGACTGAACTGCTTAGCTTTGTATGAAAGCTTTCAGCTGGATGTTGCAAATGCTTTGTATGTAACTTGAGTGGTTGCTGAGATTTTATAAGTTGTTTACAAAATATTACATACTTTTTAGTTACTATGTGTACTGTGAGTTATAAAATCCAGTTTAAGACCTAGAACCTAAAGAATAATACCACTATAAAAATAGTTTGTGCTGAAATGTTTGCCATTAACACTTATTTAGTACTCTCTATGGCACCAGAGATATAAATATTTGTTTAAAATGTGAGGACATAATTTGATTCTATCAAAAAGCTTAGGCTCAGCCCATTAGAAGTTACAGTGCAAATCTCCAGCGCTCTATTAGAGGGAATGAGTTAAACATTTTCATTCAACCTCTCTCCCTCTCTCTCTCTCTCTCTCTTTCTCTCTCTATCTATATATATATATATATATATATATATATATATATATATATATATATATATATATATATATGTGTGTGTGTGTGTGTGTGTGTGTGTGTGTGTGTGTGTGTGTATATATAATTATATATATATATATATATATATATATATATATATATAATTATATATATATATATATATATATATATATATATTTTTTTTTTTTAACAAGTATCATTTACTCCAGCATTATATGAATTGTTCAGATCCTGTCTTTCCTTAAATGTCATTCTTTCACCTGAACAGCATTCTGCATGTATTCTTCCCACAGATTCCATTTATTTGTACATAATTTTCTTCTTTCCTTTTCTAAAGATCCCAGCTCTGTTTTTTTATCTCTTTTACAATATTCAGTACTTCATTTACAGTTGGTTTAAATTTTGATTTCCATTTTTTAGTACTTGCATTCTTAGCACACAAAAGCATTACACTTAACAAGTCCATTTCTATGTCTACGCAATTCAGATCATATATCCTAGCTCAAAAGAATAATTTCTTTAGTTACAATCATTTGTTCACCGAACATTTCTATCAAAGTACTCTGTAGGAAACTGTTAAAATCTGCCAACTCATTGCTTTACAAGTACCTCTTTCTTTCCTATTATACCTCCAGCAGTTGCTGTCTACATGAGAATAAAGTTATATGAAGACTGCTTGTGGTATAAAAATACCTCTGCAAACATTTCCATGTAAAATTTCTAAATGCTCTGGACTATTTTGTATACTTGGGAGACATACAGATGTCCTCCCACTATTTCTTTGAAAATTGCCTTTCCAGTCTTTGCTCTCAATCTTTCCTAATATCATCTGACTGATTCTTGTAGTTGTCATGCAGTATTTTATATGCCCTACTAATTATCCCTTTTAAAAGGCAGCTTCTATTCCAGACTCAACTAAAAGCACAAGCAAAGCTGGTCTTTCACTTAACACTCCCTTATCAATTTCTTTTTGCCTTATACACTATCAATCCCTGGTAGAAAAGGTAGTCTCTAACCTGCAGTCCAAATTTCTACTTGGCCTTATCTCACTCTATTACTTTTCCCGCCATAGTTATCCCCCCATACCTTGGTTCCTTTGCTAATTTTCTCCAATAATTCCCATACCCTCTAGCCTATTTTATATACCATAACTTGCAGTCATCTCTACTGGTAAAATCACATTTCTCTGTTCTCATGTTTGTTTAGTTGCTGGATTACTTTCAGCTACTTTATAAATATAACAACCTTTTGGTTGTTGTTTATCTACTTAAGGATATGCATCCAAAATTATACTCTCTCTTTATATCTTGCCCCTCCCCATTTAATCATCATGCCTTTCCACTTTGATGTGTAACATTTTCCTTATGTTATGTATACGAGTCTCAGCTGTATAGCTCTTAAGTATTCCTTCATATCAGGTAATCCTAAACCACCTTGTTCCGTGGGAAGAAACAGCTTACCCACTTAACTCTTGCCCCCTTCATCTCCCATATAATTTCCTTCAACTACTTACTAATTATGGACCACAACTCCTCCTCTGGTTAATAAAAATGTGCTTGACTTATGTATAAAACTAAAGGGACTAGAAACAGTTTCACTGATTGCATCTTACTCTCTAGATTTATAATCAAGTGCTTCTAACTCCTCAGTTTTTATCTTTTGTTTAGCCTCTAACCACATATCCTTGGCTGTCATAATACATCCATTCCCTTCTAATTCATACATCTAAATACCTCAAAAAAAGATAACATGAAAAAATTAAAAAAAATCATATTTTAGCTTTGCAAGATATGAGAATTACAAAGGAAATCAATAAGAATATATAGCAGAAGGTATGTGGGAAGAGGAGTGTTTATGTTTTTTTGGTATGTACCCATGTTCAATTGTGCTTGGTTTAAAAAAAATCAGTTTAGACAATGGATATTGATTCTCACTTATATAGTACCAGGAAAGGCATTGCATGTATTTTTAGATATAAGGAATATGTTGTTATATAATAGTTATATCCCAGATAATGAAATGGTAGAAAACTGTTATTTAATAATCTAGTACCAATTATGTCAAACAAAGAGGGCGAGATTTACTTGACTGATTGCCGTGAGGGGAAAATGGATAAAGAAAATAGGTACAAGACAAGTATAAGATACAAAGATTGGAAAGGAAATTCTTAAATTAAATTGTTTGAAGATAGTCTCCGAGTATACAAATCTGTAGAATAGGAAAATATTCGTTATAAAATAGATTACATTTCAGTGAGGGATTTCTTTTTTTTTTTCTCAAATTTTTTTTTTATTTTTCAAATACATTTGAATGAATTCCATAGTATTTATACATGACATTTTAAATAACTATGTACACTATTTACATTAGCCTGACACTATAACAGATCTTAATATATGCATTTACTTTATACGTATGTCCAATCCGTTATCAGAGTGTCTGATCAATTATTGTATAGTGTCAATCAATGATAAGACTTTTCCCCAAGGGTTGTTGATAAATGGCTTTGGATAAATTCTTAGTTCTTTAATTTTAATTTCCAATAATGCTGTGGTCTTCGGTAGGCTGTAGAGATCTTCCAAAGTTGGTATTGTGTTTGTATTCCATCTTCTTGTTATACACTTCCTTGAAATTGCAAGTATAGTCCATACTAGATACATGTTTGACCTATTTAAATGAGGACCTTCGTTCACATTTAATAATACAAGAGCTTTAGTTAAATAAAATGATTTATTAAATAAAGCTTGTAGAAAGTTATTAATGTTGTTGTTGTTGTGTCTTTCGGCTTTTTCCTGGTTAGGGGTCGCCACAGCGGAACTCCTGACCACTAATGATTGGCAGTAGATTTTTACATGCCGAGTTGCCAGCTCTGACACACAACCTTCAACGAAGGTATGCCCATTCATGCATGTCTCCACACAGAAGATGCTCTAGCTGAGAATCGAACAGGACAGCATCTTACTGTGAATTAATATCATTCAAAAATGGCTTAGTTTTAACACAATCAAAGAAAATGTGGTTCCAATCTGCATTGTGTACTTGCTCACATCTCCAACATATTCCTTTCATGGAAGGACTAATTTTACTGATTCAGTCTGGAGTTAAGAATGCTCTGTGCAAGCATTTCCAATTAAAAACATTTCAGTATTGTGTAAAGGATGTATATTTTATCACTAATAAGATATTTGTTTTAATATCTTCAGTTAACTGTATTGAGTGTCCTTTTGTTATATATTTCCAATATGAGGTTTTGGGTGTTGTTTTATAGTTTATCAATATTTTGTAAAATTTTGAAATACTGTTTCCCATGTCAAAGTCATTATATATGATTTCATAAATGTATTTTGTAAATTTAGGTATTTTCTTTAAATGAAGAATTATTAATTATTCTATTTAAATCTTGCAAATATGATACAATACTCTCTAAAGTTAGCCAGTCCTGTTGTGGAATTTTGTATGTTGTTTTTATTACTTGCATATCTAAAACTTTTAGTCATTTGATACATTGGAGCCAACAAACAAATCCTTTCTGTTCCTAGGAATTAATCATTTCTCTATATATTTTTAGTGGAAAGATTTTGTGACTATAATTGGTGTTGAAAGATCAAACCAGATTTTTAAATCTATATTTGCATTAATAATTTTCCTAAATGAGTCAATGTAATAATTAATCATACAAGTTTTAGTGGGTTTAGTCATGTTATATCGCATACTAATACATAATACGTGCCATGGCAAATTTCTTTTTATCTGTTATTTGAAATTTTTGTAAATCAAATTCATTTATTGATATTACACTTAGTAATTATTTCCAATTTGCAGAGTAATTTGGACTTATCAAATCTGAGATTGTTTTAGATACTGATGCTTTTATATATGTTTCTATATCAGGAAATGATGTATTAAAGCTATTCTGTTTCTTTTGGGAGACCATAAAGATGTTATTAGGCATGAATTTATTTCTTTAAGTATATTCCTTTCTGGTAACAGTTGTATTGTCAAGGCTATATATAGGATCTTGGGCAGTAAAACCATTTTTATTAGCTGTAGTCTATCTTCAAATATTAATATTATTTTGTTCCATTTTTCTACAGAGATTTTAATTGTATTGATGATATTATTGTAGTTTTTTTAGTTTAATTCATTATTATCCTTGCATAACTCAATTCCTAGATATTTTAAGGTAGATTCTTGTTTTCTTATGATGTGATCCCCCTTAGTCTGCAGTTCTTTTTTTTAATTTAAAAATAAAAAAAATGATTTTAATTTATTGAAATGGAGTCCTGATGTCATGTGAAATTTATCAATTAATATATCTAATTCTTCTAATGTCTCTTTTGTATTAGATAATGTTAGTAATATGTTATCAGCAAATAGCATTAATTTAGAATTGTATTATTCATTAACATCTATTCCTTTGATTTTTATATTGTTACGAATTGAATCTGCCAATATTTCAATAGCCAGAGCAAATAGAATTGGTGACATGGGACATCCTTGTTTAGTGCCTTTTGTTATATGTATAGATTCAGAGGTAAAAGGACCTAACTTGACATACGCTAAATTATTTGTATATATATTCTTTAGGAGATGAACAAAGGATGCAAGAAATTCAAATAGCATTAGGCTTTTGAATAAATAGTCCCAATTTAGGGAATCAAAGGCTTTCTCTATATCTAATCCAATTATAAGTGTTTCTTTATTTTCTTTATTAACAAAATCTAGAAGAGAAATTATCCTTTTAATATTGTCATGTGTGTGTGTGTCTATGATATATAAATCAAGTTTGATCATTATTTATTGTTTTGGATAGTGGTATTTTCCTTCTGTTAGTTGATATTGTCATGAATATCTTATATGCATTATTTAATAATGATATAGGTCTACATGAGGTACAGAGGTTTGGAGATTTATTTTCCTTTAGGATTGGTGTGATTAAGGAATATCTCCAAGAGGGTGGTATTAAAGCTTGTGACTGAATTTCTAATAGAGTTTTATGGAAGAGGGATAGTATCACTGAAGCAAAAAGTTTATATGTTTCCATAATTATGCCAGCTATACCTGGAGCTTTATTATTTTTACCCTCTTTTATTGTATCTGTAATTTCTTTGTAGGATACGGGTGGTTGCAGATCTAGTTTTAATTTTTCTGGTATTTTTTTATATTAGAAAATTTTTATCTAGATTTAATTGCTCAATATGTATATTTTCTTTTTGGAAATGTTCCATATAGTGATTTCTATAGGCATCAAGAATGTCACATATATCCAAGATATTTTCCCTTTCTTTTCATGGAAGATACTTTTAATATTATTAACTTTTGATTGTATTTTGATTCTTGTGGATAAATTATGCAGATATTTGGGAGAAGTGGCCAAGGAATTAATTTTTAGTTTTTCTAAAGTTAAACTAGTTTTATGTGTTAGAATTTCATTGTATTTATTGTTTAATAATTCTACTTTCTTTTTCATCTCCAAATGATTTTGATTTTTTTCAGCTTTTACTGACAAAAGTTTGGATTGTAGATCTAATAATTCAGAATCCCATTCTTTGATTTTTTTTTATACCAAGTTAGGGTTTTACCATATATGTAAGCCTTTAATGAGTCCCATATCATTATTTTATTTATCTCTGTGGTGTAATTAATATCTAAGAAGAACTATAATTCAGATAATAACCAGGGTTTGAACTCTTTAATTTTAGTTTATGGAATTCTGGAGTTAAAGATTAATGGTTTGCACCCATTTTGAAGTTTTAGTAACAATTAATTGTGGTCTGAAAAGGGGCAGGGAGTGATTGAGAAATTAATGATTTTAGAGTGTAAGTCATGGGCAGCAAATATTTTATCTATTCTAGTTTGAGTACCAAATCTGTGATCTTGATGGGAAAACAACAACGATTTATCTTCTTTAAATTTGAAAGTATCTACAAGATGAAATGATTCTACCCACTTGTTTAAAGCTTTGATAACGCAGATGTATGCAGCAGTCTTTTATTTGTAGTTTCAGAAATATCAAATATACAGTTGAAATCTCCTCCTAATATTAAGTTGCCTTTATAGTTATTAGAAATGAAATCCAAGTGTTTTTTAACAGTTCCTGTTCCAATGCCTGCGTACCAAATAGATTGGCTAGGGTCCATATTCTGTTATTATATTTAACTATTACTAATGCCATAAGGCCTTCTTTATCTTCATACTTATAAATTATTTCTGGGTTAATCACATTTGTTTTCTATAAAATTGTTACCCCTTTTGTCTTTGTCTTAAAGTGGATAAATACTGTCATATTGACCCAAAGCCCTGCATGTGTTTATGTAGTCTTCTCTTGTTAAAATAGTATTATTATTATTATTTTATTTATTTATTTATTTTTTATTTTAACCTTCTAGATTTTAGCACTGGCTTCAATGGAACACTATCATTCAAACTCAAACCTCTGTGTGCTCCTAAACACAAAATCCATTTTATTTCTATATACTTTCAATATGAGAGTATTTATTGAGCTACTTCTAGCATAGATATCACTAAAGATAAGCATTTGTTGATGCATGTATTAAAGCATATGTATTTACCAGATGGACAACATGTGCATTTATTAGGCAGAATATATGTATTAAGTTGTTGAGTGTGTACTGCTTATATTATTTATATATATTTTTATATATTTTTTTATGTTTATACCCATGCACACAAGTAGCTACAAAATGGGGAACATGAGTATATGTATTTATGCATTGACTTTTTATGTATTTTATTTATATTTATCCATATGTTCTTGTCTTTACATTTTGTGCATGTGGTTTTTAAACAGAGTTTTTCTGACTTCAGCAATTAACTAAGGGCAAAACGTAACCATAGTAATTAATTGATTGCTGAGTGCTGAATTAACTTTGAGTGGTAGGATTGGTTGTTTTATTAATGAATTAAAGTATTTAAGTGCTGTTGCTGTTTGAATGAACTGTCTGATGAAGCAATGGTTTTCATTTAGAAAGCGCTCACCATTTTGTATTAAAAAAAAGATTTTACTTTGTCATGGTTCAGCTTCTTTATTCCAGCTACCTTCCTACTGGGCACCTGTGTTTCAACATTTTCAACTTCTGGGCTGGTTTGGATTTATTTGTTTGCTGCTTGAAAATTGCTTAGCTGATAATTATATATTTGTACTTGCACTTCTGCATGCATTTTCCTTGAAAATGCAGCATGGGCAGAGAGGACTTACCCAGTTAACAAATTTAAAATAAAGAAATAATAATAATAACTAAATAAATAATTATGCTTAGCTGAAGATGCCAGAAATTAATTCATTCATCTATTGTAAAATAAATTGCCAACTTTCTTGTAATGTTTATGAGTGTGGTTCTTGGTATGCTTGTTGCACTCAAATGAATTACTCCATTTGAAGATGCCAGAAAAAAACAAATGTACCTACACTGAAAGATACGAACATTTTGTAACAGCAAGTGATATCACTGATGGCAAATGTACAGCCTCTAGAGGAATTTACTCACATGATAAACCAAGCAAGAAATCTTATGCTGTTACTGTCAAAGTTCAACCACAACTCCTTTCTTCTTAATAAACATTTTTACAGAAGCCCTTGTCATCAATAAACATTTAGCCTAGGAGTTGGCTATTAAAGAAAAATGAGTAGTTATTGAGGGCCCTATTCATAAACAGTGTACAGTGTGTAAAAGGCCTGAAACGATGCATGTTAGTATACCAAAGCCTGTTACTATTCATAAAAGAAGTGACATAATAGGGTTAGACATTCTATAGTGTCTTAACCCACTGTGTATGCATTGTACTGCATGCACAGAGTACAAATGCTAGTGACTCCCTCTCCTTCTCTAATTGTACACCATTCAGAAAAAAATAATGCATCATAGTACCAGCTGGTCTCAATAAAGTGACATATGAGAAACCATCTACCTGGCAGAACAATGATCGTCCTCTCCTGCTAACATGTTGCATTGCAGAAATAGCTGAACAACATAGTAGCTCAGTGAAAAAAAAGAAAAAAAAGAAAATACCTTCATTGCATGGAAGGAAAAAAAAACTGGTCCATCATATGCCTCAGGAATGATATCATGACAGTGGACCACGGTGCACTAGCGAACGTCAGGTTAGTACAGTGAGCTGTACAGTACTGCAGAGAACTTCAGGTTAGTAAAGTGTGCTGTGCTGTACAGTACTCCAGAGAATTGCAGGTTAGAATACTGTACTGTACAGTACTGCAGAGATCTGCAGGTTAGTATAGTATGCTGGGCATTACTACAGAGAACTGCAGGTTAGTATAGTGTGTTGTGCTGTACAGTATTCCAGAGAACTGCAGAGTAGTATAGTGTAGTATACAGTACTCCGGAGAACTGCAGGTTAGTATAGTGTGCTGTACAGTACACCAGAGAACTTCAGGTTAGTATAGTGTGCTATACAGTGCTGCTAAGAACTGGAAGTAAGTATAATGTCCTGTATAGTACTCCAGAGAATTACATGTTATACAGTACTCCAGAGAACTGCAGGTCAGTATAGTGTGGTGTACAATACTGCAGAGAACTGCAGACTAGTATAATGTGCTGTACAGTACTCCAGAGAACACCAGGTGAGTATAGTGAGCTGTACAATACTCTGGAGAACTGCAGATTACTATACTGTGCTGTACAGTACTCTAGAGAGCTGTAGGTTAATATTGTGTGCTGTACAATACTCCAGAGAACTGCAGATTAGTATAGTGTACTGTTTGTACAGTACTCCAGAGAACTGAAGTTTAGTATAGTGTGCTGTACAGTACTGCAGAGACCTGTAGGTTAGTATAGTGTGCTGTACACTATACCAGAGAACTGGAGGTTAGTATGGTATGCTATACAGTACTGCCAATAACTGCATGTAAGTATAGTGTGCTATACAGTTCTGCCGAGAACTGCATGTAAGTATAGTATGCTGTACAGTACACCAGAGAACTACATGCTAGTACAGTGTGGTATATAGTACGACAGAGAACTGCAGGTTAGTATAGTGTGCTGTACAATACTGCAGAGAACTGCAGTTTAGTATAGTGTGCTGTACAGTACTCCAGAGAACACTGGGCGAGTATAGTGAGCTTTACAGTACTCTGGAAAACTGCAGGTTACTATACTGTGCTATAGAGTACTCCAGAGAACTGCAGGTTAGTATAGTGTGCTGTTTAGTGCTGCAGAGAACTGTAGGTTAGTATAGTGTGCTGTACAGTACTGCAGAGAACTGCAGGTTAGTATAGTGTGCTGTGCTGTGCTGTATAATACTCCAGAGAACTGTAGATTAGTATAGTGTGGTATAGTGCAATATAGAGAACTGCAAGTTAGCATAGTGTGTGTGTGTGTGTGTGTGTGTGTGTGTGTGTGTGTGTGTGTGTGTGTGTGTGTGCGCGTGTGTGTGCGTATGTTTGTGTCTGTGTGTGTCTGTGTGTGTGTGTGTGTGTGTGTGTGTGTGTGTGTGTGTGTGTGTGTGTGTGTGTTGTACAGTACTCCAGAGAACTGCAGGTTAGTATAGTGTGGTATACAGTACTCCATAGACCTTCAGGTTAGTATAGAGTGCTGTACTGTACTGCAAAGAACTGCAGGATAGTATAATATGTTGTGCTGTACAGTACTCCAGAGAACTGCAGGTTAGTATAGTGTGCTGTACAGTACTGCAGAGAACTGCAAGTTAGTATAGTGTGCTACACAGTACCGCAAAGAACTGCATGTTAGTATAGTGTGCGCTACAGTACTAAGTATAGTCAGTTACACTGAAAGATTTACAAAACTTCTCCTCCCATTTTGAGCATAAGAGCACACAGTATGCAATATGCAGTGAATAGCAAGGTGCTCTTATGTGCCTTTCAAGAAACTGGGCTATTTTAAGTAAACTGGTATATATCACCACAATCCATCCTCATAATTCAGACTACAGTCCATAGTCTGGAAGATTAACTTAAATGTCTGTGCACTATTTCTTTGAATACTAGGGTATGGCTTTAGCAATTTCCTTGATGAAGCTCTGCAGAACACACTAGTTTGTGACCTGCACAGTAAAGCTGTACAGAAATTCCCACTAGAAGAAACTATAGTTGTTTTTAAAAATGGCTATGAATATAGCTATAATCGTGGACCTGTTATGCAAACACTGTCTTAAATGCAAATCTTTTGTCCTGCTCCAATACTAAAATTAATCTTACTGCAGTCACTGTGGAAAAACTAACTACAGTGATGCTTATTGCAAGTTTTAAGGTAAAGCTGACAAAACTGTATCAAGAAAGGGCAGATGGGGTGTTTTTAGTGAAAAGTATCCAAATAATACATAGACAGTGTTATAAATGGCAACCAGATAAATAACAGATGCAAAGGAAAAGAACAGAAGGATGCTTCCTTTAGAAATGCAGGAGAGACTTAATAATGATAGAAGAGCTAACTCACCACTATATATTTTATCACCAAAACTGAGATTAGTTGCATTTGCCATCACCCCTTAAATTTACTGAATACCATTAAAATGGATTTGGACATAGAAGCTATTGTCTTATTAATTAATATCTGGCTGTATGATGTGAGATTCAAACAACTGGAATTACAGGCTACTGACATTATTTTAAGGGTATATACAGGAAGGACAATTTCTCCACAAGGATTCATTAATGTGACTGTAAAACTGAATAAATAGATGGAACACCCCCCAACTGTAAGTGACTAAAAGTACTTCCTCCCATTTTCTTTGGTAAGGAGTAACTGACAGAAAGCTGCCTAAATTGATTACATACAAAAATGATTAATTGTGCTACAACATGCTTAACACAACACTACAAAGCCATACTACAATATTCAGTAAAAACTGAGTGAATATGAAAGGTATACAAGCCATTCCTTGCCGGAATCCTAATGTGAATCCACATTTTGCCTACCATAACCACTCTCATATGTTACCAATTCGAAGGTGGTGGTTGAACTGACTCATTTGTGATGTATGGGTGAAGCCAATTGTACTGGATGTCAGTAAAATGGCTGAGTTGGAATATGTTGGAACTCCAAATACACCACCTACTCTGAGATAGCTGATGCTGTTCTGAGAGCCACAGCACCAAGAACTGTGAGTCAGTTACACTGACAGGTTTACACTTGTTCTGATAAGACTGGTTAACTCCCTTAATATCTTATATAAAGGCCATACCTTTATGTAAGAACTGTGAATTATGCTATGTTGCTTTCCTATCTTAAAATGGTGGTGGGTAAGTTATCTATGTGTGTATTTATATCTGTACTGTCTAGAACTTCTTCGGTTATATGCTTCCTTCCCCTCTTGTGAAACTGTTTTCAATACACATGAGCCTGAAGCAATGAAATTTCATCCAGTGATACATTGCATTTGTTGATCTGAATGACAATAAAGTTTACTGATAACTGTCAGTTGACAAAAGAATGAATGCATCTTGGTATTCAGTATAATGAAACAAAAGCTAATACCACAGCATTTGCACACTGATTATGGCATACAGTTGAATATCAAGTTTACTTAACAATCTGTGCTTATGAGCTGGGATCAGTCTTCCCACACACACTTTATTAAAGGATGAAGAAAGATGAGGATTCCAAGATGGAGGTGGTAGTAAAAACAAATAAAAGCAAAACTCTAGGCAGATAACAGCTTAAAGTAGCAACAGCAAAAACCTGCAAACTTCTATAAATTGTTAACAGTAATTGGCAGCTGAAGTATCTATGATATCTAGAAGGTCTACAAAGAAGAGAATGAGTGAAATAAAAGGGAAAGCAACAGAAAAATAAGAAGTAGAGACAAAGTGATGTGAGGAGCTGAGATGTGAAAATTAGATAGTAAGAACAACTGAAGAAAAAATACTTTTCAGTCACCTGAGAGAGAGAGAGAGAGAGAGAGAGAGAGAGATTGAAAGATTAACTTAGGTCTGTGTACTTAATAAAGGAATTTTGACTGGAAACAGACTGCCTGCCTTGCTTAGATTACTTTTGAATACTTAGTAATGCTGTACAATTATATATTTTCTACTATTACTATTTGTTTTGTTTTGACTTAAGATGAGCTTACGTTCGCTACTTCTACTACTATTGTCTGATCTGATTAATATACAGTGATTAACTAGAAATATATGGACTGAAAATCTTCCACACAGAGAAGTTTCTTACACTGTTTTACTCTGATATTTTCAAGATAAGTTGCTCCCTGTTGGAATATATAGTAGTAAATAAAAGAATACTGCAGGAATTAGATAATCAGAAGAAATAACTGGTGTGCAAACTGCTGAAAAGGAGATAAAAGGAAAAAAAATGAATTAAAAGCTGAACAAATGGCATAGAACCTGACTGAACTTGAGGATATGTTACACAGAGAAAACTTGAGGTTTACAGTAGTACCAGAGCAAACTAAACAAAATGATTGTGAGTACATGGACTGGACTTTGTGATGCTGATGTTAAAACAGAAGGAACATATAGAGTAAATATTCCTAATCTGAAACTAAAAAAAATACCCAAGACCTATAATTGATTAAACTGTAGATGTACCAGCTAAAGGGGGAAATTATTTCTGTTTTGTGGAAGAAGGGAACATTCTTAAAAGCTGGAGACACAAGGGTTTATGTGGAGAATGACTTTTCATTGCAAACACAAACCTACAGAAATGCTTTTCTTACTTTCATAAGACTTAGCAGAGAAATTAAACTTTGTTTCATGTTACTGTATTCTGCATTTAGCTTAATCTTCTATCCACTTATATTAAAAACCTACACGACCCTCAAAAGGCACAAGATGAACTGATAAAGAAAATGAAGGCTTGGAGGCAGAAGAAGATGGCAATGCAACGAGCAGTGAATTACAGGTGTAGAAAAGCAAACTATGGTCTTTACTGTTTTCCAAATGAAAATGAAGGATAAAACAAAGGAGATGAAGCAGTTTTCAAAAAGTGAACAATTCCATAAAAACAAAATGAACTGGAAATGCTGAGTAAGGACAATACTTAAAAATTATAACTGTTTATATGGAAAGAATGTGATATAACAAAAATGTGAATGTTGCATTCTGGAAAACCTTTGAAATCTGTAAGTGTTAGACAGAAAACAACAATTTGATTAAGATAAATCTAATAATATAAGTAATGATGCAAGTATTATCTATCGACATTTATTTAAAAATGAATGTTTATATCTAAATAAAGGGGAAGGAGTTATACTGCATGATGTCTGATGGAAGTCAATGTTTTCAAACTGATTTATGTTGTGTTTAATAAAGGTACTATGGTAGTAGGGGAGTAAATGAACGAGTGAAAAAGGAAAGTAATATATTATAGGATGGAAATCAAAAGCTAGTGCTGTATAAAGTTATCTGTGGTAATGCATGCAGTAAGTCCAGGAATATGTACGAGGTTAAAGAGAGAAGGACAGTGATTGAATGTGGCTACATAGCAGGATTCACAAAAATAATGCACTGCAAACACTGAAGAAACTTGTTTAAATGCAGGGAACTGTATGAATGGGCATGTCTGTCTGGTGTTATTGAAATGCAAAACGTACACTGGAAGATATTTTATATCATTAGTGACACTGAAGAAACTTGTTTAAATGCAGGGAACTGTATGAATGGGCATGTCTGTTTGGTGTTATTGAAATGCAAAACGTACACTGGAAGATATTTTATATCATTAGTGAGAAAATAACTATTTTTTTCATTTTTTATGTTATTTGTTTAAAGTCACATTTGCTATTAGGCTTCAGACAGAAAAATTATCAGTCTGCACACTGAACTGCACTGTCTCCATTTCTGATGGAATGCAACTTGCCTTCCAGCAAGCTGTGTTTGACTGCGGGGGGTGGGGTGGGGGTGGGGGGTTGGAGTCACTGCATCTGTATAGTTAAGTTTGTCCTTTAAAACTAGCTACAGCATCTGAAACATCTAATGAAACAGAAAGGAGATATTTTAAAAAATGTGCAGTGGCTGTGGAGATGAATGTCACGTGGTAATAAATGTGAAAGGATGTAGATAGCATGGTTAACACAAGAATAGAGCTACAGGCAAGTGAAATAAACATATCAATGATTTACAGTAACTGCTGTCCAGCCCAAAGGAGTTTGATTTGAGAGGACTGAAAGAAATGTTTTACTGCTCTTTGTACAGAGAGACAGTTCTGTTTCTTTTCAAAAACATTTTCTTAGTTAATATGCTGTTTATTTCTTGAGTAAGGCTGGAAGTGCGTTCCAATAAGAGATCATGGTCATTTGGAGCAAGATTACACAAAAGTATATAAAGTTACACAAAATGCAACAGAAACAGACTATGAAGGACTGCTGTTTGACAAAGACAAAAATATAAAACATCCCTGAAACCTGGCCCCACCTAGTATCTCCAAGAAGCAGGTCTTAAATGCTGTCTCCAATGCCAAAAGCACATCAGTATCCTAAGCACACAGTCAATGGTGAGAGATCTGGGCACACAGATCAACAACAACCTTAACTTTGATCATCACGTCTCCACAGTGGTAAGAATTTTATATTACTCATCTCATAAGTAAGGGCATTGCCTCCAGAAAAAAAGAAGCTATAATCCCCCCTATACTCTTCCCTCAGCAGGCCAATAATATGAGTACAATGTTCGCTTTTGTATGTTCTTTTCCAAACACCTGCAGCAACTGGAGAGACCACAAAAGTTCCTTACAAAGAAAATTCAGGGTCTTCAAGATCTGTATTATGTGGACAGACTGAAATCATTGTCACTTTACACTGTGTCGTACAGACTGCTGAGAGGTGACTTCTACCTTGCATATAGAGCAATGTCTGACCCAGCTTTAATGGAAATGCTGCACATTCGCAAGTCAAATGGCACATGCGTCATTCACTCAAAGGACTTTAACCTGGTATGTGACATCAATAGAACTTGCTGGAGAGACAGATTTGTCTCACAGAGGCTGCCCCCCTTTGGAACAAGCTACCTATTCATGTTAAACAAAGCCCCTCATTGGTCCTGTTTAAGTGTAATTTGGATGATTGGATGGACAAACAGAAATTCACCCTGGGGGGGGTCCACCTGTGTCCCTCTTGGACAGGGGCAATAGGTGCTTATTTTAGTGTCTGCTTGAATCAGACATCCTTGGGAACATAGATTGAACTTGGCTAGGCTTGTAAAGGTCCTGGGGTCATTAACCTAGTAACCTCCTATGGTCCTATGATGTATTTTAATATGGCACAATTTGACTTATTGGTTTGAAATGTTAAATGTTGACAGGAAAAAAAAAGAAGAATATACTGATTTACATTTATGACAGCAATGCACAGACAAATATGTTATAGGAAATGCACCTGAATCATAAAGAACATGAACATTTTGTAAAGAGAAGTAGGATGGAGCATTTCTTTGTTTGAATAAAAGAAGAGATAAAGAAAGGAGTCTTAAAATTAATTAAACAGGTATAGGAATAAAGGTTGAAAAAATATTAAGGAATAAATGAAAGCTGGGTAAGGAAGATTTATAGCAGTGAGTGATTATTGATAGGATATAAGAATTACACTGGCTGTACTATATAATCCACCAAAAGCAATGAGACAAGCTATAAAGAATATTATGGGAGACATTGTAGTCTTTCCTCAAGGATGCATGGTAGTAGTAGGAGATTAGAACACTATAGGAAATAAGGAAGACATATCTGAAAGGCCAAGATATCATAGAAGACTGGCTAAGGGCGGATCTGCTTGGGGAAATATATGCATATATTTGGGCTTATTGATGTAATGAAAATAAGGAAATGGAATATAAACATTTCAGAGGAACGTGGTGCTTTGGGCAATATTAAGCAGATGTTACATATCAAAAGAATACTGTAACATAGTCCGAGCCATAAAAATGCATCTGGTGACAATGTCAGACCATGAAGTCATACAACATAGTTTTTTAGGCAAGTAAGTCTGATGTAATAAACACTGGCATTTCCAGTATTTCCTCTGAAAAGGATGCCATTTAATAATCATGCAGAGCAAATTTTAACTGAATTGTTACTAGAGTTGGAACTAAGTAGTAAAGAGGTTGCAAAGAATTAGGATAACTGTAAACTGAAGATCAGAAGTATCACAATGAAAGCAAATGAGATATGGAATAATAGTCATGGTAGGTATGTAGAGGGCTTAAAACGTAAGGGATTTACAGAAGCAGAAAAGAATAAATAGAACACAGGTTGAAGAGCGACTGAAAGAAGTTAGATCATCTATGCAGAGTACTTAGAAAAAATAAAATGAACATAGAGCAATTATTTTCAAACAACTATTTTGGACAATAAAGATAGAGTGACCAAGCTGCCGAATGTCTGAGGCAATAGAAGGTTGAAAGTATGGTAATTAAAATCAAGAATTATGAGACTGGTAGGGTAGAAGGGGACCTAGAAAAATATGAATGTAGTTATAAATTATTATGTATAGACAAGATGTAGAAGTTGACAGTAACTCACATGAAATGGTGACATATTTGACTCAATTACAACTTCCTCTGTTAACAGAAGAACAATGAGGGGCATTATCTTAAAAAAGCAAAGGAAATCAAAATTAAAGAAACAATGAGAAACTAGAATATAGGAAAAACCCCTGAGAGTGATGGAATTCCAATAGATGTATGAAAAATGAAGAACCAGAAAACAAAAAAAGTCTGTGTAGTACTTTTAAATAAAATTTTACTAATTGGGAATCACGACTACAGAGAGAGTATGATGATTTTGCCAAAAATAATGGTAAAAGACACTGCTGAAAATAATAGATCTGGATCAGTTTAGTTTCAGAGAAAGGCAAATGCTTGACAATTTTAACAGAATCTTTAGGGTTCAAAAGGATGTACTAGACAATAATAATATTATATTGAATAGGCTCAGATGCTAAAAAAGTATTTGACTAAATAAGTTGGAAATTTATATAGAGATCTTTTGTGGACTTTAAGTTTCTGCAAACATGGACAACATTAATATTTAATATCTAGAGAGGGCTCAAGCCAGAGTGAAGTGTGGTAATGAGTTGTCTGAAGCATTAAGTCTTACAGAGGTACTAAGCAGAGCTGTCTACTTTCACAACTGCACTTTGGTTTATATTTGGAGCCACTGGTTAGGGACATAAGACAATCAAATATAAGTATCTATACAGGAAGGACTACTAATGAGAAAATAGCCCCTTTTGCAGATGACATAGATATCTTACCAATGTAGAACATAGCACTACCTTCAGTAAGCTGAAATATTTAATATTATAGTGGAATATAATATAAATGAAGCAAAAACAAAACTTTTAGTAGTTAAATTATGTCTTGATGCATCACATTCAGAAGACTGATTTTTCAGAAAGTCAACCTTCGTATGGTCGAGACCATATGATTGACTTTCTGAAAAGCTGAAGTATTTGTATAGAGATGAGATATAGTGGGGATCAAGGAAGTTACCCTTTTCTCCACTGTAGTGTTATCTTGGAGTTGGTCTGTATAATATTGCAGAGGATGTGTGGAGCGCAGTCCCCCAGCAAAAACACCCATATGGTGTTCAACTTTTAGAATAGTCAATCTGACATAGATTCATCCCAACACATGACTTGGTACAGAGCATGTCATTTTTATGGGGCCATGAAAAGATGATTTACTTGGGCATTTGGTTGAAACAGGATGTTGAACAAGCTGTTAAAGAAATATGGGAAGAAATTATTCAAAATATTACAATTAAAAAAAGGCTATGGAAATGCATTTGGCAGCGCTGACAATAAGATACAAGTGATTAAGATGTTTTTGGTTCCAATGATTCTTTATGTAGGTTAGGCTTATATGTACCAACTGAAGCATCAAATATGGAAGAATATCAAAAAACAAATTAAGGAGTTAGAGAAAGAGTGCAGTGGGGAAAATCAATACTGACAGAGGAACAGGGTGGTTTGGGACTTCCAGATTTGGAGACACTATAAGGCCATGCAACTTAGATTAGCATACTTGATTCAGGACATGGAAATATATGCCCAGATGAATGCTCATGACAGTGCAGATTGAGGTAACAGGATCACACACGTAGATCTGGCTAGCTCTAGAAAAGGAATATAAAGAGAATTATGTACAGCCTTATATACATAAAATATTAAGCAAGTTTTTCTGTTAAAGGGAGTTAGACCTTGAAAAAATGGAAAAAAAATAGGTTAAACAATATTTATAAGTAAGACATGAAAAAATGTAATGAGCATTTTTAGAAGAAAGAACGAAAAACCAACATTTTGGTAGCAGGTGATAAAAGAAGATGAGGTAACAAAATGGGATGAAGCAAAACATATTTTTGGGTTATTGAACTCTGATCAACTTGCATATACATATTTAATGTTACAGCTCAAGGAATATATATGTAGGCTGGATAATCATTTTGTTAAATCACAAATGGTAGATTTTATATTTGAACCTAGAAAAGAAATATCAGGCATGAAAAGAGTAATAAATAGAGCATATAAGCCAAAATTAGATTTGAGAACACAATACCTTACAAAGGTAAAATAGCATGGAGTGAATGATTAAACAAAGATATTACAGATGAACAGTGGAAAGATATATATATATATATATATATATATATATATATATATATATATATATAAATCATAAACATTTAGAATGTTTGACTACAACCTTCTAAGGAAGGGTATCAGTAGCTTCACACCACTGCCCCCCTCAGAGGATGCAGACAAATATGCTGAACAGTATGCCAGTGAAGTATACAAGCACCTGTACAACTGCATGGACTCGGCCATACCCAACAGAACTAAAATCTGCTCCTCAAGGAAACACAAACCTATCTGGTGGACATCCTCTATCAACAGGCTTTACAACAAAAGGAAGAAACTGTTGTCCAGGGGTAAAAAGGCACAAATTCCCAGTTGGAAAAACTCCCTCCTTAGCCTCAACAAGCAAATTAGATCACTACTGAAAACATCCAAAGCCAATTTGAATTGAAACTAGCCTCCAAAAGAAAGGCTAACCACAGAGCCTTTTCATTTACATCAGCAACCTCCATGGCAAAGCCCAGGTTTGTTCCAAATTTGTTCTTAATGGTACTACTTACACTAATCCTGTTGACTTAGCCAACCTGCTAGCAGATAGGTTCAGTGCAAACGTCACCCCCACATCCCCCCCAAAGGCCCATTCGATATCCCTGATACTTGTACCGTACCTCGCATATCTGTAGATTAAGTGTTAAAGGACCTATCCAAGGCAAAGAACACAGCTTCCATAGGACATGATAGTATCCCAGGCTATATTCTGCACCATCTCCAGCAAGAACTAGCCTCGCCATTGAGAACCCTGTTCAACCACAGCCTAAGTACAGGCTTCATTCCAGAAGAGTGGAGAACTGCCATTGTCATCCCTTTGTACAAAGGTGGTGCCACTACTGACCCTGGAAACTATTGCCCCATTAGCTTGACAAGTTTGATCTGTAAGGTCATGGAGACTATTATTATGGCCCTCATAAACAAGGACATAGGCAATCTCCAAGCACTTGATCCCAGCCAGTTCAGATTCGTCAAGGGCAGATCTTGCCTGTTGAACCTGGTTGACTTTTTTGAGACTGTCAACAAGGCACTGGATAAGGGAAAGTTAGTACATACAGCTTACCTTGACTTGGCCAAAGCCTTTGACACAATCCACCACTTGGGCATCATTGAAAAGCTAACACAACTTGGCGTAAATCCCTATTTCATCAGGTGGGGGGCCAACTGGCTCACTGATAGGTGCCACAAGGTCAAAATAGGTGCCTCCACCTCCGACAGCAGACCTGTTACTAGAGGTGTCTCCCAGGGATCTGTCCTGGGACCCCTACTGTTTGGCATCTACTTCTCAGAGGTCCAGGCAAAGACAAAAGGCCTGTGGCTGACCAAGTTTGTGAATGACTGTAAGTTGGGTCCTCTCACTGACTCCCCAGATGATATTAACATACTACAAAAGGGTCTCACAGCAACAAATGACTGGTGCCAAAGTCATGGCCTTAAGATAAACACCCAAAAAATGTATCATCATACCAATTGGCAAAAACATGGTCCCTACTGATTACCATATCAACGACAACCCCCTAAGCACACAACCTGTGGTGAGAAACCTGGGTACACAGGTTGACAACAATCTCTCATTCGAACATCATATAGCGGCAGTGGTCAGAAAATCCTTTTACTTGGTTCATCTCATAAGTAAAGGGATTACATCCAGAAAAAGGAGGTTATTACCTCTCTGTACTTATCCCTCATTAGGCCAATAATTGAGTACAACACCCCATTTGGTATGTACCTCTCGAAATACCTGCACCAACTTGAAAGGCCACAGAAATACATCAAAAAGAGAATCCACGGCCTCCAACACCTGTCCTATATGGACTGGCTCAAATCACTATCACTCTACTCAGTATCATACATATTGCTCAGAGGTGATCTGTGTCTCACCTACAAAGCAATCTCAGACCCTGATCTACTAGAGATGCTCCATATCCATAAGTCTAACTCCTCATGCACTACCCGATCGAAAGACCTAAATCTAATATATGACATTAACAAAACCTCCTGGAGAGACAGGTGTGTCTCCCAGAGGCTGCCCCATCTCTGGAATAGACTCCCCATCAATACACATCAAACAAAGTACGTCACTGACCCTCTTCAAGCACAACCTTGATGAGTGGATGGGAAACCACAAACTTATCCCAAGGGTTCCCCCTGTTTCCCTCACTGACAGGGGTGACAGGTGCTGATTGAGGTTTCTTTTTTGGAGATAAACTCTTGGCTAGGCTTGTAAGGGCCCCAGAGCCATTAGCCTAGTAATATTCTATGATCCTATGACCCTATTAGAGATCAAAAACAAGACTTTATAGTAATAAAATGGGCTGTATGGGATGTTGTATTGGAATTTGAGATCGAAGAGAACATTACAAGGAACAAAGTACCTAAAGTATATATTTATTTAATAAATCATAATCCAGTACAAGGTAAGAAGTCACTGGTCTGGTTGTTTAGTTAATCTAAATAAAATAATATGGTCACTAATTAATTCCTGATCTCAGGTTAGGATATAAATAGTTAATTTGTGTGTTTAACTTTTTTTTTTGTTTAATGAGCAATGTTAAAATCAAACATGATATTAATACTTAATATAACATTGGATTGTGATACTTTGATTCACATGCTTAACACATGGCAAGTTATTGATAACTCAGTATGATTACTGATAGTTTTATATGAGGCTGATTTATTAGTATTGTATAAACATCTGTTTATAAAATGATTGTATCAGCAATCAGCACCAAAATAATAAGTGCACTATGCTTGGGAATGCATGCTATGTTACAAAGAAAAAAATGTTATTAATAAACTATTTGCATTACTCAAAAAAAAGAAACAGAGTGCATTAAAGATATTATATGTTACAACTCCTTATTCTACTTTCTCTGCTGCTTGAGATATATTTACCATTTCAGAGAGCTCAAATACTTAAACTGAAGCAATTGTTTTTGGGTCTTTGCCTGTCATACTCCCTTACTTATATATATATATATATATATATATATATTAACTTTAGTCACAAACTGTTGACGATTGGGAAAAAGAGTTAACCTCTAAATAAAAGTCATTTATAGCTATAATTGATGAAACTGAATATCAACAACATTAAGTGATCGTTACAACTATTTGACAAAACAAAAAAAAATGGATAAATACAAGTTCTCCTCTTAAATGTATTCCTCCATCTAGGATATATTCATACCTTTCTCAGTTTACCATAGTGGATAAAATAGGAGTGATAGAAGTTTACCTCAAGCAATAATGCAAATGATGGGCCTGTCAAAAAAATGAAAAATACATGAAACAATATACAGATGCTTCTTCCAGGCCAAATTTAAAGCCTGCAACTAAAGAAATCATCAGTCTTCTATCCCTATACAAACATGTTAATGAGTAACAGTGAATTAGTAATGATAGTAAATATATTTTAATAGTATAGCAGGATACAAAGTAAACGAAACAAAAACAAAGGCTATAATAATGAACTGCACCCAAACACATGACTTGTTACAGAGTTTCCCCATTTTGTGGGGTTATGATAGGATGAGAAGCTTGGGGATTTGGTGGAAATGGGACGCTGAACAAGCAGCTAAGGAAATCTCCATAGAAACTACTCAAAATGATTATAAGTAATATAAGACTATGGAAACTGGTAATTGTTGATACTTATAATGCAATACAGCCTGGTAAGCGGAACGTCAGTGTGTCTGACTATAGAGTCACCTATTACTAGTGTATCAGGCATGGTGTTTGGCCTTAAGGGCTGTGATTGTTTGACACACTGATTTATTGAAGTATGTGTTGCATGTGTTATGCTTTGAGGTGGTGGATTTTTGGGTGTCTGCTTTGGGAGCCTCTGTTGTTTTGGTAAGTTTTTTGTTAGAGCCTCCAAGTATGTCTTTGTGTTATTATGTGTTTGGTTTGCAGTTGTGGTAGGTCTATGTGGGACTGGGTTTGCTGTGTGTGTGGTTACCTTTTCCTCCTGTCTGGTCTTGCCAGTCCTGAGTTGAGAGAGTTCAGCCTCCAGTTTGGCTATATAGTTGCATCTCTCACATGTATTTGTGTTTGTTGGGAGGAGGAGAGGGTTGTCTGTGCACA
The DNA here is from genome assembly GCF_019279795.1 of Protopterus annectens. Taxonomy (NCBI): domain Eukaryota; kingdom Metazoa; phylum Chordata; order Ceratodontiformes; family Protopteridae; genus Protopterus; species Protopterus annectens. The sequence goes on along the minus strand of NC_056747.1, from coordinate 514,297,295 downwards.
TGAAACAATGGTAGCATTGTCTCAAGATTCCTAGATTAACCAGCTGAACTGGAGAGGATGCTAGTAATCTACCACTCGACATGCTAGAATATTATAAGGGAGTGCTGTGCCTTTAAGGGAAGTGGGTACTCAAAGGGGTGGTAGGTGGATGTAGTGCTTACTTTAGTTTGAGAGTGCTTACTTAGAAGAGAGGTTTTGAGAACAAGTGCTAGGCTTATAATAAAGCGAGTAGACTGATTATTATAAGAGTAGAGCTTTCTTAAGGGAAAATTTGAAGAGCAGACTTGGCGGAGCCAGAAAAAGTTTAAACTTGTTTAACCGGTGCTGCGCTATGTGCACAATCGCTCAAAGCCGCACAAACGTGGATTTTAAACAGGGAACTTCAAAAGAGCTAGAAATGGTCCAAAACAACCAATTACTACAAGCTCTTGTGCTGAGGTCACTCCTTCAGGGACAGATAGGCTGCTCAAGGCTCCCCACTCCCACTGGTGAGCAAAGAAACTTCCTTCTATCCAAGTAAGGCAATGGACAACACAGGAACTACACCACAGCCCAGAATACAGCAAAGCCTGTATACTGGTCTAAACTAGTCGAGAAGAGGCGGGAAAACAAGGATATTTTTTTTCTTTTTTTTGTTTTTGAGATAGAAAGCACACAGAAATGCAGGAAACAGTAATAAATCAGTTACACAGGCTAGCACACTTTAGTGGGCAGCCTCAACAGTTAAATTTAACAAACAAACAAACTAACTTTCGAACAATTTTCGACCAAATGTAACTTTAAGTGCAGATAATATATAATGCAACAAACAGCTAAAAAACAGTTTAAGCTTATTCAAAGTAAGCAAGAGAAGGTATTTTAGGTAAAAAAACAACAAAAAATAGTTAAATCAGGAAAGTAGTCACTTTTCTCAGTTCTCTGCTGCTAGGACCACTCTGCAGGACCACGAGGAGCTGTTTCTGAGTAGTATAGCCAGAAAAAACGCTCAGAGGTGGATTTTAAACAGGGAACTTCAAAAGAGCTAGAAATGGTCCAAAACAACCAATTACTACAAGCTCTTGTGCTGAGGTCACTCCTTCAGGGACAGATAGGCTGCTCAAGGCTCCCCACTCCCACTGGTGAGCAAAGAAACTTCCTTCTATCCAAGTAATGCAATGGACAACACAGGAACTACACCACAGCCCAGAATACAGCAAAGCCTGTATACTGGTCTAAACTAGTCGAGGAGAGGCGGGAAAACAAGGATATTTTTTGGGGTTTTTTTTTGTTTTTGAGATAGAAAGCACACAGAAATGCAGGAAACAGTAATAAATCAGTTACACAGGTTAGCACACTTTAGTGGGCAGCCTCAACAGTTAAATTTAACAAACAAACAAACAAACAAACTTTCGACCAATTTTCGACCAAATGTAACTTTAAGTGCAGATAATATATAATGCAACAAATAGTTAAAAAAACAGTTTAAGCTTGTTCAAAGTAAGCAAGAGAAGGTATTTTAGGTAAAAAACAGCAAAAAATACTTAAATCAGGAAAGTAGTCACTTTTCTCAAGTCTCTGCTGCTAGGACCACTCTGCAGGACCACGAGGAGCTGTTTCTGAGTAGTATAGCCAGAAAAAACGCTCAGAGGTGGATTTTAAACAGGGAACTTCAAAAGAGCTAGAAATGGTCCAAAACAGTTCCTCTGTATGAAATTGTTTCTTACAATATGAATGTTGAACTTGTCACACAAATTACTGAATATTCTGAAATAGTTAACCTTCTTATAAAAATTTAACTTGAATAAATGTATGAGCAGGCCCCTTTAAAATAATGTGTCTTTCAATTACAGTGATTCTAGTGGATAACCTATTTACTTAAATAATCAGCTTCAGGTGAAAGACTCAGGAGAATAGCAACCATTCTAGAATATTTGATCTTGCTACAATTTAAAAGGAATATTTTCTCCAAAATACCGTGTTTTTCAAATATTGTCTCGGGTCATTGTCACTTATCAATGTTTTCAACTATGGAATGCTTTGTATACAAAAAATGAGTAATTATTTTTCTTATATGAAAACCAAGAATATATATTTGATATATCTGTATCTAAAAACTATAATTAAAACCATTCTAATGGCAATCTTTTGACAATCTATACTAATTCATGCAGTTCAGTATGCTTCGTTTAATGCAGTGCAACAGTTATGTCCCACAACTCTCCCTTCTTTATCTGTTTCTTTATGTTTTAATTTTAAGCAACTACACGTCCTTAGTAGGTACCTATGAAATTCACCTTAATAACAGATTAATGATTCTTATATTTATAGTGGATCTTTACTAGTTGTCATACTTTGAACAGACTGCTCTACTTAAGCTTATAGCCTTCAATTTTTACTTCCAGGATTAGTGAAAATGTAAAAAATAAGATAAAAAGCCCCAAACTAAGGATACTTTTGAAAACCTGACGCCATTAGGTTCCTAGATATATGCTTGGCTAATGACTCCCAGGGCCTTTATAAGCCTAGACGTGCAATCCAACCCAAAACAAGGTTTCAGACCTGCCCATAGTACTACTACAGCCCTCCTCTGCTTCACAGACACAGTAAACTGTCTCAAAAATGAAGGCCTGCAGGTGTCAACTATTTTTTTGGATATGTCCAAAGCATTTGACACAGTCTCACACTAAATCCTGCTAAACAAACTAATCCAATATCATCTATCAAATTCCACTCTTACCTCGTTCCAAAGCTACTTAACTGACTGGTACCAAGCTGTGAAATGGGAACATTTTCTCTCTCCTCAGCTGCCCATAACTATAGGAGTCCCACAGGGTTCTATCTTAGGACCACTGCTATTCACAATCTTCACAAATGACCTTTATACCTCCATCCAGCATGCATCTATCATTCAGTATGCAGATGATACTACCTTAATCTGTGCTGCACAAAAGATTCCCACCCTTCTGCAAACAACTCAACTAGCATTCTCTGATGTTGAAAACTACCTTACCAAAGCCCAGCTTATCCTCAATCCAAAGAAAACTCAGCTTATGATTATAATCAGTTCTAACAAAAACACCGATAACAGTCAATTCACTATCTACTCCACAAATGCTACTCCAATCGCTCCAGTGGCACAGGCTCAGCTATTGGGAATAACCATAGACTCCCACCTAAAAGTTGATAGTCATCTCAACTTAACTATTAAAAAAGTACATGCCAAACTAGGATCACTCTTCCATATCAAACCATTTCTTACCAACAACACAAGATCAGCCACTGCTTGCTCCTAACTTCTATCCACCCTACTCTATGCATCTCCCATTCTGACTAATCTCAACAAAACTGAACTAAGCAAATTGGAAGCCTGCTATAACAAAATTGCCCTCTTTGCTGCAAATTGCTCATATAGAACTCATCACTATACTGCTTTGAGACATCTCCACTGGCTTGAACTGCCCAACCTCCTAACCTACAATCCGCTCTGCCTCTGTTATTCTATCTATTACCTCCCCAATAAGTGTCCTGTCCTCAAAAACCTAGTACAGCATCACTCACCCAAAAGGCCTCTTACATCATCAAGTAAACTACTACTAGAAGTCACCAACAACTACAATGGTTTTGGAGACACACTATATAGTAGTTCAGTGGCTAGAAAATGGAACTCTCTCCCTACTAGCATACAAAACACATCATCCAAAGCCTCCTTTGAAAACTTCATTAGGCAACATCTCAAGCAAAGTTGGCAGTGCAATGACTGCTCCACAGGCTAGTGAATGGTACACATACTAAACCTAGAGTACTTGATAATAGTTTTTACTCTTACTCACAAACACTGGCTAATGCACAATGTATGTACTGTACCTGTGTACTATGTATGTATTCTACCTATGTTCCAAATTTCAGCTGTACACAACAAATCTATTAATTACCTTTATTTTTAAATTAATATTTTCTTGCTTGTTCTCTCCACTGTAACTGTTGATATGCTGCATACCACTGTAAAAACATGTCTATTCTAATTTGTGTGTTTATTGATCATGTCTAAATATCTAAATGTACCTGTAATTTTTTTATGTGGAGCTTTTCTCCCCAGTGTTCTGCTGAAAAAGGGCCTTTTCGGCTCAGTCAGACACCCCCGGTTAACAAATGTAAAATAATAAAATAAATAAAATTGTGTCCCTATGTATCATAGGTGTTTATTGGGGGGGGGTGAGTATGTTAGGAAGTTTCTAGAACTTACGTGAGGGATATATTAGTTTGGGCATTACTGTCTGCCGCTGTCTATCAGAGACATGGGGCCATCCCTGGGTTGAATTTCCAATTCCAGTCAATCCATTGATCAAGGTTACACTTAAATTGGGTTAGGGATAAACTCTGCTTCACATGGATAGGATCTTGCTCTACAGCATAAGGATCCTGTGAGACATATATCTGTCTCATCAACATGTCTTATGTATGCCCCAAGCAAAATTTAATTCCTTTGATCTAGTGTTCTGATGCTGTTCATTTTGCAGGTGTGTAAAGGTGCATCACAGATGGATCCAAGGATGTCTTGTATGCCAAGCATACATCACCTCTCAGTAATTTGTAGTAATCTCTAGCAGACAGAGTACAGAGATAAGCCTTTAAGGCAATCCATATAGGACAAAGTGTTCATACCCTGGATTCTCCTGGTAGGGAACCTTTATGGGCATTCCACCTTTTGCATATGTCTGTCAGGTATATGCTGAAGGGGGCATTATACTCAATGATAGGTATGATAAGGGCTGAATAAACTGGCACTGCGACCTTCTTGGACCTGGATGCCATGCCCTTATTTATAAGTTGGGTGACATAGAATGATTTTCTTACTACCTTGACCACAAGTTGGTCAAAGGCGAGATTACTGTCTACATAGTTTCCAGATCCCTGTCTTCTGGGTCAACTCTTAGGGGTGTCTTATCGATGAAAAAATTAGCTTGTGTGCCAGTTTTTCCCAAAAGACACTATAATAATGCATTCCTTTGCATTGAATTTTAGTCCGTGACTTTGGCACCAGCCATTTGTTTGTGTAGACCCTCCTGTAAGATGTTTTTGTCATGCGGGAATCTATGATAGCTCCCAATTTGCAGTCATCTGTGAACTTGGTCAGCCAAAGGCCCTTGACATTAGCCTTTACCTCTGAGAAGTCAGTGCCAAATAGGAGAACTCCCAGCACAGAGCCTTAAGGTACCTCACTGGTGACTGGTCTCTTAGTGGAGGTGGTATCACCAGTCCTGATTTCCTGGGTCCTGTCTGTGAGCCACCTGTTAATCCATAGCATTTTGTAGGGGTTTATGCCCAGTTCAGTGAGTTTGAAATCTATACCTGAGTGGAGAATTGTATCAAACACCTTAACCAGGTCCAGGTAGGTGGCATACACCATTTCTCCTCATCCTTTGCCTTGGTGAATTTTTCAAAGAATTCCACCAGGTTTAGTAGGCATTACCTTCCCTTGACAAAGCCAGAATGGGTTGGGTCCTGCGTCTGATGGATGTCTATGCCTTTATTGATCATTGCCATAATAATTCATTCCATGGCTTTGCATATTAGACTAGTCAGACTAATGTGTCTGCAGATTCTGGGATGGTCCACCTTTGTGAAGTGGCATAAGGATTGTAGTCCTCCATTCTCATGGTACAAAGCTTGTTTTGAGGCTGTAGTTGAAAAGTGACTCAAGTAGTCCTGATAGGTCATGTTTTAAGCAATTTAAGAGGCATCCCTGGATATAGTTGGGGCCCACTCAGTCTTTGTTTTTGGCCTTAGTGAGTACTGTCATGATCTGCTTCCTGTTAATAGTTGGGGAGGATTATGCTAGTAGGTATTTCATGGGGGGAGGAAGGGGGAGTGAAGGGTGAAGTTTCAGCTGAATTTGTCAGCCAGCAAATTCACTGTGTTGCTCTGCTCAGTGAAGGTGACACTGTTGCCTCCCATTTCAAGAAAGTGTCCTGCCTTTGAGGTTTCAGACATAGCTGTAGAAGACCTTGTGGTTGTCTTTAGCCTGTGAGGCTATCTCAGCCTTGCCATTGGCCTTGTTGGACTTAGTCTTCTTGGTTTCCTGTTTAATTCAATTAGAGAGCTCCTATCATTATGGAAGTTGCTCTTCCCGATTTTAGCCAAGACCTTTTTCCTTTTCTTATACACCTTACTAAGGTTATGATTCCACCAGTGTGGTTTATTTTTATAGTTTGTTTTGAGCTTACTTCTAGTAGGAACAGCAGCCACTATACAGCTATTTACTTGGTTTATAGGGTCTCTGTGAACAATTCCGCATAGGTTGCTGTGAACTTGAGGTTAAGTGGGTCACTGACTTTTGATAATCTATCACTTAATAAGGTGTAGTTTTCTTTGGAATAGTTCCTAACTGTTGCAGGGTTTGTTGAGGCTACTGAGTTGATTTTTATTTTAAAGCAGACAGCTTTGTGATCTGATCTCACCAGCAAGGATGTGACACGGGGGGGTAGTGGGGGTTGTGCAACACTCTCCCATATTGGTAGGTACGAGGTCCTGTATGTTCAAACCTCTGGTGGGTGTGCACACTATCTAGTCAGGGGTATTTGTGTTAATAAAATCCAGGAATCTGTGTATGCGAGTATGAGGCAGTGCATATTTCCCAGTCTATAGAGGGGTAAAGTCACCCATAAATAGAATATTTGGTTTAATGATGAGTATCTCCAGTAGGTCCAGGTATGAGCTATGAGATTCTAGGGACATAGAGGGTGACCTATAGCTTACTAGGATATAGTACGGGACTTTGTCTTTGGTAATTTGCACATGTATAAATTCCTGGGCATTGTTCTGTTTAATCACTGTAGAGTTATGCTTTTTGCTAATATAGATTCAGACTCTTCCACCTTTTGTCCTTGACTGTGCAGTTGATGGTCTAAATAAGTGGAAGGCACTAAAGCTTTGCACTGCTGGAGTACTTTCTGTGGATTTAGACCAGATGTCTATAATCTCCAGAGTGAGGACAGCTTGTAAGGTATGGAGTTTCTTGTTTGGGTTCCTAGTACTGAACACTAACACCTTTAGGTTTCTTTGAATTTCATTTGCTCTGTTGGTAGGTTTGTCAGCTTGGCATTGCCTAAAAAGGCTGTGAGGGGTAAATAAAGTTCTGGCCAATATTTGAAAGCCTAGGGCAGATAGGTGCAGGCCATCCTTTGCAAAGCAACATTATCTGTTAACCACACTCTCCCATGTTGACAAATATTGAATCCCCCTGGAAAGACACCGGAAACTAAACCAATTATTAAAGTCAATCATCTTTTGTTCGTACTGTGGCATTATCCTCGGTGAAGGTAGAATGCGGCTCAATGCAAGGCACATACCTGCCTGAGATGCATATTCAGAGAGATAAACAATGTCTGTCTTCATAAAGTTTAGCAAACTATGTCTCAGGTTAACGCCCACTTGGACTATGGTAGAATCATACTAGTACCTGTAGTGTAGTTTCTTGAGTACAAGCATAACTTGGCAGATCATGGCTGCAGATAAGCAGCTAACCCTTAGCTTCTGCTTGTTCAGTCTGGTGAGTTGGGCATCTGTGTGTAGCACAATGGAGTCCAATATGACAAGAGTTCTGGGTAATGTGTTGGCTTGCCTTATGGGCTTTTCTCACTGTGTGTGGTGTTTAGTGTTACTTTTAGTGAGTGCTTTAGAGATTTCTATGCATAAGTGTTACTGTTTATAGGCTTATGATGTCTTTGAGGCTTGTGAAGATTGCTTTTTTAGTGGAATTGTAAATTTCACTGCATTCTCAGGGAATTGTGAGCTTCGGTGCATTTTCAGGAAATTGTGAGCTTCAAGGGAAGATAAGTTTATTGCTGCTTATGCTAAGTTTATTTTCAATGTGCAGCTGTTTTGTTTAGCAAATGGTCATTACTGTGCTATGGCAATTGAAAGCAATGTTAGTAGCACAACAGGTAGTATACTTGCTTTTGATACAGAAGGCTGTGGGTTCTAATCCCACACCATGTAGATGGATTGCTGATACTGTGTTCTACTTTAAAGAGTATGGATACTGCAGCCCTGAGACTGTCCTCCTTTGGATAAGATGCATAGTAACTATGAACCTGTTGTCTGCTTGCCATATATTCCCTATTGCAATATTACCAGCTTATTTTTTTTAATGTAACATAGACAATTTATTCTTCAAGGGCAGCAGGCACTGGATTTGTAGATGAAACTCTGAAATATAAAGTTGTTTGTTAGAAACAACCTGTTCATTAGTTACAGATCTTTTTAATGTGGACTTATTCAAATGACATTTACTTCTGCAGAGGTTGTGCATTTTGACTGATGTTGGTGGATTGTAATGACAGACGTTTGAGTGTTCTTTTATGGTTGAAATGTTCTGAAATGGGCAGTTTTGTCATTATTGGTGCATATGTTTTGTTTCTTTGCTTACTACAAATTTAAAAAAAAACACTCTAACAAGTGGTTCTATATTACAAGGAATATAATTTTATACAATCAGGAAGGTGAATCAAAAAACACATGCATGTATGCATGCTGTGTGCAAAGGGCCTATGGTTTGAAAACATCCCAAAGCTAAACTTAATCCACTACTGCCCAGATGCATTTTCTTTGAATGTGGGGTTCAGCGCTGTTTCAATGAATGTGAGTTTCAAGGGCAGAGGAATTTAATGTTAATGCTAAGTCTGTTTTCATTGTGAGACTGTATTGTTTTGTTTAGCAAATATCTGTCAGTATTTGTGCTATAAAATTTAAAATAAGTTTTAAATTAAATCCAAACATCTCTAATCATTGTAGAAGTAAAGAAGAAAATAGTGTGTACACTGGCAGGTTTGAATGGTGTTTATGGTAACTGGGGAGAAATAGCCAAGTATTGGGGCACTGGAATGGCTGCAGGGGATGTGACTGCTGTGTATGTGTGGGCAAAGACCCCAATCCATTACCCTGACTAGGGCCCAATTTGACCATCATCCAGCTCTGGTTGTCTGTGAAGATAAGACAATTGCTATATTGTCTCAGGATGCTGATATCTACCAAGCTGGCTATGGAGACATTTGGAAGTTGCATATCCATGTTGTCCAGACTTGTATTTGGGTGGGCTACTATAGCTCATGAACTGGGTTATGCAGAAGTTTCCATGGGTAGTATCTGGGGTTTGGCATTATACTAGGTTAGAGTGTGCTAAGATTTGATAGTAGTGCTATTTAATGTGCAAACTAGCTGCTCTAAGCTTGTGTCTGAACAATTGCTTCATTCATGTCAAAATGGAGGAAATGGTACTAAATTGTGAAATTATGAAGAAGAATATATGTTCATGCAGACAAAATATCCAAAAATTCTAATGATTCTTGGGTTCCCGAAGATACACAAAAATCTCCGGAATCACCCTTTTAGACCAATAGTTGATGCAAGAGCTTCCAAGACCTATCCGGTAGCTAGGTTCACCGATAGCCAGCTCAAGCACATGCTCAAAGATTGTTCCTGGATTTTAAAAGATTTGTGGGATTGTTTAAGTAAAATTACGGTAGACAAGTACTACGATGAATTAATATTTGTCACTATTGATATAAAAGATTTATTTTTTACAATCCCACATGATATAGGTATTGATTGGGTTTATTTATTTTTATGTCACTATTCCAACCTTAGACATGACCATATTTTGACTTTGAAAACCCTCATGGAATTAGTTTTAGAAACAAATATTATCACATTTGAGGAACAACATTTTAGACAGAGTAAGGGAGTTGCTATGGGGGTGTCATGTGCCCTCATTTTTGCAAATATTGTGCTGGCCTTCTGGGAGAAAGAGATTGTATTTAAAAGTACATTTACTGAAGGGTGGACATTTTATGGTCATTTTTTTAGACAACATTATTATTTTTTGGAAGAATGGTGAACAAGGATTAAATTATTTTTTTTAATTTATTAGCACGAGTACTGATTTTTTTAGAATTTGCTAGCAATATAACTAAGGAAAGTGTTAAATGTTTAGATATAAGCATAGGTAAAATTATGTTACAAAGCAATTTATGTCCAATTTCTTCAGGAAACCAACATACTCCAATACCCTCCTGCATTTTAAAAGCTGCCACCCTATCCATCAGAAGAAGTCCTTAGTAAAAGGACAGGGGGTAAGCACAGCCAGGATGGTATCAGAGTAGGAGGAGTTTAAACAACAGCTGGATGTGCTAAAAAATATGTTAGTTAAGAGAGATTACCCAGCAGGTTTTGTAGAAAATATATTTATTTAAGTTAGGATGAAAAGAGAACAAAAATTTTTTTCACGCTTACTGGGGAAAGATCAGGTGGTGGAAGAAAGAAATAGACAACAGGAAAGAAATAATTGTGAGAAATGGCTATTTTTAAATGTAATAACCAAGTTCATGATATCAAAAAGATTTTAATATGTAATTGGAATAATTTTTAGGGTAAATCCGGAACAGTTTGATTTAGTAGGGACCTCACCTAGAATAATATACAAGAAAGATTTAAGTTTTAAAAATATTATTGAAAGAAATAGGACTATGAATCAGGAGGGGGAAGGAATGGTAAAATATGGATTCTGCTTGCAATGTAGGAACATTAAGAAAGGAAAGGATATGTTTACTCCACACTATGGCAAAATTAGTTTACACAAGAAGTATACATGTAGCAGCAAGGCAGTTGTTTATTTGGTGTCATGTTCCCTATGTTCTTGTGTTTACATAGGGAAAACCATTAATGCTTTGAGGACACGCATATACCAGCATAATTATGACATTAGTAAGAAAGATATGAAAAATGCTCTTACTGCCCGTATTGCCCTACATGATGGAAACAAGTTCTATTTTACGGTTATAGATCAAGCTGCTGTAGGGGAGAGAGGGGGGTCCCCTTAATGATTTTTAGAGCTAAAAGAATTGAGATGGCAGCTGATAGCTAATGATTCAGAACATCTGGGCTTGAATAGTACCATATCAATTAGCTCAATTTTAAGGTTAAAAGCACAATTTTATGCATAAAGTATTTGTTTTAGAATATTCTGCTTTGTAAAGCATCGTTTTCATGAGGTTAATTGCAAGGTTATAGAAACATATTCATATATAATGGTCTCATTTAGGGCAGGTTATGTATAATCAGACATTATTAATGCTTTAAGTTAAAAACATTTTTTATATACACATACGTATTTTTTATATATACATATGTTATGTATTCATTGTTAATAATTAATGCATACTATTTATCCATTTAGATGTTGTTTAATTCTAGCTTTTAATGGTGTAAAAATAGGAAGGAAATTATGTCATTTTATAGGTGTATTTAAAGGTGGGGTTGTATGTAATGGAGTATTCTGATGAAGTTTGTAATAGGAAACAAAAGCACTTAATTAAAGGATTTGTGGTGTGTATTCCTGGCTTCTGTTGTTTTTTATCGAATGTCTGTCTATATTCTGAGACTGCACAATGCTAGAGGTAAGCAGAAGCTTTCTAGACCTCACTGTTCTGCAATTGTGCACTGCTAAGTAGCCCTGTTTTGATGAAACATGGGAATCAATGAAACTAGTTTGATGATTCCCATTTTGTCAGACCATAGATAAACAAACAGCAAGGAACCCATGAGAAACACCCTAACAGGATGTAATAGGAAGCGCTGTTGATGAAATGAAACATTATGGAAATGGATTCAGGCAGTTAATGACTGACATATTGCCACATGTAGGGATGCTTCATTAATTGCTTAGCTCATAAATAAGGTTATGTCATGAGAAAATTCTGATTATTTTCCCACTTACACATCAAAGGGCCAACAAAAGCATATTTAATAGTTTATAGATACATGTGTATTTTGTGTGCTATGCTTGTCTAATGCAGTCTGTAGGTGAGTAATTTTAACAGTCATAAAACTTGAAAAATAGTTGCTAGTGAAGTGCACTTACCTGTTGTTGCACACTCCTGTGATCGTCCTGTATTGGTTTGACCAGCAGTCATTGCTGCATGTCAGAGGCCTTGTTTGAGCTTCGCATCCAGTGATATTGGCAATTGTAGCAAGGTCACTCTGAGAAAGGAGGTCTGCAAACCAAAGAAGGGAGATGAACACATTACATATGGATGTATGTGGTATCTTGACTCACTTTGACCACTTTGCTATCTATTTCTCTTGACTACATATTTGTCTACCAGAATCAATGTTCATATTCATTAGTTTATTTCTGAATGTTCTTGTTTTAAATAACAACTGCTTTAATTTATGGATCTTAATGAGCAGCACTTTTCTTCTACCTTGTTATATTGTGTTATGTTGACAGTGAATGGTCTAATATCATAGCCTCCTTTTTGAAGCTCCAAACATGTATTTGTTTACTTATTTATCTATCTTTCTTAGAGGTACATGAACTGGAATTCTTGGGCCCTTTTTCAGTCACAGCGTATTACAAAAAAATAAGAAAAAACACATAAGATATTTATGCTAAATGGTATTATGTTAATTGCAGGACAAAGACAAATAAAAAGTTGCAGACAACTTAATGATATATTAGTTGAAGGGCACTCATGGCATTGTGCTTTCACAAACTTGTCTGATCACTGTATGTGGTGCATATTTAATTAACATAATTTGCATTCTGCTTCAATATGAAGTGTTTTTGGAGCTGTCTAAAAAAATTACAGTGGGTAATTCCGGTAAAGATCAGGGAAGAGATTTCCATGTCTTCAAGCCTAGAATGGAAAAGGCCTTGAATGTTGAGATAATTACCACTGTAGCATTATTAGTGACTTATTAGTAGATGAGTATTATTAGTAGATACACTTAAACTTACCACTGCATGGCGTGACCTGCAATGATCCTGATTAAGTAATTTTTAATCCAGATTACCACTAAGAACTATTTCTCTGAGGCTTATGCTTGTGCATGTATGAATCTGCAGATTTTTGTTTTGAATTGTCTGTGGCGCTTGGCAAGCAGAAGATGCATTATATTACAGATAGTGCGTACCCCAGATCTGTAATTAACACCATTGGACTGCACCTCAATACTTCATTATTATTATCTGGCTCAGCACTGAACTATTCTTCCTTCTAGTATAGTTACTTATCTACCTAACTGATTCCTACATTTCTGTGCCAGGAGAAAGGTATTTGATAACACCTTGCCTTGCAGTGATATTTGTGGATTTTTTCAGTATATCAAGTTTTAATGCACTAAAGTGAGGCACATAAACAGCTGCTAACAGCTGTTTGGTGGTGTAAGAAACCATGGGAGGTGCACTGTAGTATAAATCTTCATCAATAAGGAATTCACAAAAGATAAATTTGTTGAGCACTGATTGAAAAAACATTATCTCATTTTGGAGACAGAACTTTTACAGGGAGCAAGGTTAAAACGTAAAGACCAATTCAGAAAAATGTTTTTGAAACCTGCTGCTTGTTGGCTATCCCAGCATAGACAAAATAACCTGTCTAAGGTGCTGTAACCTTGGGTTAGGTTATTTCTAAATGAGACAGTTAGGGATTTCCACTCTTCCTGCATGGTTATGGCCAATGGACCCCTTTTCTGCTAAGAAAATTTTCAGCAAAACACAGTTCAGTGAAACAGATTCATTTGATCATGTTTTACTGTAGTGTGTTTTGGCTAGCTGTAAAGGGTAGTGCATTTGGAAATGTAACTTTTCTTTACCAGCAATAGCACTACAGGTGAGAATCATGTTGTGGTGAAGTTTGTGTTCTAGTGAGGGCTGTGAAGTACTCTGCCCTTCCAGCCTAAAGAGTGTGTTTTGTCTATGTTTTGTAGTAACGTTTTGATGGACAATTTTTTTCTTGGTCCATGAGCTTATTGAAGTCAAGTCCCACGCCACATTGAAAAATAACATAAAGTAACACTGTAAACAAATGTAACATCACACAGTCTTATTACTTATGGGCTTAGACTTTTACTAGCAAATTTAAGGCTAAGACAATTCAACTATAGCTGATTTATAGATTCATACTTTCAGTTGCAAAGGTTACAGCCTGTTGGCTCTCAGTACGCTTGACTGCCATAATCCCATATTGATAATTTCTTATTCCCATGTACATATTAAGATTATTTTGAAGGAAGTTAACAACTGACTTTTTTGATTGCACTCAGGAGCTTATTCTATAATCTTGGAACTCACTGTTTAATGTGGGGAAAACTACTCAAGTACAGACTCCCAGGTCCAGGTATTCCTAGAATTTATCAACTCAAATGCCCTGGATCAGCTGGTAAACTCCCATACCAGAGGTGAAAACGTACTGGACCTGGTCATCACCAACATGGGCGACAGGTGTTCCACACCGGAAGTCAACCCATCACTGGTTAGATCAGACTATGAACTAATCACTCTGGATGTCCACACCACACCACCACCTCCAACCAAGGAAACCACAGTGAAAAACTTTTCTGTAGCAAACTTCACCTTACTTAAGACAGAGGTGGTAAGTTTCACAGCCCCCACGCTAAAGGATAACAGTGTCCAAGATGCAGGAACCTTTACAAATGCACTCTCTGAGCACCTACAAGGATGCATGGATCGTGCCATCCCTAGCAAAACCAAGACTCACTCCCCTAAGAAAAGGAAACCAGTCTGGTGGACCCCTGCCATAAACAGGCTATACAACAGAAGGAGGAAACTAGTTCAGAAAAAAAAGCAATTCCCAAGAAGGAAAGACATCCCTGTGCAGTATCAGTAAGAAACTAAGGTCCCTCATAAAATCCTCCAAGGCTAACTTCGAAAGAAAAATAGCCAAGGATTTGAAAGATAACCACAAAGCCTTCTTTAGCTATGTCAAGAATTTTAAGTGGCAACTCGCAGATATGCTCTGAGCTAGTGCAAAATAGCACAAAATATAATGAAACCCACTGATATTACCAACATCCTGGCAGATAGATTCAGTGTAAACTTCACCCCCCTGTCACCCCCAAAAGGGCCCACAACAATACTGAAAAAGTGTAGTGTCCCGGAAATCACAGAAGCACAGGTGAAAACAGCCCTTTCAAAAGCACAACGTCAATGGGTGTCCCAGGCTGCGTCTTGCACGAACTACAGAACAAACTAACCCCCCACCTAAACATACTGTTCAGCCTCAGCCTCTCCACAGGCTACGTGCCCATAGAATGGTGCATAACAATGGTTATTCTACTCCACAAAGGAGGGGCCACAACTGGCCCTGGTAACTATCGCCCCATAAGCATGACTAGCCTGGTCTGCAAGGCTATGGAGCGCATCATCATGGAACTCATTAACAGAGACATCGGGAACCTCCAAACACTGGACCCTACCCAGTTCGGCTTTGTTAAGGGCAGATCATGCCTCCTAAACCTGGTGGACTTCTTTGAGACAGTTACCAAGGCTATAGATGAGGGAAAGGTGGTACACACAGCCTACCTAAACCTTGCAAAGGTCTTTGACACCATTCCCCATTTTGGTATTATAGACAAGCTCACCAGCCTGAACATAAACTCCTACGTCACAAGATGGGTTGCCAACTGGCTCATGGGCAGAACCACATGGTGAGAGTTGCGGGAGCTAGGTCTGACTCTAAACCGGCTACAAGTGGCATTCTCCAGGGCTCAATCCTAGGACCCCTCCTATTCGCATATACTTCTCAGAGGTACAGGTAAACACAGGAGGACTATGGCTGACCAAGTTCACAGACGACTGCAAACTAGGGGCTATAATTACCTCTCCAACTGACACAGACATCCTCCAAAAGGGTCTCACTGAGACAGATACCTGGTGTCAAAATCTTGGCCTAAAGCTAAATGCCAAAAAGTGCATAGTCATCCCCTTTGGAAAAAACAAAGTACCCACAAACTACCACATATGTGGTAGCCCCCTAAATACAGAAGACGTAATAAGGGATCTGGTGACCCAAGTAGATAGTAATCTCTCCTTTGATAATAACATTGCCAAAGTGGTTAGAAAATCCTTCTATGTGGCCCACCTAATCACAAAAGGGTTTGCGTCCAGATCAAAAGAAATCATTATGCCCCTCTACTCATCACTCATCAGACCCATCATAGAGTACAACGCCCCATTTGGGATATACCTTACAAGACACCTGCAACAGCTGGAAAGACCACAGAAGTACCTCACCAAGAGGATCACTGGCCTCAAACAGATGCCCTATGCAGCTCGACTGAAGAAACTCCAGCTGTACTCAGTTGCATACCGCCTACTCAGAGGTGATCTCTGCCTGACATACAAGGCCATGTCCAACCCAAAATTGATGGACATGCTCCACCTAAAGAAAACCATATCCCCTTGAGCCATACGCTCTAGGGATCTAAACCTCACCACAACAATAAATAGGACGTGCTGGTGGGATAGATTCCTGTCCCAGAGACTTCCCATGCTTTGGAACAAGATTTCAATCTACATTCACTAACACTCTTCAAGAGAAACCTTGCCGAGTGGATGGGAAACAGAAAGTTTACCCCGGGGATCACTTCAGTGGCTCTGCTGGACAGATGCACAGGAAACTAATCTAAGGGGCCGGTGAAAGCCAACACATTCTGGCTAGGCTTATAAATGCCTTTGGGCAGATAGCCTAGTACCTACCTATGAACCTATGAACCTATATAAGGAAGAGAACATATTAATTCCTGAAGCATTCCTGAGTAGTTCAGGTTTTCCAAGCCTAGGCTTTTTCTAGTAAGTCTAGTAAGGAGTATTTGAAGCTTTTCAAGTTGATACAAGTGGCTTCCTTGAAGGCTACTGAAATAACACTATATTCAGAAATGTTCTGAGTCAGTAACATACAGAATATGGGTAATCTGTCTTGTGACTAGACATACAATTTAAAATTAAATTCTCTTGTAACTGATTGAGACACATTGGTCAGTTAGCTTGCTATTTACCATTGTCCCTTGACCTTTAATAGTGGTATTTTTATTTTACCAGTTATTTTGTAATCATAATTTATTTTCCATTTACCAAGTTGTATGATACTGCATTGATTTGTATTAATGGCAAAGTCATTACTAGGCATGATCCATGAATATGCTACAGATCATGCTGGAGAAGTTCAACATATTATGGCTAACTTTTTTTTGCATCATTTCCAGCTTTTCATCATCCAGTCCAAAATATTCCAAATATGTTTTTTTTACTGCAGTACACTTCCTTCTTGAAATGACTGCCTTTATTCAAAGTTTCTACACCCTCCAATTCCTGTACAAGTCTGTAGTGAGGTCATCTCTTGCAGGATCTTCCTGAAAAGAAGTGCGTCATTTATGATCCCAAAATTTTGTTTACCAGGAGAAGTTATTTTCCTCACTATTAATTTCATCTGAATTTGCAGTTCATTTATTTACTACACAATCCAAAGCCATCTGTTATTTTTCTCTGCTGAGGACACTACTCCTTATTTTCCATGTTCACTTATCTCTCTTGAGGACTTTTGTATATTCCCTGTTGCAAAGCGTAGTCAGTTCTATGCAGCACACAAATTATGGAGTAAAAATTAATCTTGCATGGCAACATTTATTAAACCCAAGTGCACTACTTAACCCACTTCCAGATATTGCAATAGGGTTGTTAAAATCTGTTTGCATCAGAAATGGTTTAACAGTTTGTTGATCCAGCTCTGTTCACTTCACTGACCTGACTGACAACATTTTGCAGTAAGCCCAACTTTGAATCAACCCCCATGTAATTTATTTTTGTTGGGTCTGCAATATGAGGGAGACTTTAGCCCTTGACCCCCACTACTAAATATACAAAAAAACTAACATCAAAACTGTATCTTGGAGAAAAATTATATTTTGAAGCAGTATAATTTCTCAAGTGACTACAACTCATGGCAAGCTCAATGGGAAAAAAGCCTCGTAAGTTATTTGTGTTAAAACAAATACCCCAGTCCAGTAACAGTGCAAAGAAGCATTCTGCTGGCTCCAGATCAATCTTTTCCCTTTTTATAATACAGCAGTGATAAAAAAACAGCATCAATCGGTTTGTATGAAACAAGGTAGTTAGGAATCCTTTTGTACTGTGGCAGTTTCTTTAATATGAAATGTATGTGCTTGGTTAGGTGATGTGATTGTCTACTATGTGTGATGCATACTCCATGCAGATAGTTTTGCTGTTTAATTTGTTTTGATGTGTATATATTAACTGTTGTTGCAGAAAATGTAATGCAGTAGTTTCAAAAGAAGTGATTGCTAGAATGTCGCTTATTGACTTCACGTGTGTCATCAGCCTGTATGCCAATATTTCTGTTTAAGTCCATGTGAATGATACCTAATAGTAAATAATGCAACTGACATCTGTGTCATCTGATGGAAGAAGGTTCTCAGATCTCTTTGTAAAATATAGGAAATTATTTAGAGGATCTTGTGACTATAACAGTTATCATTCTTTAGATTCAGGAAAACTTTTTTACATCACAAATAACATTATGAGATCCTGCACCCACTGTGTCATGTTGTATTGATCAGCTGCAACACAATGAACAGTCGGGGTCAAAACTTTTCTTGAGGTACTTTGACCTCATGTTTGTTATAAATAAAAAGGGTGGTTTGGATTTCTAGACATATCCTAAATTTGGAAAAGAGTGGTGGCTTCTTGACCCAACTAACTGGTGGTAGGCCTAGGCATGCAGTGATCATTATAATTAAAACATATTTCTATCATCAAAGATGATTTAGAGGTGATTACGAAATAGGAAAAGAACAGGTGGGGAAGGACAGGACTTCTGCAGTACTACCCTGCTGATGATTCTCAGCAGTGAGGAGTGGTTTTAGGCTATTCAGAGAAAGAGAGTAGAAAGAAGTACTACTGTATATTGGCAAACCTAGTGAGGCCTCTCCAGATGACAAAAACTATATGACACCTTAGTGAGGACAGTTAGGTTGCTGAGATTAGGCACAAACCCAATTAGTGTGTCGAGTTAGAGACTAAAGAATTCAGAAAAGCTTTACTGTCTGTGGTAGAAAGCCAGCTGAATGAATGTTAACCAGACATACTGTAATATCCAGTTGTGCAACTGATTACATTACAGGCCTGTATATGGTGGTGCAACAAAGTATAAAGAAAACCATCGAAAATAATCAGATACATGTATGTTAGAAAATAAATCAAAGAGTACACAGAATGACATAGAAACAGCAACAGAAACAGTCAGAATTATGGTCAGTGATCATACCTCTGAACCGTACCAAATTCCTTGGTATTTACCCATTTTGAGGTCAAAATAATGGGTTGCCATACATTTCTGAGTGGTCCCTTCAATTCACATTTTTTTTTATATACAATTTTAAGTTATGGCTGATGTATTTTCTGAGGGATGTGAAGTCTGAAATTCAAATGTCTGCCATTATTTATTATTATTTAGTGACTTCGACCTTCATGTTGGTATCCCACAATTCCATTGGAATAAGTGGGGTTACACGATTATGTGTGCAAATTTTATGTTAATCACCATCCTGATTTTTGGCTGGTTGTACCTACTTTTCATGGGCCTTTGACCAGATTTTTGATGTTTCTTGGTTGAGAGGTATGTTAGTGATGGTATGTACAATGCAGACCAGAAGGTGTGATGTTTCAAGATTCTGATGACATATCTTCACAGCAGTCCAGTGATATTATTATCACAGAACTGTCTATATATCTCCTCAGACTCCTCTTACTTTTATGTCTGAAGGATTTCAAATGCTGCCCAAATATCAGCTGGAGGTAGAAATGATAGTTAGCACCTCTTTATTTAAGTCCCAATCCACAGTGTTGTGCTTATCTTCATAAAAGATGCCCTATGGGGAAACAGGCAAATTTAGAAACATGTTAATGGGAAGAGCGCCCATACTACATTATAGGTGACTCTTTCAAAGTCTAGCAAACTTTTGCTGGGTTGTAGGTAGTGTTATTATTATTTTGTTTTTCTGACAGGGCCACCAGCCTTTGAAATATGGACTCATATCATAATTGAAGTTTAGTAGACATTAGCATATATAGGAGTGGGTTGAATCTCCCATTGCCTCTGCTACCCAAGCAAGCTTGCACAATGTAAAATAGTTGACAGATGGACATCTTAGTAGGGATTGTCCCATCCATCATACATGCTTCAGTGACAACCAGATATTTGAGAATGCCTACTGGAGAATATATGTGGCTTTACCATCCTCCAGAGTGGCAGTCTAGCATGATAAGGATTGTTCAGTAGCACATCCATTTCAGTCAGGAACACAAGTTTTTGGGAAGGTCATCTTCTTCGCTGGATGTAAACTGTGCCTCTTACATTGGATCAGATAGTTAACTGACCTCTTGCCCAGTAACTGCTATATTGTTTATTTTTGAGGTAGACACAGTACAGAGATATATGAGGACCTTTGGATTTTTCTGTAACATTATGATCTCTGACTGTAGCTTGCTGGTGAATTTAAAACTCTCAGCACTTGCAGTGTATGGTGCTTGGTGGTGGACAATACTCTTATGGAACTCTTCACCTTGACCAGAGTGGATTGTGATGGCACTGACCTTATATCCAGCTGTTTTCCACATGTCACATCACCAGACATCATCATCATCATCATGATGAGCACCAGTCGTCTTCTTATTTCTCCTACTGTGACTGTATGATGCTGTTTATCTTTCCTAGCTGACTGAGGGATAGTCCTTCCCCTGGCTCGCAGCCTCAATGTCTGCTTTATCTTCCCTGACCATAATACATATGGCTGCCCTGATATTACTTGCAGTTTCTGATTAATGCATGACAAAGGCCAGAGAATGGCCAGTCAGTTGCAACAATGTTTGGAGTTTAAGTATTTGTTCCATTCTGCATCAGCCAGCCATGTCCTGATTTCCTGCATTTGAACAACTTAGTGCAATAATCATTTTGCTTTGAACTTTCCTTGCAAGATCTTGATGTTTGATCCTTCTTATGGGAAACATATAGTGTCAGTGGTTTGGTTTAAAATATTTTCCCAGAATATTTGGGAAATAGGAAAGGAGTCAGATAGGATACAAACTAGATAGATTGTTAAATGGAACAAACATATGTAAATAATATCCCTAAAAGGAATGTAGCCAGAAATTTCAGATTTCCAGACTAATCTCACATGTGTTTTCACCTTCCCTGAAATGAGTGACCTTTTTTCTGTGGAATATATTTTAAATATGTAATTAGATGTAAAATTCCCCTACTAGAACACTTTAAAATGATGGCTAATAATATAACAGCCATGCACTGTGATTCTTCCACAATTCCTGCACAAGATATTTCCACCTTCACTTGTACGCTCTTTTTTTTTCAGCGATATGTTAGAAGACTGAGCGCTTACCACCTCTGGGATGGTCAAAGTTTTGCACACTCAAAACACAATTTGTACACCATGTATTATATGGTCATGGCTGACTATACCTCTGAACACTGGTTGAGTTTCAGATGGAAGAGTCAGTACAAATTTGTGCAGGAATGACTGCATACAACATTTATGTTTCTAGTGGTTTTACTTGACAAATTGGCTCCATGGTCTACAGTGGCTTAGTACTAAAAAATGTTTTATTTCTTCATTGTTGTAGATGGCTTTGGAGTCTGGCTGTCATGGAAGATTAAATGAATGGAGAAGCGATAAAGTTTGAAAATGTGAAAGAAAGAAATAGGATGAAGGTGAAGAGTTCAGGAAACCTGCACTTTAAGTCTTCCAGCAGGGCTATTCACTGTTATATACACAGTATACTTATCTGCACCACTCACAATAGGGAGGAGCAAATCTTGGTCAGCACAGGGTTGGCAGTGTGAGAAGACTCGTGTCTGAAAGGCAGCAATTCTTTCTGGGACAGAGAATAACTGAGAGGCTAGAATGTCAATGACACCTACTGGTAACTGATGATCCATCAAGTGAACTTGAGGGAACATATGGTATACTGCATTGTCATACTGTCTGAAATCAAAAGATGTTCTTTTTCTCCTTTCGGCTTTTTCCATTAGGGGTCACCACAGTGGAACAACTATCCGCAGAATGATTGGCAATGGAGTTTTACAGTGTCGAGTTGCCAGCCTGGTGCCCAACTTTCCACAGAAGGCACACACTCACACCTAGGGCCGATTTAGAGTGTCTGTTCCACCTGCAGCATGTCCTTGGGATGTCTTTGGGATGTTGGAGGAAACTGGTGCACCTGGAGGAAACCCATGCAACCACAGGGAGGACATGCAGACTTTGCACAGAAGGCACCCCAGCCTAGAATCGCAACAGAGAACTTTTCACTGTGAGGAGGCAATGCTAACTGCTTCGCCACTGCAGTTGCCCTGAAATCAAAAGATGATGAAAAATTAAAATACAGGCTGTTACAGTTTGTCCTCATCTGATCTGCACTGACAAGTCAAATAGCACAATGTGATTGGAGCAGATAAGAAGCTATATCTTTGTAATAAGGCCAGATGAGTAAAAGTATGAAGTTTTATGAAGAAATATCAAGTGTGTGGGATAAAATACCATGTATAAGCTCGAGTTTGATGCCTAAGAGAATGACCCAACCTCCTCCAAAAGCAGGGAAAGTAAACAGTCTAAATTAGTTGATTTTTGCTAAAGGAAGATTTAAGACAGATCTAAACATGTCCTGTACATAGCTTTATGACTTCCCATTTCATTTTAAAAATGAAGCA